>NC_136814.1:60397766-60827794 GCF_951394365.1 Tetrao urogallus
CGGAGTTCTGTTCTGGTGAATGAAAAGCTTGACAGGAGCCAGTGCGCACTTGCAACCTGGAAGACCAACTGTATCCTGAGCTGAATCAAAAAGGGTTGCTACCAGGGCAAGGGATGCAATTGTACCACTCTGCTCTACAATACTTAAGAGTACTGCATAAAGATCTGGGGCCCCCAGCACAAGAATATGGAACTGGTGGAAAAGGTCCAGAGGACCACAGAGATGATCTGAGGAGTGGAGCACTTCTCCTACAAAGGTGGAGAGAGTTGGACTTGTTCAATCTGGAGAACAGAAGGCTCTGGGGAGGCCTCAGTGTAGCTTTGCAATACTTCAGAAGAGCTCTATAATAAACAGAAGGGAGACTGATTTTTTTTTTACATGGCCTGATAGTCAGGACAAGGGGAAAAGGTTTAAATCTAAAAAATGGGAAATTCTGATTAGGTATTAGGAAAGTTTTTACTCAGGGAGTAATGAGGCACTAGAACTGAAGGCATTGAAGGCCAGGTTGGACAGGGCCCCGGACAGCCTGATCCAGTGGATGGCAACCTTGTCCAAAGCTGGTGTAGTTGGACCTAGATGATCTTTAAAAAGCCCTTCTAGCCCAAGCCGTTTTATGATTCTATGAAAATTACATCAAACAGCAGATCTGGATCTATGCTGAATTGTCGTCCTGATAACATGGCCTGGAAGTCCTCTAAACTGCAGTCGATACTGTCAAGATAATCCAGAAGTTCAACTCTGGAAGACAAAAACAATATTGTAATATTGCATTTATTAAAAGAAGGAAGAAAAAAAATCACAGTTAAGTTTTACACAGATATAGTATATCACCTAAAAATTTTCCACCAGAACTATGATGACTGCCTTTCCTTAAAAATAAACTCCTGGGAAAGACTTAAACCTTACTCTGTAGAGGAGAAGCTGAGTAAGAAAGGCTGGTACTCCAAACAAGAAATCATATTAGTATTAGACTACAACTATCATGAGCAGAAATACAACTGCATCTCACTTGTTCTAATAGAATCCAATCCGCCTGCAGGAACCTTGCAGATAAATCCTGACATCAACGCCAGTTTAAATGGTTTATCTATAACATTTCACTGTCAAATTACATTACCAGAATAAAGCTAATAAGTTCTCAACTAGGAGAACTAGGAGTTACTATTCGGTTAATTTCTGTTACTTAAAAAACAGGCTACTTACTTTCCAAGGAGATTTATATTCTGTGAAATTACTCCATTTTCATTGAGTATGGAATCCATCATGGAGACTGGGTCTTCTGCAGTTAAAGTTGACTGGTTATTCAGCTGTACAGCACTTGACATGAGCGGACTTGTGCTGTCACTGACAGGGCTGAGGGGATCATTAGCTGAGACAGCAACCGATTCTGTGCTTTTATCCTCTTGAATTACAGGGGCGTATTCTTCCTCATTATCATCTTCCACAATTACAATATCAGGAGAACGACTGCAGCTGTAAAACAAGACAAATAAATTATGAATTTTTGATACACTCTTAAATTTGTAAATGTGTAGGTTTAGTTACTTTCCATTTCAGCCAAGCTAAAATATGGAAATTAATTTTCCTTCAGCATTTTAACAGGAAATACAGCCAGATATTCTAAACATACCTATTTTCCACTGGTATGGCACAGTAACACTCAATACAGTTAATGCAGCTCAGCCAGTAAATACTGTTGTGCTATGTCACAACAACACTATTCTGAGCATATAGGAATTCTGATGCTTTTGCATTACAACAAGTACAAGCTTGCACATAAATGTGAACTATGCATAAAGTAGGACAAAGCACATAAGACCACCAAACAAGACAGACCACACAGTATGCATCTTTCTGGTGGAACACAATTTAACTCTGGATTAGCAGTAACATGAATGACCTCAGTCAATACTGTTACATTTAATTAAGCTTCTTATGTATACGAGGAAGGTAATGTAAAAAACAAAATGGTTTTCATTTGTTATCTCTGTATTTTCACAGTTTTCTTAACCCTTAAGTAGTTGCGTTACCTACTGAAACCTAATCTCAATTAAACTTTTCTATCAGAGAATGCATTCCCAGACATCAGTTCAAACACAAGTGTTAATTCAAGTATAAAATAGTAATCTCTAAATTTTATTTGTTGTGGCATAACACAGGTCCTATCAGTACCACACAACCAAGGAACAGAGTTGCATCTTAACCTCTGCTCATAGGCAAAAGATGAACTACTTCTACAGTACAAAAAGATAACACACAGTCACAAAACACTTGGGACTACAAAACAACAAATGAAAAAAACCCGAAGTTCTTAAAACTGAATAGCTGTCTGCCTTCACAACCAAAAAGGTAGACATAACTGATGTCTTTGGACAAACAGCACATTTAACAAGAGTGTAATAATACAGATTACTTTTCACTAGTTTCTATCAACATATTAAAACCTCCTACAGCCAATCAACTACGTGGAACAAATCCAGAGGAAATCTAGTGTGAATTCAGAGATAATGCTCCTACATCTGCAAGAGTACTCCAGACACTTGAATTACTGCATACTATTCAGTATTGGAAGCCACTTTCTATGTAGACTTCTAAAGACTTCTTACTTAGAAGAATCTGAAGTGGTATCTTCATTTGTCTCTGGTGTAATGGGAGCATTTTCTTCATCAACCATGGTATTTTCCTCATCAGCCACATCCTCAGTAACATCATAAATAATGATGTCATCTGAAATTTGTTCTCTTTGTTTTAAGCCCTCAGTTCTGTTGAGAGGTACCTGAAAATAATTTGTAAGAATGAGAGGACAGAAGGACAATTAGCTTCAGCATTCTGACAGTTATCACTGTATCTTTCAAAACCACAATTCTAAAGAGGTAGAAGGCTTTCCTATGCCTTAGAGACTACAATGAGTTTATACAGATCTATGTTTGATAGAAATATATATACATATATAAATAATATATATAAATGAGCAAGCTGGAAAAGAGCAAGCTGGAAAAGAGCAGCTACAGAAAAAATGTTTGGCAAGTAATAAAGGTATTCAAATAAAGTACTACCAATGTCAGACAACAAAAGCAACAAAAAGGCAAGACTACAAATGAACTAAAAATACTAAAAAAGTTACTATTAGTCATGATCTGCCATTTATACTTTATTATAAAGCTTATAATTCTAGTCCCAAGCTAATAATTCTAATAATTTCCCCAGCCAGAATTATTTGGACAGCAGAATATATCTTTCAATGGTGGAACATTCAAGCAGCACAAGAACTTAACATGATTCTGCAGGGTAAGTGCTGCTTTGCAGATGGATTCCTGTTCATGTACTGGGACTCCTAACTCAAGAAGACAACAACATAACATAAATGTCCTTAACAGTGCTACTATTAAAAGCACCTGCTGTCAGCATTTTCACATGACGCTATACATAGTTAAGTGGCTTCTATGTGATTATACTGAAAAGTGAATGGCAATTATCAACACACTTGCTTCTGAAGAAAATGTGGCATACCACTTCTAAAAGTTGAAAGCTCTTCAACATTTTTATCCTCAGTAAGAAAGACACGAGCTGTCTGTCCCTCTTCACTACTTCCTTCACCATAACAAATGGTATGCATAAAGTAAAACTCACATGATGATTATTGTCTGCTGGTTCTTTCACAATTTGCTGAAATACATTCGACTTTGTAGGTCCATTAGTGTTCAGAAGTAGAGGCCTAAATCACAGAAAAGGAAATCAGTCATCTAGGAGCTAATTCTTACGTTTCATTTAAGAAAAAAAAATGTCAATATACTGAGTGGATAGCAACTTTTCAAGACCACACTTACCTCTTGCGTTTTAGGCTCACTAGTTGGTTGTTCTGCACCAGGGTAACAATAAATTGTACAATCTATGAAGAAAAGAATGTTATACTTAGTTACACTGCTCCATAATTACTTCTCTCAAGGCACCGAGATCTCTTTTTCACATAGCAAGCACTAAGAATAAATTTGTACACTTCATTTACTATAGAGGAAAAAAAAGTCATTAAATTCAACTATTAGAAAAATTCTTATAAGCAACATAAGAATGTTGACCATATGTGTAACCTGTATCTATCAATACTGTGGCCTAGTGAAAAGTTTTCTTGATAAATTCAGAAAAAAGGACCCATACAGTTGACAGTATTCATCAGTTGCCTTTCCCCTTGAAATCTCAGTCTCTCTTCCTGCATGTTTTAATATTAAGAACTAAATGCATACATCTGGCCTGAACAACATGGAAAAAAGACACAGTAATTATTTGCAGCTTATAGTATTACTATTATGTAAATATACGTGAAGAAAAAAAAGAACCTGCAAACTCTTTGAATTTACAACAGTTTTGGTAGATCACAGATCTAAGCATCAAGCTAAGCTAATGTGTCATTAATGGTTTCCGTTCAATAATCTGTTGTTCTGATATCATCAGAAATGCAAAGTTCGTTTCAAGTAAAAAGAATTTCCAAAATAGACAGAAAAGCAAAAATGACAAAAACATATACACATCTACATACACACATAACATATTTACAAAATGAGGGATGCTCAAAGAAATTGCTCACTACCCACCAACCAACATCCAGCCAGTTTCTCCTGATCTTTAGCTGCTCCTCCCAGCCAACTGCCCCAGTTTCATAGCTGTGCACGACACCACATGACACAGGATATCCCTTTGGCCAGTCTGAGTCAGCTCTCCTGGTTCTGTCCCCCTCCATAGCTCCTTGTGCATCCCCAGCCCCCCTTGCTGGCAGGGCACTAGGAGAAGCTGAAACGTCCTTGACGCTATACAGCACTGCTGAGCACCAACTAAAGCACTGGTCTGTTATCAGCATTGCTTTTCTTCTCAAGCCAAAATATAGCATCACAGACACTACAAAGAAAATCAGCTCTATTCCAGCTGACACCAGGAGAGTAAGACAGAGCATTCCTACTTCAGAAACACCCGCTGATTGTGTTTAAATGAAGCCTTACCTTCCGAATAACTTGCTGTTGTTTCAGGTGTTTTGCTCTCAGTTCTGCCACTTCCCTCCAAAGAGATTCATTCTCCCTGTTTGAAAAGGATAATCTAAAATCAAACTGAATTTTGAAGTATTCATATTATTAATTTTTGTTAAAGAGTAGTTAATTTCAATAAAGGTTTTTGAAATGCTTTATTGATTGTACAAAAAGAAAAAAATCATTTAGCAATCCTTGGAAATAATTATAAAATGGAGAACCAAACACAACAAGCACCCTGAGGAGAACTTCCAAACTCCATAAAACATATTTTCCCCAAGTTAGGCATTACACACTACATATCAATACTAATTCAGCATTTTGGAATTAGGTGCTTTGTGCCCTTTCAAACAACAAAGTTACCTTCTTTTCATTCTCGGAGAGCTGCTCAGAAAGTAATTCGTCCTATTTTATTACACTGATCCACAACATCAGAGGATGTTGGTGGTATGGCAGTAGATGCTGAACCGTCCCACCAATATTCTGTTTCATTTTGTTGCTGTGCAACAGGTGGCACCAGAAGGGCAAGTCTGACAAAATGGCATCTGATATGAAAGTGCATATGAAGCAATGGTGTGTCACCGAATTCTTCCACGTGGAAAAAACTGCACCCACTGACGTTCACTGACACTTGCTGAATGTTTATATGGAGACCAAACAGTGGATGTGAGCACACTGAGGTGGTGGGTGGTGCACTTCAGTGGTGGTAACAGTAACGAAGACATGCCGTGTTCTGGATAGCCATGCACAGCTCTGGGTAATGAACAGCATCTCCATCCATCAGCTCACCCATGCCAATCAGCAGACTACAACCAAGGAGCTGAGCATGGAACTGAGTATGAGCTTCAGTGCATCAAAAACAATGTTGGCAACACCGGAGTATCTCAAAGCTTGTGCCAGGTGGGTCCCATGAATGCTTACAAAGGAATAGAAAATACTATATGAAAGTTTGTCAGGACCTACTGTACCAATGAGTCTGAAAGTGACAGTTTCTGGATCACATCATTACTAGTGATGAGTAGTGTCACCATTATGAGCTGAAGTCAAAATGGCTGTCCAAGAAGTGGCAACATGTGAATCTACCATCAAAGAAAAATCTCAAGACACAGCTCTCAGCCAGTAAAATGATGTGCACTCTCTTTTGGGATAGAAAAAGGGTGATCCTTTTGGATTTCCAGGAACCTGAACCATCAATGCTGACTGATGCATCAAGACATTGATAAAGCTTGAAGGGTCAAACTTCCAGAGTCAGGCCAGGGAAGGCAACCTCCTGTAACAAGGTAACTCCAGGCTCCACAGCGGCCTGAAGACTGCGAAGCACAATGCCAACTTTGGCTGCACTGTCCTACTGTATAGTCTGGATCTGGTGCCTTGTGACTCCCATCTGTTCAAGCTGATGAAAGATGGACTGTGTGGGCAACATCTTACCAGCAATTACAGCAAAACAGCAGCAGTGAAACAGTGGGTCACTTCTGCTGGTATTGACTGTTATGAGCACAGCATGCAGGCACTTGTTTTTCACTGGTGAAAACATATAGCTAATGGTGGTGACTAGTGGTGACTAAGTTGAAAATAGCGTTCTGTAGCAAATACTGCAGTTCATCATTTATATTACAGCTATTTGCCCTCCCTCACACATTTCTTGCTGGAGGGAAGCCATCTATCAGAAACTGTACATCCATCTTGAACAGATCTTTGTAGAACAAGCTGAAGTCTTACACACAGCTATAGGTTGCCTTTAGTTCCAGTAAAGGGGTACACTAGGTGAAGAGCATAGCAGAGAGAGCAGTTTTCCTGAAACACTGTCTCTTACAAACCTTGCCTGTTTACAAACCTTGGCAGTACTCACAGGAGTCCAGAACTAAGACAGCATAAAAACTGATATAAGGTGACCCTTGCTATCATACCCATGAGCCTTGTGGTTGCTGACAGCATAAAGCACATTCATCAGAAGCTAATGAATATCAAAAGCTTCAGCACATAAGGAAAAACAACATACCAGCCTTCCCTCTTTCATAGTTTAATTTTCAAGATGTATGCCAAAGAATGAAAATCTCTCCACCAGTGTTTCATGTTTTTAGGGAATTTTAAGCTCAGTTTTCATAAACAGTTGCTGATATGCAGTAAGATGCAGCTTAGTAGCAGTTTTGAGGATTAAAATGTCCAACAGTTTAAAGACAGTTCCATCACAAATTCAACAACAGCAGTCAGGGATTCTGAGCTTTCTCAATCTTCCCACTTCCTAAGATTGGCTCTTCTGATTTAGATCCAGTTTTACTTAAATCATTTAATTCTCACTGAACAACTTAGATGTCAAAGACATCTTCGCAAACTGTCCAGATGTTAGAAAAAAATGTCATTTCAGCCAGTCAGCCCTGCTCTGAGCTTGGTTTGAACCTGATGGTCTCCTGAGGCTTCTTCCAATACAAATTATATGACCCAATAGCGTGAACAGGAACCTTTTTACTCTGACTGGCCAGTTTCTAATAAAGACCCTTCCTAATCAAAATAAGTCTGCCCTTCAAACTTCAGTAATTAGAATTGAAGATGCCAAGTGAATGAAACCATTTATTTTTCAAAACTTGAACTTACTAGTTATATCTGCCACAGAGGCAAGCAATTATTTTCTCAATTTGAAGTCCTGGAGATAGGTACTACTGAGGTACTGTGACTTTCAGTGCAAGAGCTTGTCTCTATAAATCCTGTCTTCATCTACATACTCTATCTACACACTCAAGTATTTCTGACTCACACTGCTCATATTATTAACAACAAAACATAATTACTAAATAGGAAATAATAGTATTCTAAAAATACTCAATTTATATTTGGATTTTAGATTCTACATATCTGTGGTTGTAACTAATGAATTTCCAAGTAACAATTCCAAACAAGTTTTCCTAAGGATTAACTGTCCTGTAATTTCAGCACTGAGGGAATGAAGACAGCAAGAGGAAAATAAAGTAATGAGTAAGAACAGTAATTGTAGTACGAAAGTCTAAGTAATTTGCAAGAACCAAACTACCTTAGACTAAACACAGCAACTAAGCTTATTTGGTGTATGCTAAGAACTTAGTTGAATATTCCACCTCAGCAGCATTAAGGAATTATCAGAGACAGTTCTTCAGACACCGATTTTGCCTATTACTTTTAGTCATACTTAAATATTCAATTGCAATGCAAATCTTTCACTGAAATTCATCTTTCTACAACAATAGTTCAAGTCAAACACTATCAAAATTAGGTCTTACATTTATGTCATATTTGTTTTCCAATATCTATTACCAGTATTACTCCATTTTAGGGATCAGCTGTTGACAGAGCATTTACCTTTTCAGGGCAGACAATCGAGATTCAATAGTCTCTTGTTTAATCTCCACTTTCTGAGCACTACTTATTATTTTGGAGAGATCCTCCTGGCTTATCTTGTTTTCTTCAGGTCTCGAAGAAGAAACCTTTAAGAGATGAGAAGTCAGAAACAACGCTTCCCTTTACTCACTGTTAATTACTATTTTCTTTTGAAGATCAAGTATAACCTCTCTAGTGCTGATAACCAAATTAAAAATCAGTAATAAACCACGGCATCAAATACGTAAATACAGAAACGAAGAGACTTCTTACAACAGATGCCATATCACCCATACTTGTTATAAGCATTTCAGATTCTCCAGGCACAGTAGACAGTGCTCTACATCTGAACTACTTCAAATTAACCCAAGGCTAACAAGCATCTCTCTCTCACCATAGTTATTGTATTTCTGCTTGATAGCTACTCTTATTCACCTAATTCTCAGTAACTGCAGAGCAAGTTTTAGAAATGTAACAGCAGCATAACAAATATGTTTATGTATTTGCTTCCAGCTCTCCTGAGTATGTTCTGAAACAAGCTACATAAAAATAAATTGTTACATTAGGAATGGTAAAGTTAAAGCATGTTCTGCCTCTTAACATGCATCTGTTGAACCTTCTATTTGCATAACTCATTTTTGCTGCCTGTTAAACTCACTATGAGAGAGAAATAATTATCTAAAGCAGCCTAGTCAAAGTCCCTAAAATAACTTTAAATAAATCAGAACTTGCATGAGAGCACCAAAATCAACTTGGACTTACAATCCCACAATTAAAACTTGCCATGAACTCTGCTATTCGTTTAAAATTACTAAAATTACTTGGTTTAATACTGAGTTTTCACTAACCTTCCTTTTAATGTGTTCCAACAAGTCCTCTCGACCCTGCTTGAAATATGGGTGTTGAAACTCAACTAGACCATCTCGCTCCAGTTTGACAATCCCAGAATCAACATGGACAACTTTACGGAAGCCATCTTTAAAAAAAAAAAAAAGAAAAGAAAAAACTCCTATCTGAAAACTCACACTAAGGAATTCAAACTATATTGTTCCAACTGTCCTTTTATCAGTCTTGAGGATGACACAGTACTCTAAATGCGACAACACAGAGGAACTCTTCAAAAGAAAATAACACAACTAAAGGCATCCAGAATCTTTAACTGTGACAGACACAAACAAAATAGGAGAACTTACACATGTTTAGCTGTCTGACAAAGCTTGCCATGTTGTTGTGCTTGAAGTACTTAGGCAGAATCTCTTTTGCAAATCTCTGTTCATCCAACACCAAGAAACTCTGGCCATTCTAAAATGAGAGACATAAAGCTACTTAAGACTATTGTAGAACACACTCTGGGCTTGCAGAATTAATCACTGCATAGGAATGCTTCCTTTGTGCATGCAGTACGTAACTGATCTGCTTGCCTGCAGTTTTCCACAACAAAAGCGTATAACTGCAGTTGCTTTGCAACAGAGAACTAGCAATTAGTTGCCATCCATATCTAAAGGAGAACATTCCCATTGCTTCTCTCCACACTTCCTCAAGAAATTAATTAAGGACAAGTTTAACAACAAGCACCAGTTTCATTACAGCACAACGCCATAAATTTTGTATGTATGAACTTTAAAATCTTGAGAGGGAATATAAATACAGCAGAGACTGTGAAAGGTCAGAAACAAAATAGGACAAAAAAACCAACAAATCACAGCTGAAATCCCTTTTGCTACCCAGCATAAAAGTGCAACTTGTTGTTTAAGACTCTTAGACAAGATAGAGCTGTCAAAAAGCCGAGCCTGTCCACAAGATTTCAAAATGACCAAAAAGCACTCAAGACAATAATTCCCTCCTCCTGCGTGCCAACTCTGAGAGGATCAATCTTTTACCCAATAAACTGATCCTCAAATTACATCCACAGACCGAGACAAACAGAAGCCTCCGTTCTTTGTTCTTCCGTAATCTTGCTCCATTAACTAAAGGACAAGTAATTGGCAGAATCAGAATTAGAGACTTCAAACTGGCAAAGGTTTTCTCTGTAATCTATTCACAATATTCTTACCTCACCTATGATCTTTGTCAAACGCCAGTACTTACGCTCCATCTTCTCAGGAGCCCTTCAGTTCAAGAAGCTCCACTTGTTTCCTATCCCCAGCAGCTGCATGCTCCCCAATAAAGAAGTGTAAAGAACCAACTTCGAGACCACGTGAAGATTGCTGATATGGGAAGTTATTTCTAACAAATGAAAAACCTCTTAACTTCCCAGTAACACACGCCTATCTCCCACTGAGAAATAGGCAGTGTAAAGAAAATAGGAAGTAAAAGAAAGGGTAAGAACAGATCATTTTAAGATAACCTAACTCACCAGCTGAAGGTTTTAAGTGGTGCTACAGCGACCTGCAATGCCAGCAGACAGCTTTTGTGCAGCACCTAACTTCATTATCAGCTTGAAAAGCTTCAAACCTTTTGCAGAAAATTAGAAAGATACTTCCATTGTTCCTCGTTGCCCCAACAGTCACTTACATCAATGCTGTAAACAGACGCTAAGGCCTAGCTTTAACTCAGTGAAGCATTACTGTGTACCTGAACACCGTAGTCCTGTTGTTACTGACAGCAGCAGACAACAATCTATGTACTTCATTTGTTACTCCTGCTGCCCATGCCTGCACTAAGACATATATGCAGGAAGACAAGATTCGGCTGGTTTTGCTTCAGTGTTCATCCTCACAGTGTAAAAATATGGATTTGTACAGAAAAAAAACAATGAAATGTCACAATAACAGGACTCTTTCTTCACTGAGGCAGCATATTTTTCAAATATGCCAACATCTGCATATGAAGGGCTCCCAATATCTTCATCCATACAGAAACTGCTAAAGGCTGATTGCGCAAACTACAATCAGTATGCCTTTCTTCCATAAACTGCCTTGCAGAATCTCAAACTCAGCCTTCATTTTCAATTGAGGAAATAACATAAAGGTACCAAACAATGGTCCCTAGCATATTTACTTGAGGTAAACATGATGAATTTGGGAAGCATCCATGGAGCATGAGGTGGCAAAAAGGCCTTTTTAAAGCTAGAAAACACATTGGCCTCAGCACCTTTCTTTCAGAGGAGGAAAAAAAAAAACAAAAACAGAAGGAAAGCTGCTGTAGTGTAGACAGCATACAACCATACAATGCTAGGTTAGAGGGAACCTTAAAAACCATCTAGTTCCAACCTCCTGCTGCAGGCAGTGTTGGCACTCACTAGATTAGGCTGACTCTGGACAGGACATACCCAGCTTAACATCTTCAGGGATTGGGCATCCACAACTTCTTTGGGGAACCTGTTCCCTTCTCAACAAAGCTTGAGCTACTGGTAAGCCCAACTGTCAGTAAAACATTTTGCAGGGTACTGAGCCACCGCATGAGCTAAACTCAACTGAAAACTGTTATCTCAACACTTGAATACACCGGCACGGTGCGAGAATGGGATTTTTTTTTTTTTTTAGAATAAGTTCCCGGTAAAGCACACACGCATCAGAATGGTAACTACAGGTTTAACTACAAGTCCCACGACATCAGGCAATTGAAAGCAGCAGCCCAATCCCCGTCCCACGCCCAAACCCGCCGGGCACTCAGAGACTTCCCTCAGAGGTGATGCCCGCCCGGCTCCGTCGACTGAAGGTGCACAACACATCCGGGCCACCAGAACAAAGGCCGCTACGGTCCGGGCGCGGGGCAGCCCCGCAGTTACACCGCGAGCAGGTGGCCGCGGCCGGCCCAGCCCGAGCGCGGCAACTACTACCCCACGTGGCCGCATGGGATGGGGGAGCGGGGCGGCCGCGGGGAGGGATGTAAATACGCCCTTCTCCCGTCTTCCCGCTGTTCTTTAGCTACACAATTCGCAGCCGTTACACAACTCCAGGCGCTACAGACGAGCCGGCGGAGCCGCGGCGGAAGGTGCCTCTCGTTGTCAGCGCACGCCGCGTGCCGGTGCCGGCCGCGCCGCCCGAGCCCCAGCCCCAACCCGTGCCCCGCGGCGGCTCCCCGCCCCAGCCGCGCCCTGGCAGGCTCCGCAGACGGCGGCAGGGCCCGGGCCCCGGGCCACCACCCGCGCTCGTCACTTCCAGCCGCACGCGGTCCCCGGATAACCGCGCCGGGGTCGCTCCTCCCGCTAGGGGCCCGCCCGGCCGTGCCTGGATTTCCCGCCCCGCGCCGAACCACCGAAGCCCCCTAAGGCCCCGCTACCCTCCCGGCCCCCGCTGCCCCCGGACCCGCACCGCCGCTGCCAGAGGGGAGCTGCCTCCCGCAGCCGGGGGGCACACGGCCGGGGCGGGGCGACCAACGGCCGAGGCTCGCGTCGCCGCACCTGGCTCCAGGTGATAAGCTGGTTGCTGGGCGCCTCGCCCACCAGCGCCCACAGCTTGCTGAGGAAGGCCGGCACCCCGGCGCCGGCGGGGGGCGGCTGATGGGCCGGCGGCTGCTGCTGCTGTTGCGGCTCCTGCTTCATTGTCGCTCGAGACCTCCGCCGTCTGACCGGGGGAGGGGCGCGAGAGGAGGGCAACCAGCGCCACTCGGCCCCGCCCCTCATCCCGCGCGCTTGCGCACTGAGCTGCCCCGCATGCGCGGCAGTGGGCGGCCGGCGCGCCTGCGCAGCGTTCAGGTGCCTCCCCGCCCCTTCGGCCCCCGTGTTTTACATAACGGGCCCACGTGCGCCGCCCTCACGTGCCACAACAGCGCGCGCACGGCCGCACACCCGTGAGGGGCGGGGCCTGAGGCGGACTCGACCCCTCTATGCAAATGAAAGGAGGGCGGGGCCCAATGGTCATCGCCTGCTGCTCCGGGGCGGGACTGGAGCAGCCGCAGGGGCGGGGCCCGGGCAAGAGGCGAAGCAGCAAGGGAGAGCGGTGTTGCCAAACC
Organism: Tetrao urogallus; assembly: GCF_951394365.1. Taxonomy (NCBI): domain Eukaryota; kingdom Metazoa; phylum Chordata; class Aves; order Galliformes; family Phasianidae; genus Tetrao; species Tetrao urogallus. Next base: position 60,411,026 of record NC_136814.1, read on the forward strand.
TTGCTTCTGAGGTGGGCTGAAAGCCAGTGGAATAAAGTTGGGTATCCACTTATATAGTTTGCTATTTATTCTGACATCAAAAAATCTCAGAAGCATCAGCTTTTTCCTCTCGCGGTAGAGAAACGGGCAAGCCCTGCAGCCAGCCCTGCCCTCTCTTAAATGAATTTTGACAACAGATATCTCAGCTTTGAGATGGAATCTTGCTCTACAGTGTAGTTTCATATATACTTAAAAACAGATGTCACAAAGAATAACCCTCATATAGCAACACTTTACTGTTATGACCTTCATCTGCCTTCTCTCAATCCTGATCTTTCCGCGTTACAGTGATACCCACAGAACAGTCCAACAGGGCTATAGCAGCAGCCTGTATGAATTGCTCTTACACCAGACCCTGAGTAAACTCTAAGTCAACGTCCCAAGCACTAGCCTACAGGTTTTCCTAAAGACAAGTAGCACAATACAAAACAACTGAGAATGACATGGGAGCTCAGGTAAGGTGACAGGTTTCAAGGCAATACTCTTCTTTTTGTGGCTGCAGCACGTGACATTCAAAGGCTGTTGCATTGCTGCTATGATAAAAACCACATCTTTGTTAGCTGCCTTAACTCTCAGACACTCTATGATGTTTCAAATTCAGCTATTTTAATTATTCGCCTATACTGATCACAGTGAAGGCAAAAGACAAAGCAGCCACAAAATTTCAGAGAGCTTTTAAGAGGTCTTGGACTCTTCCAAAGTGAATATCTTTTTGGTTTTGTGCTGTCATCGTGCACAGTTGATTCAAGTACTGTTTATTTTTTTGGGTATCCACATGATTTGTTGATTTGTTTTTCTTCTCCACGCGCTCTGCAGGAAAAGCAGATGGCAGACTCAGCACACAGAATATCTGTGTTAAAATAAAGACTCACAGTAAGTTGTACAATTAAATAACTGTTCTAAGAAAGAAGTTAATTTCCATTTATGACCAGCAGCTTTTGTTATTTTAAAAAGAAAAAAAAATCAGACCTAGACTCGTATTTATTACTAACCCTTTAACATGTTTTCCTATAAAAATAGCACAGAAGTGGTATTCATTTCTTCTTTAATTATGCATAAGGAATACTTGTTTCAGACTTTTTCCAGTTGGACAAGAGCTTTTAGATTCCATGAAAATGCTCACTATACCTTAAAAGATTATTTTGATTTTATTGTGAGTGAAAGTTGCCTGCTGAAAAATGGCGTGTTTTAAAGAAGCTAAGATAGCATTAACTGCAATCAGCTTTTAAAAAAATCCATTCATAAATGCTTGAAGCCATTAAAGTTTAAAAATGAGATAAAAAATCTGAGCCAAAGCCAATTGCTGATGTAGGAAGAAATTCCAAATTCAGGACAGATTATTTGATCTTCAGGGCTTCCTGCAAAGCTAGTCATCTTTACTGAAGCTTTTGGAAGCTTTCAAGGAAGAACAGGGCTTCCATTGCTTTATTCTTCTCAAAAAAAAAAACAAAAAAAAACCAGAGAAGAAACTCTTCACAAAGTGCCAGCATGCAATTTTAACCATGTATTTGAAAAGTAAAAATAAGTGTTCTTAGTAAGTTTTAAAAATAAGTAATAAATTATATTAAATTTGCCTGCCTCTTGATGGCTAGAGAGATTATTTGAACAGACAACACTCACCTGCTCTGTGGTTATGGAGTGTTGTGTATCATTCCCACTCCACTAATGGCTATTTAAGAACACTCTTCAGCTGGTTTAGACTAAGAAAGATTCAAGATTGAAAATAAGACAAACAAAAGTGGCTAAGCTCAGCCTGATTTACCTGAATCTGAACAAGTAGAACTTTATTTTTCTGTATCTGTGTCTAAACCACTCTTGTTCATTGCTTTTTCAAGTTCCTAAAAGTTTAAGGCAAAAGAAAATTTAATTAATATCCAGAAATGTTACGGAAATGGCTAGTTTTTCTATATTGTGAGATGCTGGAGAAAGTAGTGGCTGTAGTTTTTGTAGGATTCTTTTTTCCTTTCCCGTTTGGTTAAAATTACCATTGTAGCAACCACACGCTGCTGTTTAAATGGAACTGAAATACTATCTATGCTCCAACTGCAACTGTCATTGTCTTTGTTTAGTTAGCAAAATGTAATAAAGCTGTTTTTGAAATTGCTATCAATGTTCTTCCTTGCTAGACTACACATTCTTCCCCACAAAAACTATTGCATTGAGAGTACATGTTAATAAACAAGACAAAGCCATCAAATGAAAGTGTACCTAGAGGCTAGGGAGAGGTAAAGTATAGAAGGAGCTGCAATCAGATCCCACTGTCACCTTCTTCAGGGACATTACAAATAACAGATTAAGATTACTTTCATTTTCCCTTAATCATCCTTAATCATCATTGATGATTAAGGTTCTGCACTCAGCACTGAGGAACAAGTCTCAGGATGTAGCTAGCTGTATTTTAGGGTTTTGTTTTTTTTTTTTAAAGTCAGTCTAACACACACACACAACCAAGAGGACGTTCCACCTGCACATTTACTAGTTATATTATTGAAGAAGTCCCATAAATATAACAATCTTTTGCTTTTCCCACCTAGGAAAAAAATGACTTTCCCCTGTGTTACTGTTCAGAAAGAGCTGTCCTCTAGTTCTCTTCAGCTAGGTACTGTTCCTTCAAAATTGCACAGGGAACACTGAGCAATCTCCAAATGGCTGTAGGATTGATAAGCATTTTTCTGTCCCTACTCCCTCAACAATGCCATGTTACTTAATCCCTTCCATTCCCTCTCTACTGTACCACCTCCTGCAGCACACTGCAATATTAAATCAAGGCAAGTCGGATTAAAGGGATTATAAACAATACATATTTAACTTGGATCAATTCTATAATCCAGTTCAAATAATTCTCATGCAAAAGCAGTTCCATTATTTTAATGGAAAGAAAGGTCTAGGAGTGAAAGTGAGCAGCTAAGAAAGCATGAGTTAGAACAAATACCTTCAGGTTTCTCTCTTCCCAGCAGAGAGATGGGATTCATGAGGAAAGGCAGAATGCAATAAATGCAAGATGATTCTTGCTTCTCATCTGATTTAAACTGTAGAATGAAAACTAGGCTAAGCCCTTTCCCAAGTATTTGGTATTTTGCTAATCAACAGACAAGTGCCAGAAATGAAACGTGTCAACAGAAAATAAAATATTAGAAAACACAGCCTTGGGTTATAAGAAATCTCTTAATGTAAATAAATATCATGCAAAAGAACACAGTTCAGCTTCTATTATATGTTCATTTTCACATCTTTTCCTGTGATGTCTTGAGTACTCAATCTTTATTGAATGGATGCATTCCAGAAAGAAAACATAAACATAGAGGTTAGTTGTGTGATAAGAATGCATAGTTTCAGTCATGAGAGCTATACTTCTAGACCAATTCAGATTTTTTTCCAACACTAAAGCCAAGCACTGCATCACAATTAAATCCCAACACACCAACCCTGCCACGCTAGTATTAGAAAACACCTGAAGTTTTGGAAAACATCTAGACTTCTGTCTATGGAGTGCAACCTCACCCAGTCTTAAAATGCCGCTTGTGTGTTGCTTTACTCTCAGTTTCTTACATACATCTCTCCTACTATTTCTAGTGAAGCTGCATCCGTTTTGAAGCCAGAAGGGTAAGGCAATCTCATAGATAATCTTTCTTGAGAACACCAACACTCCAGTATTTTCTACGTTTTCAGGTTGCTAATTTCCCCAACTTCTCAAAAGCTTTGTTTGTCAGGATACATTTTCTTAGTTAGTGAACTTCTATTGCAGTTTTATTCGCACCCTGAATATAAAGGGTGGTTTTAGGCTTAATTATCTTAATTACACAGACCAGCTTCTTTCCATAACTATTCCTCAACACTGGCTTCAGAAATCTTCAAAAACAGTTGAAAATCTTTTCATTATTATCGTAGAAGCTGTATGTTTAAAGAGGACAATTAAATATGTTGTAAATCTAGCACTAAATCCTGCTTCTTGTGTGCATTTCTATTGAAGCCTGTAGGAATTAGCATGGAAGTAAAATGAAATCACTATGTAATAGTTCTAATGTTATGCAGTGTTTAAAACCATAACAAAACACAGATGTACTTAAATGCAGCCAGGGTAACCAGCAATCAAATACAGAACATTGTTTTTCTGTACCTACAGAAATAAAATTAGAAGAGGTCAAATCTATTGATACTTTTGTTTTAAATGTACAAAAGCTTGCCATTACATCCGTGGATTTGCACTGGAAAAAGGAAAAACTTCATCTATAGCCTGACACTCAATAGCAGCTCACAAGATGTAGTAACTTGAAAAAGAGAAAAAACACTCCTGTATTGTATACACGGTCGCTAGGTGACCACTAAGTACAGAGCTCTTCTTTTAAGCATTCAAAGGCAGGAAAGGCTACGAAGATCAGACATACAGGCTGTAACTACAGTTTGTACAGGGTGACTAGTTCTGTAGCACTCTTTTAACCTCACTGTGACAAGAGGTAGTGTACTTATCTGCAGGGTAGCTGTACCAAAACCAGCCTCTGTAGTAAGAACATCAGGACAGAACATAGAAGCACAGTCTGGATTTATGATGTTTATACATCACTGCTAATTATAAGGATCCCTGTGTCTTAGTAGAGTGGACCATAGCATGACCCAGGAGGTCCTCCTCATTCTGCACATCTGAGACGGATTTTGATTACTATGGATGGAGCTGTGCTGCACCCTAAACTTTTTGTGGAAAACAACAAGAACATTTCTTCAAATCAAAGGATAATTTCTTTTTATTTTCAGGAAAAGACCTGTTTCACTGAGATAAATACCTGGATGTATCTCAATCAGTTCCAGCAGAAATAAAAAAATCTCTTAATGAACAACATCCAAGTGCTACTTTATTACAGAAATGTCAGCAAGGGATAGAACAAGAAGCTAACCAGAAGTTCAGAAGTGAAAAAAAAAACCCACACAATTGCAAGGATTAATTAGAGGTCCCAGGTATTGACATGCTCTGTTACACTTATAAAAAACACTCATCTCTCCAAAATGGAATGTTACAGAGCAGCCCTGAACAAGAGAGATACATCCTGTATCTAAGTTGTGGTATTTGGGGAAAGGTGTCAATTTCTTGTTTCTTCATAGGCAGTATACAAAACACACACAACCAGTCTGAGGAATTTACATGGACATTTCAAAACAACAACAACAACAACAACAAAACCAACATTATCAGCCCATGGTAAGCTCAGTTCTACCAGAAAATACCATTTTCAGTGTGTAGAAGAAAACAAAGGCCTGAGATACTCTCTCTTCAATAAATAAATAAGTAAATAAATAAATGAAACGAGGCAGCGTTCCAAAAAGGCTGCTGTCACCTCAGTAATGCACCAGTCCACATCTTTAAACTGCCAAATAAATGATCCTAACGGTTTAACAGTTTAGACTTCCAAGTTCAGCTGGATAGAACTCAGCTTCTGACTCATGTTCACTAAGGACAGCTGGAGAGGTGAAAGACATCTGACAATGACATTTTGAGTCTACTTAAATCATATAATCAGTAGGGTTTTAATCTGAGCCTAATCCTTTGAATGACCATTTGAGATAATTCATGTGAATTAGACAACACTGTATTTATGGGCTTTATGGTATTTATATATGTATTATGGGCTAGCATGAGGATTTGAAGAAAAGGGTGCATCACAGAGGAAGGGTGTGCAGAAATAAGTAAGATAGATATGCTCTTAGGAAAAAAAAAAAAGGTGGATTAACCACATTTAGATAGAGATATGCTGGAATGACACATTGCGCATAAGATTTACTGTCCTGAGCGATCTGCCAAAGAAGATCCAAGCCTGGATACAGTGTTCATTTGAGTGCTGAAGAGTTCTGACTTACTGTCTACCTTCACCCAGTTCCAGATAAAAACAGCATTGGTTCTGCCTACTTCTTTTTTGATGGAATCTAGATTTGTGCCAGTTGTATGGTAGTTTCTGCTCACCTCTGACCAGCTGTCGATGAGAACAATATGCCCGTTTACAAGTTTAAAGCTGTTTGAAGCTGACAAACAGCACAGAAGTCACACTCTTCTACCTTGAGAGGAAGAAAAATAAAATCACACAGTGTTAGAAAACACAGGTTACAGAATTATTACTACATTCAAGATTGTGGGTGGATGCTGATCTACTCTTCAGATACTGATCTGGAACTGGCAAAGACTACAGAGATATAGCTATGAACAATTGTTTACACAAGATTTATCAAATGAATGCCACATATTGACAACAGAAAATAAATACAAAATAAAGAAATTGTAGCTGCATATGTGAAATGAAGGATCAGCAATTAGGCAAAAGGATTTACAAGAGCCATCATGAGTTGATGAGACATTGAATGCCAGGCCAGTTCTACTTACTATTTTATCTCTTCTCTAAAGAGAAAGCTTGCTGGGGCAATTTATCAAATCATTGGCGTGGAAATAAATGGAAAAAAATAACAACAACAACAACAACAAAAACACTACTTCTAGCTCTGTCACCAGTTTTCCCCACTGTCAGGTCACAAGATCTTAGGTTCTTGCTTAACTGCAGGCTTAAATACAAGGCTCTCCCATAGCAAACATTACTCTGAAGTATGCTCAATAATCCTAAGGAATCCACTGCTAAAAGCACGACTTGTGAGTCACAGAGTAGTTGAGGTTGGAAGGGACCTCTGGAGGTGATCTGATTGCCCATACTCCACTGAAGGAGGGCCACCTACAATGGGGTGCTCAGGACATCATCCAGATGGATTTTCAAAATGCCCCAGGATGACGACTCTACAACCTCTCCTGGCAACCTGTGCCAGTGGTTATTCACTTGTGCAGCATAGAAATGCTCCTTGATGGTCAGGGAGAACTTCTTGTGTTCTGGCACTAAGCACCACTTCCCCATCATAAAGCCTGGTTTAGCAATAGGGAACAGTATATTAGTTTACATTATTTTAGTTTAGCAATAAAACTTTCTAGCTTGGCTTTGCTTGATGTGTGAATGGCCTTTTTTCTGTCAACTATCTGGCTTCACAGAAGCACTGAAGTCACTTTTATCTTTGCATCCACAAGGATGCAAGGACTTTTTTTCTTGAATTTCACATGTACTGTTTTTGATTATAGTACACCAAGATAGAAATTTGTTCATGATGGCATGAGAAGCAATGGAAATTTGCCAAATTGGGGAAAAATAGCTAGAGGTCAGCCAAAAATCACCATGATGAAGCTGATGATGGTAAAATGAAGAGGAAGTAGGTGGCCTAGGACCTCTGGAGGCCCCTACCATGCATGCCCAGAAGGACATTAGCAAACATTAATAAAGCTCTTGGAAAAGAATGAATATGTTTGCAAATGTATTGCATATGTGTATCTTAACTGTTAATATAAAACGTGAACACTGAGAGAATACTTAATTTGTCAAGTCACCCAGTAAATATCATGAGGAATAAAGGAATGTTGCTTTCTAACACCACACTAGGATTAGGGAGTTTGATTTCCGATTTTGGATGACACCCAGGCTGAACAGCCACTCCTTATAAAAGAAACACTCCAGTCCCATAACCATCTTTGTGGCGCTACAGTGGGCTCCTACCAGTACGTCTGTGTCTCCCTTGAATAAGGGCCCAGAACTGGCCATACACTCCAGGCGTGGCCTCACCAATGCTGGGCATAGAGTTACAGACACCTCTGAGCTTGTTAATATTGTCAGATCAGTAACTACTGAGATAATGCAGGAAAAGGTGGCAACCACTACTACTTCTCAAGTACAGGCTTATTCTACCAATTCCAAAAATAACATTTCATTTGGAACCAAGATTATCCAGTGAAAACCAACCACCTGTCAGAATATATAAATTACTAGCTCAGCTATATCTAACAGGCATGCATCTTCTAGCTTCCTTCATTTCACCATGACTTGCAAAAATGGAACAAAGCAAGACATTCAGTTTCTTTTTAAGTCACATAGGACTCATTTTACATTGCCTTCCCTCAGTTTTACACAGTCGTAATCTTTTAGCATCTCCCTTCCATAAATTAAAAAAAAAAAAAAAAAAAATCAGATTTACTCCTAAAGATGCTTTTGACATATCACAAATACTTATTTTAGATGAAAAGCTTCTATTAAAAGTTTTAGATAAAAACTGGAAGTTACTTGATTTTGAAGGTGGTGTTAGAGCGTGTTTGAGCCAAATACACAACAAATTTTCCAGGTTTGATTTTTATTGTTAGTGACTTAACACATTAGTATCTTTGCATCATCATTCTATGTATTTTTAAAATCATTTATAGACAGATGGACTGCAAGGAATGTGAATAAGGAAAGCCAGCTCATGCTGCAGGGAGGAACACATGGTTCTGGCATACTAAAAATAAAAAGAAAGCATTAACACACCATATGCTGCAACAGCGAGTAGTATTAGATATGTTCCAATAACACCAGTGATGGTAAAAGTTCAGACCTACTAAAAAAAGTTGACTTGTCAGCTACCTCTGCCAATCATGTGATTCACTGTAAAAACTCATTTGTTTATATCTAACAATTTAGTTTCTTTCATTTTACATAAACATTAGAGTAATATGCCTAGTTAAAGAGTTATCCTTATCAACAAAGTTATTAGACATGTCAGAAAAATTGAAATACATCTGGCAAAACAAATTTCAGTTTATACACGGACCATGACTTAAATTACTGGCTTTGCATTGCAGCTGCAGTATCTGCCTATGCTGAAAGCTCTGATTTAAAGTCTGCATTAACACTACAATGTAGACACACATTCCATCTCAAGCTGTGCAACAGAAGCAGTAAAAAAAAAAAAAAAAAAAAGGAGCTCTTCACTAAAGTAATTGCTTGTAAGATCCTTTGTTATCACAAAGCGATGTAATTTTAACTCTGGTAATTCTCAAGTAACTTCAATAGTTCAGAAACCACAGGCAACATAGGTCTAAGAACATAGCTTGTATGCAAGCACATAGTGAGCACTCAAATCCTTTTTTTTTTTTTTTTCCCCTATGCCTTCAGGATAGCAAGCACAGATGGATTATTTTTTAGAATGTGTCAGTTAATGATCTTCTGGAAGAAGGCTAAAGTGACTTAGGAGAAGCAAATCTTTTAGGCAATAGAAACGATTCAAATTGCCACACATCAGACAGGATCTAGTGACAGCAGCATAGGTGGAATTGGGTGAAGAACTCTTAATTTAGTGCCACCACATCCTTGGGCAAATCTTAATTTGTTCTTCCAGTTTACAAAATGATGGCAACTTCAGGACTGACAGCAAAAGTTCTCAATCTCAGTCTTGCTGAAGTGCTCATCCATTATTACAGTGACCATCTCCAAGTAGAACTATACACATGAAGACAATCACTACATTTTCTATAGTTTTTCTTCTTTTCTCTTGGTGTCAAAACAGAAGTCTGCCAACAAACTTTAGTCATCTCCTTTGTATCAAAGTCATTGAAGCAGAAAATAAAAATAGGACTGCTTTGCTCAACAGCTCTAACTGCAGCCCATCAGAAAACAAGGAGAGAGGAAATAGATTTAATCCACATTAAAAAGCATCAGTAAATCACCATTCTGCAGTTAAGCCTGCAAGGTGATTGACCATCAGCAAAAACACGCATAAGAATGTTTTCATCAATGACATATGTCAAGGAAAGGTAGATTTTAAATAAAAGACCCATGGTTTTGGTTTTGTAGATTCTACCTGAAGGGTTTTAAGTATACTGAACTATTTGGAAGTACAGCTGATTCAAGGCAAAAAAACTCCACATTTGTCTTCATTTCAGATGATAAATTTTGTTAGCATTCAGTGATCATCCGAAGTATGGAGAACAAAATAAAACCAAAGCAACTCAGGGGTTTATTCAATAATATTTAGTTTATTACACAAGAAATTATTCAAGTGAAGTTTAGATTGTTCAAATAATGTGAAGAGACTACTGCTATAGGCACAAACAGGGAAATAAGGATACTTAACAGCAGCAGAAAGTGCTAAGATGCCCTTGCTTCAGTGTTACTAAGGGGACAACGGAAGGAATAGATCTCCTGTAGTTTGCTTTATCTCAGTGTAGATATTGCAATGTATGAGGACTTCGTACTTCAGTTTCTGGTAAGAAATTAGTGGTCTATATTAAAAGATCAGCATTAATAAGGACTAAGAATAGGCCTCCTAATACAGCATTTCCAGATTCAGAAATTTGATACAGTGGATTTACGGAAATTCCTATTCAAAAGAAAAGGATTTGTGACATTTGGATCATAACCACTGCACTGAATCCAATTTTTGTTATTTAACTGTTTAACTGTTAGATTGTTACTAAACTGTTAATCTTCTTGGCAATTGTTAGGGAACCTTGGTGAGCAAATAGTCAACCTTCTTATTCAAACAGCTTGAGCAGAAAACAATAGCTTAATATCCATCGCTGACATGAGTGTAATCCTCTGACGAACAGAGTTATGAGACCACCACATTATTTTTCCTACTACATTTTCACCAAGGCACACTTTTTCTGCAGTCTTTCAAAAAACTCATTTCATCCTTGAAGGCTCCAAACTTCATTTCAATCAATACTACTTAGTTATGTAGTCTTTTCATTGAATAAAGCTTTTCAAATCAATCCAGAAGTCAGATCTGATACAACTGAATAATCCCATTAACAATCCCAAGAATTTCAAAATGAAGTTTTCTTTACGTACAGTTTATCCTTGCTTACTACCCCATATAACACTTACGTAAAAGATTAAATGCAGAAGTCTTCCTCAGTATTTCAGGTAAATCATTAAAGAGCAGCACTAAATACAAGTATTCAAGTTCAAAAAGTTAATATTTTCCTATGTAGCCTAAGGCTATCATTCCCATACATTGACATTATTGTGCTAATGATATAGTGTGACTACTAAAATAATTTTCCAGTGCTTAAAGGTTCCTGGATACAAGAAATGCCATTTCAACTATGCACAACTACAGAATCCTAGAACAGCCCAGGCTAGAAGAGACTTTGATCATCTAGTTAGCCCAACTTTTAGTAGGAAATGGAAGTCAAGATGGTTTTATTCACCACTCTGCCCAGTTATGTCCTCAAAACCTTCCATGTGGACGTCAACTCACTCATAGAATCTTTTTTTAGCATCCTGGTTTCAGCTGTGGCAGAGTCAGTCTTCATAGTATCTGGTATGATGCTATGATTTGGCTTCAGGAGAAAACAGTGCTGATAACACACCAATGTTTTAGTTGTTGCTGAGTAGTGCAGATCCAAGGATGCTTCAGCTTCTCCTACTGCCCTGCCAGCAAGGGGATCTAGGAGTGCAAAGAACTATGAAGGGATAGAAGCAAGACAGCTGACCCAGACTGGACATTCCACACCATATGACATCATGTAGAACTATAAAGCTGAGGGAGATGGCTGGGAGAAGCAGCTGCTGCTCAGGGACAGGCTGAGCATCAGTCAGCAGGTGGTGAGCAATTGCACTGTGTATAATTTGTTTTCTAAGTATACATAAAGTAATGAGATATATAATGGTAATGATATACCAACATATTTATATTTATCATGATTATTATTTTTCTCTTCCTTTTCTGTCTTAGTAAGTAAGTAATTTTCATTTCAACTTACAAGATCTACTTTCGTTTCCCCTCACCTTCGATTCTCTCCCCTATCCCACTAGGAGCAAACAGCTGTGCTAAGCTGCCTGTCAAGTTAAACCACAACATACAGTAAACGTAAAATTATTGTTATGATAGTATTTTGAATGCTTAGAAATAAACAGATTTCATAAGAACATTAATTTAAAGTAACCATATGTAGATGTTAACAATTATTGTCAAAGAAGACAATTTGAGAATGTAATGAAAAACCTCATTTTTTTCAATCGGTTCATCTAAAAAATACAACAGAACATAAAAGACATGATCTAATTAAATTTTTTTTTTTTTTTACTTTTTATTTTCAAATGTTGACTATCCCAAAACTGCATTAATGCAGATCCCATAAAGTAAGATATCAAAAGTTACTGATTTGTCAGCTGCATACATTCCTTACTGTTTGTGTGTAAGATAATTTAAATCTTACACTGGTAAAAAGAAAATGCACTACAAGAGTTTCATTATCAGTATCAGCGTTATTTTAAGACTATGAAAAGTGGTGGTGATTACTAACGTAAACTACTAAAGAGCTCAAGGGAAAATGAAAAATCTTTAAGTATATAAAGAACAAACTTCCTTGGGATGTGCTGAGAAGTAGTGACTAACTACTGTGCTCATTAGTATACCATCTAACATCTATATATAAACTATGAACTCAAGCGTAGCTTGACTGTAGCTCCAGCCAAGACTGAACAAGTATATGCTCTACAACACCAGTTGCTCCAGGAAAGAATTATTAATAAGAGATAATAGTTTAAGAGGTTCTCTGCAAGCAGCTCTTGAGCAGACTCTGTTGGATTGCAGCTTAATTTCTTTCTTTTTTTTTTTCTTTCTTTTGTAGGCCCAGTGTTTGGCTACAGGACTTAAACTAACAATCTGGAAAAAAATAACAAGAGGTCTATTCATGGGCTTTTACCAGTCAATAGTTATAATTGAGCAATGATACTAAGTGTACTGGTGGACAAAAAAAGCTAGACATGAGCCAGCTAGAAATTAGTGGTTGTAGCTCAGAAAGCCAATTGTATCTTTTGCTACCTTAAAACAAACAAACAAACAAACAAAAACAATGTGTGGCCATCAGTGGGGGAAACAACTGTCCCCTTCTATTCCACTCTTGCGAGACCCCATCTTGACTACCGTGTTTACCTCCAGGTCCCCCAGCACAAGAAGGACATGGAGCTGTTGGAGCAAGTCCAGAGGAATCCACAGAGATGATGATAGAGATGGAGCACCTCTTCCACAAAAAAACGTTAAGGGAGCTGGGCTTGTTCAGCTTGGAGAAGAGGAAGTTCCAGGGAGGCCTTCTTTGTGGCCTTCCAGTATCTAAAAGGGACTTCTGGGAAAGATGGGGAAGAATTCTTTACTAGAGGGTGTCATGACAGGACAAGTGGTAATGGTTTTAAATTAAAAGAGGGTAGGTTTGGATTACATTTAGCAAAGGGTTTTGTTTGTTTGTTTTTGTTTGTTTGTTTTGTTGCTATTGTTGTTGTTGTTTTTACTCAGAGGGTGGTGAGCACTGACTGCCCAGAGAAACTGTGGGTGCCCCATCCCTGGGCGTGTTCAAGGCCAGGATGGATAGGTCTTGGACAGCCTGATTTGGTGGATGGCAGCCCTACCTGTGGCACGGGTGGAGAAGTTGGAACCAGATGATCTTCAAGGACCCTTCTAATCTAAGTCTTTTCCTAGAATTACAGAATGGCTGCTTAAGGATATAAGCAAAGAATTCCATGTAGTAACTGATGTTCTTATTCACCTAAACCATAATATTGCTTATAAGTCCCTACAGTTCACATTTGCAAGCTGACACCAGTACACTCCCATACCTCTGTCACTGAGGTCCACTGAGAAGTGGACATAATCACATGACTTTAAACTATCTAAAATGTTATATTGGCATCACTCAGTAGCTATGGCTAATTACTGCTTCAGACTTGATGTCTCTCTTGCTTATGCTTGGTATCAAGAGCTTCCTTGCAAAGGAACTTTTTCCACAAAAAGCTCAAAGGAAACATTTCAGAAGATTTCAGTACTGTTCAGCTTTGGCAGAAAAAAAAAAAAAAAAAAAAAAAAAAAAAAAAAAAAAAAGTTCTGTAATTAACACTAAACTCTTCAAGTTAATTATTTGAGTCTTCCTTTATCATGAAGTAAAAATGTATTTTCATGAAAACAGAGAAGATCTAAGGAAATAGAATATAGGAAGCTAAGAGATCATTATTGATACAGCCTAAAACACCAGTTAAATTGCTTTCCAATTTAGTTACTTATCTCAAGTAGGAGATACACTTTACATAAAATAGGCATCATCAACAAGTTTGTAGTATCCTTCACTTGGTAAGCAACAGACAGCAGTAAAGGTTATCCCATGAAGTATTTGTCTGCTTGTGAAAACAATCAATCTAAAACAAAACAAAAAGTGACAAATATTCTGATAAATTATACATGCTTGTATACAAAGCATGAATGATGTTTAAGGCTCCTACAGTTATTAAACTGGATCTCATTTATTAAAACACATATTAAAGCAATGTTGAAAGATAGCAAAGGCAGTCCAAAATCAAAGTCTTCAAGACAGACAAACTAAATTTGGATTCAAAATTTACTTAACAGAAAGACTGTTGATCAAAGCATAATTAATCACATCTTGAATATAAAAACCCTAGAGCTGAAATAAGTGCACACAACACAGTGGGGACTGGAAAGTGTACATAGTATATAGCATGTTGGTCAGCTTTGATGATGGCTGCCACGTTGTTGCAGCCTTGTATTAACAAGACTGCAAGTCAGGCAGTGTTTCCATGGAGATGTAATACCTTTTATTAGACTAACATAGATGGAAAAAAGATCTGATATGTGTCTAGGTCACTGTGTGACCTAAAGCTTGCCTGGAACTGTGTCCCATTATAAGCCAGCCTAATAAAAGATGATTACCTCCCTTCACAAGCCTTGTCTGATATATATTATTATATCAAGTGCAGTCTCCAGAAAGAGATGATAGCAAAGATCAGGATACTGGTTTAGTATGAATCATGTACAATGACCACTCTTCAATACAACACATAATCTCTCAAAACTGTTGCAGCCCTTATTGAAATGTCATTAGCAGACAAAAAAAAAAAAAAAAAACAGAAAAACAAAAACCACAGAAAAACAACCTACAAACTATGCCTAACAAGCAGAAAGCTCTCAGATGCAGAGTAACACGACAGCACATCTGGGGAACTACTTAGATTGAGGGAGTGGTATCCTACCTGTTTAAGCCTGAAACACAATGCTAAGGAAGAAGGCAGCAGAACCAGGAAGAATTTCTCAGGAAAACAAAATTTTTTACAGCAGTGTTTATTTTTTTTAAAAAAGTTCCTATATTACAGGAGTTGTGTTTCTCTTAGAGAGAAGAGCCAACATAAGCTAAGTAGCAACCCAATGTGAATAGTCGGCAGCTGGAGAAAGGAAGTCCAAGCTAGTTACCTTCTCAGCTCTCTGAACTGGGTTTAGTAGTTGTCTTTTTAAGGAAGTATTCAAATGTCCTGAAAAGATCTGTGAGATACCAGTTTTCAGACGGTTCCTTGGCTTTCATTGCCAAGGTTTTTCTGAGAAAGCATCAAGTCACACTAGAACAAGTTAGGCATTTCAAGTTTCTCAGCTTTATTTCACAATAAAGGATATAAGCCTCTGCTTAAGGTGTATTCTCATAACACAGCTGCACATCCGACAGCTCTTCAACAAGCATTATGCATTTTATAACTGATATTACATTAGGTTGCTCATCTTGAAAAGTTTTCCTGTTCTGCCTTCCAAATACTTCAGGATACAGAAGCCATGGGCAAACTTGACTGCAATCAGAATAACCTAACAGTAATAGTAGTAAATGGCAATCTCCATTTACTAGTGTCTGGTGTTTCTCATACTGCAGAGATGACTGACTAGTCAGAGAGCAAGACTAGAACACATCCATCCATCTAAACGTTCCTAAGACAACATGGAAGTATAATATTTAAAAACAGTGAACAAAGGCAAGGATACTGCCTGAGTATGTAAGACCAAGTTACTTTTCTTTCTGATAGCAACTCTCCTTTCACAAAGAAGTGGGATTAGCATTTGCCAAAACCATATTGTTCTTGATTTGCTAAGCTCCTCATATTGCATTATATGCATTACGAAAACATTATGAAAATAACCTAAAAAGAAAAGTCAGAACTTGAATTGTAGCATCTCTTTGTGTAAATAAGAAGAACAAACAGAAGAGTCAAGACCTGCATTAGCAAAGACAACAATATACTCAGCTGTTAGAACTGGACACAGCCAAGGCTCTTGCAACCTTCTGGAAGAAAAAAATAAATAAATAACAACAAACAAAACACAAAAGCCATACAAAGACCCAAACCAAACAAAATCACAAACAAACTGAAGTTGATCCCAAATGGATCAAGGAAGTGGGAAGAGGTGAAATAGAGAAGAAAATCTCCCCTTTGAAATTTGATAGCCCTAGGTAATACTCAAGTATAAATGAGAATTGCAGTTTTCAAGTTTGGACAAAACTCTAAAGTCATTTAAACAAACAAACAAGAAGCCTTCACCACACCTTCAAAAGCAGCAACCTCAAAAAAAAAAAAAAAAAAAAAAAAAATTTAAGACTATATTTTCTGTTTCTCTAAGTGACTACTGCCTAGATCAACTGCAAGTCAACTGAGCTACTCATCTTAATATCCAGTCAGAAACTACTAGAAACACAAAGTCTCTAATATGTGAGTTCTCCAGTGTAAGTCCAAGTAATCCAGCAATTGAAAATTCTTGTATTCCTTTCCTCTAGTCAAGAAAAACTAAACCCGCAACTGAGGAACTAAGAAGGACAGCAAATTTTGGTAGTAAAAGAAATGAAGAGGAGGAAGATGTTAAAGAAATTGAAAGTGGAATACATGACAATTGTACTTCACCAGAATCGGACAAGCTTATATTAGGCAATGTAAACATAAACCTACACTCTTTTTCCTCACTCCTACACAATATCTTCTTTTTTTCAGAAGGTATAGAACATCTTTGCAGATAGACTTTTTATAATCATTTCTAAAGATTGCCAACGAATTTTAAAATGTAACAGGAAAAGTTAATTCATATATTAAGATGAATATAAAAATTAATGACAGAAGCAGCTAAATGCAAAAAATCTCACAAATATGAGTCTTAATATTGATACGAAACTTGCCACAGTATTGAGAACATTTTTTTTCCACTAGGAAAAGATAGATCGTTTACTCAGACAATTTGTGGGAAAAAAGAAAACAGAATGCCACTATGGCACCACTTTGAATACATCTATCAGAAAATAAGTTAATTAGAACAGTTTTGCTGGTTTGAGCAAAAAGCTTATGCATTTATGGAATTGCTTCTAAATTGCATTCTAATGAGCAAAGAGAAGCTTTCTAGAAAAACTGAAGTGGAAGGAAACTCTGATGAGTGCTGATGAAATAAACTTACAATCTTTAGGAAGAGGAACACCAGGCCAAAAGCATAATTAAAACAAAAACAAATTCAGAGAATTGATAAGTCAGATCATCTCAGATGTAAAAATACTCTATATCACATTAATGAATTAGAAAGTAGACACAGAATCATAGAATTGTTTGAATTGGAATGGACCCATAAAGGCCATCTAATCCAACTTCACTGCACTGAACTGGGATACCATAGCTCAGAGCCTGGTCCAGCCTGACCTTGAATGTCTCCAAAGACAGGGTTTCCACCATCTCGCTGGGCAACATCTTCCAGTGCCTCATCATCCTTACTGTAAAACATTTCTTCCTTATACCTGGTGTAAATTTTCCATCATTTCAAACTAGGGGCATACTCTAAAGTCTCTTGCGGTCATCTATGAGAGTTGTTCTTTAGAAAAAAAAAAAAAAAAAAAAAAAGTGAAGAAAAGAACAAAACACCATCAACAATATCCAGTAAGCCAAAAATAACAGTCCACACCCAAAAGAGTGATAGACAAAAGATTCATATGCATTAAAGATTCAGATAGATGCCAGTACTATAAAGGCATTTGGGCAACTTTCCATGCTCTCTTTTAAGGAGGAATTCACATTTATCCCATGGATCTGTTATGAATTATAATGCTCAATGCTTGTCATATTATTTCCACATTTACATGCTGTATTGAAATTACCACAGCACCACATCAGACAAAAACTTGTAAGCACCACTAATTTATAACAGATGTGTTACTTAAGAGGTGCATTGAGGAACCCTAATACATTTCAGTTACAGAATAATCCACAAAAATAACATGGAAAAGCTTAGAATCTTTTAATAACTTACAGAATTTCAGAACCATAATATCTTAGAAGTGAGTGACAAATGGTTTTCTCACAACTCTTTTAGAATTGAAATGTCTGATTTCACTTGATTTAATTGAACACTAGGTATTATTCAAACCTACACTATATTTTTGTCATTACATGGTGCAGTTTCTGGAATCAGAGTAACTGAAAGGCAGCACTGCATTGCCTGTTGGTCAAAGAAGACTCCATCAGTAGGAAAAAAGGAAGAAAGGAAGGACTTCAACTCCTTTTTTCTCCCTGCACACACAAATCTCAAATGACAAAGATGTAAAGGAGATGATAAAGAACAAGGGCCAGTTAACCAGCCTGACTTACTTAGTGACAATTCTGAAAGTTACCGAATAAAAACCATACAGTCTGACCACATAAACCAAGATCCTCTCCTTTCAGCAACAGCCAGATAACACCTGTCAGTATGCAAGATTTAGAAAACTAACAAAGAGAAAAATGTAGTCTCAAACCAACCAGACCCTCAGCAGAGGCTGCCCATTTATCACAGTTCTGAAGTCCTATGTGTTACAAAAACTGTGTCTCAGTAGCATACTGTGCCTCTTTGTCTCTCAAGTGACACAAACCACACATTTAATAGATCAACCAGAACTCACTGTTCTTGACATGTCTTCTTACAAGCAACTTCTCTGTGAATTCCTACTCTTCCTCCAACCACTAATTTACCTTTCAACTCCTACTCACTTGGGACGCAGTCAAGCTGTGCTGCACCTGACTTGAAGGGCTCTATCCCTCTCCAGAGGACACCGAAGTAAACACACGCATTGTGCAGACTTCACAAAGGCCCAGGACCAGATGTTACCCGTGATCAGCTGTTATCTGTGGATGCCAGCACAAGTGACCAGCCGCAGCCACCGCGATACCTCTGACCTTAAGGAAGTTCTGAAAGACAAAAAGAAAAAAAAAAAATCAGAATGAGAAAGGCAAATATACTATCGATCGGCACGTTTCATCCCCAGCACTCACATCTGCCCCAGCGTGATCGCGCTTCAGCCCCTCGCAGGGCAAGGGCCACCCGCACAGCTCGGATCGCTCCCCCGGCAGGCAGAGATAGCGGCTGCACTCGGAGCAGGGCAGAGAGGCGAAGCCCTGACTCTTCTTCCCCCTTGTCCTCGGGCAGATGTCACCCGAAATGCGGTCGTCTCCTTTCCCCAAACTGCTCCGGTCACTCAATGCGGCCAGCGCTTCTGTTCGGGGATCGTCCAGCTACGCCGGGACACAGCCCGATGCCGATGCCGCTCCCGGCTCCGCGCGGCGCCCGCTTTACTCTGCTCAGCCCGGCGTAGAGCGCCCCATAGCGGCCTCCCGCCGCATGGACACCAAAAAGAGCCGCGCAGCGAAGCGCTAACCAATACTTCCCATCCCCGAGAGGGGCAGAGGAAGCAGACGTACTGAGCCGGGGCGGAAGTGTCGCGGCGAAGGGAAATCGTGCCCTTAACCAAGATGGTGCAGGGAGACCGCCCTTAGTAGGGTGTGTGAGCATCGCTGCCTCACTGCCTGCGCGCGGGTGTATGCGGTTGCTCACATGCCCGTAGCATTGCAGTTCTTTTCAGTTCTCTAATATTTTCCTCCTGCTGGCAATTCGTTTTAATTGATACTGCGCTCTTTCTGTGCGCCTCCTGTGCCTGGGAGCTCACAGCCTTGCTATACGTTTTGCCCCCTATCTGTTTTCTGTCCCTGTGTGCAGCCTGTCTGGCTCATGCTTTTGTGCCTGCTGCTGCATGGTGAAGTTAATAGTAACTTATTGTGGGTGTGCTAAGAATTAAACACTCATTAGTGATTAGAAGTTGTCACAACTTCTGTGCGAGGAAAAGGGCTACCAGTCTAGCCAGCAAGAGAACGGTACATGCTGAATGGTACGTGTTGCGACTGTTGTCATGTTTTACACATTTCCATACAGCAGAACAAGTCACCTGCATGTAGCAAACAGGATTTAAAATCCTTAAGCTTTATCTCCGAGGATATGGGGGTTCTGGTTGACAGCGAGTAGAACGTGAACCAGCAGTGTGCCCTATTAGCCATACCCTGGGGTGCACCAGGCCCAGCATTGCTGCCAGGCGAGGGGAGGAGTTGTCTGATCTGCACTGTGTGTGTGGCCTCACCTTGAGCATTGGGTGCAGATTTGGGTGCCACAACATAAGAAGGGCATAAAACTATCAGAAGCGTCCAAAAGAGGGCTACAAAAATTTGAAGAGTCTGGAGGACAAACTGAGTTGATGATGAAGGACAAGAGAGTGGGGTGCATGGACAACTTCTGTGTGTGAATTAATTTTCTCAGAATTAGGAATCCAGATATCACATTCTCATGTTTACTTAAAGTAAATGTGTACTTTCTGTAACTGGCAATATTTAGCTATCTTATATGTGCTTTTCTGCCTCAACCTGTACAGGAAGACACTAGTGCACATAGGATAAGACGAAAGTGCTTGAGGAATACCTGTCTTGCGTGAATATGTGAGGCATTCAAGTATCAAAGGGTTACAGGGTAGATTTAAGCTATATGCTTTTAAGTATCTATTAGAAAGAACAAGGAAAAAGAAAATTACACTGCTACCAGTCACACATGCATAGAAAGAGTTTATATCTGATCCAATTGAGGATGTTGGATGAGATTAGAACAAATAGGAGATGAATCTTCATCCCAGTGCAAAAGGCTAGAAATAATTCAGTAAGATACAGACCTCAGCTTGAAACAGAATGGTGGAAGAGCGGTAATAATGCCTTGAATTGTGACACACAGAATCACAGGATCACAGAATGGCCAGGGTTGGAAGGGACCTCATGAATCATGAATCTTGAACCCCCCTGCCACATGCAGGGCCACCAACCTCCACATTTAATACTAAACATTAGACCATGAGAAGAAGTCAGAAAGAAAAACCACGTAACACTGAGATGAAGTTTTAAAGGAAGATGAAAAGAGCTGAGGTTTGAATTGTCATTGTAGAAAAAAAAAAAAAGCCTAAAAGAAGCGTTGTTGTGTCAGGTTAGGTATCTGCTGAGTGCTTTAATTCTTGTTTGGTTATGTGTATCTTGAGTACTAAATATTATTTTTAAAATGAATTTTGTTAAGTGGTTACTGATGATGGCTGGATTTCACTTCACAGTCTGGGTTGAAGAACAAATTATATTGATATCAGTGGGACACAGATGCTTCTAGTGAAAGCTGTAGTATGAAAGTTAACAGAATTCATTTCTGAAGGGTCTCTGAGCTAAGAAGAATAATGTATTTTATTATGAAGTTTTAAATAGGCAGTTGGGACTACAAGAAAGCTGAATATAGTAACTATGATTTTTTTTTTTTTTTTTTTTTTGAGCTGAGATAAAATACAATAAATAAACAAGTACTGAAGGCATTATCTTCAAAAGAGTACATTTTCAGAAAGGTAGGAAGCTATTCAGGGGTGACAACATAAACCTTTTAGTTATCTGTGAATGACACTTCTGAGAAAATAAGTTTCAAAACTTTTTCAAGAGGATGAAGAATAGCTCTACTAGAAAGATAAGATAGTCTTGACAAAAGAATGATAGAAATTAGGAAAATAATAATATGAAACACAAGATCATGCATTGGGGCATCAGCTGCAAAACTTCTCTATATAATTAGAGCTCATCTGTAGAAAATGGAAGTCCTTGACACATACAGTATGACTAGAAGTCATGATTGGCATGATTTAGGTCAAGAAGGCAGAGGCAAAATATTTCTGAGCCTCAAAGAAATCCTGATGCTGGTTACATGTGGGAATATTCTTACGGGAATGAAAAGAGCTCAATTCACAGTTCTGATCATCTATGTTCAAAATCAGATATACAATGGTTACAGTTTTAATAGGAGTTCATTTGTTTTAAATAGTAAAACAGTACTAAGTGGTGCTGTTTGTCTGTTCTTGTATAGGCAAAAAGAACATTTTTATTTTGCAAAAAGAAAAAATTCCTCTTGGTTAAAGGCTTTGGAGTATAACTTTGGAGTGATAATAACTCTCAAAAACATAGACTAAGGGGAGCCTCCTGAAAGTGAAGGCATGAACCAGGCACTTTAAAATGACGGGTCTGGATAAGTGTCGTTATAATATGTGCCTCTAGGTGGTGCTAACGTTATTCCGATGGTCAAAATCTCAGTTTTAAGAAACGTTAAATAACGGTGAAAATATTTTGTGCACAGCTTTTGAGCAGAGGGAGTTATATTTATTCAGCAGATCCCATACTGATGATTTGCAGCTAAGGAGAATTCACGCAATTTCTGGTAAATGAATCACCCATCAATCTACGTTCAAATAATATTTAAAGGTCTTATTCACACCCACAGAAGATAATTGTTTCAGAAATGGGCTTGGAAAATCATCTTTAAGAGATGTTGAATAAAAAATTGTGGCATGTTGGATATTAGTTTGCTCAGCGTTTGTGGCACCGTCTTACACAACCACTAATCTAATGGCCGAGTTTATGTTTGTAACATACTACAGCTTGCAATTTTTATTTTACCTATGTGTAGCATATAATAATTTTCATGCAGGATCCTTAGCACTAGAATCATAGCCCTGCCTACTGACAGTTCTCAAGGACTTTGTAAAAGAAAGCTCTTGTAAGCTTTTAACTGAGTTTTTTCTTGGGTTTTTTTTTGTGAAAAAAAAGGAAACCAAAACTTTCCACTGAAAGATATTTATGCACAGTTTGCTGAAAACAGAAGAGGATGGAATTATTTTATGCCTATTGCAAAACAATATATGTTCTTTAATATGAAATATAAGATGATTATTCATCAAGTCAAGTTTCCTTTGGATTCTAGTTCAGGATACTTTTGCTGCCTCCCGCCACATTCATACAGACTGACTTGGCAGCCTACATTACTCAGCATTCTGATGCTTGCTAATAGCTTTTGGATACCAAAAAGTGGAAAATCACTTCTGAATCATTGTTGCTGACTGGTGATTTTCTTTTTAGCATCTGGGCTGCATCAGAAATAACGTGGCCAGCAAGACTAGGGAAGTGATCGTCCCCTTGCATGTGACACTGGTGAGATCACATCTTTAATATTGTGCTCAGTTTTGAGACTCACTACAAGAAGGATGTTGATTAGAGTTAATTACCTGACTGTGTTCAGAGAAAAGAAAGAAAGCTGGTGAAAGGCCTAGGAAACACATGAAAAGTGGCTGAGGAAAGTGAGGGGAAGCCTTACCCCTCTCTACATCAACCTGAAAAGAGGTTGTAGTGAGAAGGATGTTGGACTCTTTTCTCAAGCAGTAAGTGATAGAACATGAGGAAGCAGACTCAAGTTACACCAAGGGAAGTTTAGATTGGATTTTAGGATATTAGGAAGTTTTTTGATGGAGAGGATGATCAAGCTCTGGAACAGGCCGCTCAGGGAAGTGGTGGATTCCACATCCTTGGATGAATTTAAGTGATGTGTGAATGTGTGAATTAAGGGATGTGGCTTAGTGGTGGAACTTAGTGGGTCAAGTTGATGGTTCGACCTGGGGATATCAAGGCCTTTTCCAACCTAAATCATTCTATGATTCTACAGTTTTAATCTTCAGTTGAGACAAACATCAGAGATATGTTGTCCGGTAGCTCACCTCAATGCTTTATTCAAATTAAAGGAAATATGTTCAGTGTAATGACTCATTTATAGGATGATTTATAGGAGAGGTGGGCTGCATAACCTGCAGAGAGAGGAGGCAGCTGGGTGATAAAGAATGGGCCTTCAGCTATTTAGCAAGTCAAGAGGCACATTGTCCTCCGTATCTTGAGGTTGAGGGCATCAGGGACAGGCTGAGAACCTGCTATCTTCCTGGCATACATCTTGGTGTAGTGCTATATCTGTGTTAGATCAGGGTAAACGTTGAATGGTCTCTCCCTTATGAGTACTTCTGGAACTTGAAAGTATGGTGATGGCAGGGGAAAGCCTTGGTTTCACTGTGACTAACGGTAAAACTCCACAGATTTCTCCAAGTTTAGTCAGAAGGGTCTATTTAATAAAAGGTAGCCAACTTGGCTGACCTACAGATTGCATGTGGAAGTCTTTGTATGACTGGAAACTATAAACACATACTAAAGAGTGCTGAAGGGAGCTCTGGGAATATTTCTCTGGATGAAATGAGAAATTTCTCCAAGTTTCTCCAGGGATGGGTCAAGAAGAGCTGCATACTGTCAGCAGCAATGGCCACTCCTACAGTAATATTTGTCCCAGCTCAGACAGATGATTCTTGTCATTTAGTGAATGCTGAATACATGACAAAGGAAAATATTATAAACATAACAAGAAATATTTAATTTTGCTCTGGAGTGTTTCAGTTACTTATTTATGTTTGTCTTACTTGACTGTTTTATTTTCTAAAGTGCATTGCCGTAGGTGATCCAATCTGAAATACATCAAACACTTGTTATCCATTAGGAATATCTTTTGGATTAGATGTTATGCATTGTTGGAGCAGTAGTAGAACTTGAGGACAGGCAGTGCCTTGCAGGGTTTCTCCTTTAATTTGTAAGACAACACAGACATGCAGTCAGCACGTTTCAATGTGGTGAATTAACCACATAGGTAATACAAATTACTCACTGCTTATGGATAATTAACCTGCTAATTTTTCATAATACATTTTGGTTTGTAGTGGTTGTGTAAATTGACAGAAATCACCCAAGCTGAAAGAAACCTCTAAAAATTCTTCTTACTGTTGCCTCACTTTATGTCAAGTCACATCATATCTAAGAACAACGTTTTTGTGTATACAATGAGGTAACAGTGAAAAAAGAAACTCTTTCCTTCCACTTGAATGCCAGCTGTCGTTTCAAGTAACCAGAGATACTCATCTATATGAAGAATAAGGAGTACAAAGAGTGTGTTTGAAGACCATGTACCTGTTCCTGATTCAAATTTTACTACCAGGACAGGTTTGAAATAAAGTTTAAATCTTAGATTAAAAATATAAGAATTTCTTAATGCCTGTGTTTCCTCTATTTCTTTGACTTCCTGTTTTGCTCGTAGTGTTCTACAAAGGGTAACCTGTATCCCTCATCCACCTCAGGGCATTCCAGGTATATCACAGAATCACGGAATTGTAGGGGTTGGAAGGGACCTCCAGAGATCATCGAGTCCAACCCCCCTGCCAAAGCAGATTCCCTACAGCAGGTCGCACAGGTAGGCATCCAGGCAGGTCTTGAACATCTCCAGAGAAGGAGACTCCACCACCTCCATGGGCAGCCTATTCCAGTGTATGGGTGTACACAATGGTGAACACTACAATTTTAATAATCTAAGTGATCGAGATTATACATAGCTACATCAAGTATTGCAAGCTGTGCCATGACCATGGATGCTAGGATCTGTGAGGCTTTTTCAGCATTTGGATCCTTTTTTCTTAGACTTCAAATTATGGTGGAGATGGCAGTTTATGGTGGTGCTAGACTTGCTTGGACTTTTTCTCCTTTATTCTGAGGGGAAATAAGTTTGTTTACATGATAATCCTCTTTCTCCTTTCTGCTGGGATATACATGCTTGTAACACACCAGTAGGTTTTTATGATAGAGGATGCCATATAACTCAGCAGACCATTTCCCTTACTTTCTCAGAATTGCCACATTTTCTCCTCCACTGATGCCATATGTAGCACTTTCTCTAGTTTTGTTTTAGTATTTTAGTAGAAAGAATGAGGAGGCAGGAAATATCATGAGAGGATACAGACTATCTCCATTCATCAAGATGATTTTTCCTTAAGGTGTGTGGCATGCATCTGTGTCATACCTGATGGACTTTGGATGATAGGAAATGCATAGGTTCCCCTGGCAACTTATTTCTGTGTTTCATTGTGTTATGACTTTTTTTTCTCATCTCCTTAATGTCTCAGCTGAATCTACTTTGTTACATAAACCCTTTGCTCCTTTTTATATACACTGAGAGCATTTGCAACCTCATGGTTGTACTCACTGCAAACAGCCTGTCTATAAATTCATATTCTGTAGTTGACTGCCTGCTATATTTGAGTATAATTCCTCCTCTCCTCTCCTTGCCTTGCCTCAGCTCCCCTTCCCTCCCATAGTGAGACTACTTGATAAAATTGTTTACCTTATGATTTATTTCTGTATGACAGATAATTAGTCAAAATTTGCAAAAATAATTTCTGACATCCCTTATCATTCTGCTTATCCCTTTACGGAAAATAAATTGATGCATAAAGAAAGAAGAAGTTCTTGGGATACTTTAGGCTGGGATTCTCCAGAGAATCTAAGGCAATGGGTGCCCACTGAAAGACAGTATGGGCTGTTTTGAACCCCCTCCACCTTTGGCCTTATGAAATGTGTTTCATAATTATCTCAAATATATCACTGCTTGAAAAATAATTGTACTTAAAAAAAAAAAAAATCTTTCCCTTAAATCACAAGCTGTGAAGATTTTTAGACACTGAAGTGTTACAAGCATTATAAGTAAGCCATAGGAGCCAAACAGATGTTCATTTCAGAAGGGATGAATAGAAGACAAGACAAACCCTCATAAGATTTCTTACTTTATAGTAGAGCATTTGTCCATCATTGATCTGTTGTCTTTGAAAATGGCTATTGATCTAATGTGTAGGATGAAGGAAACTCCTTCTAATCCACTTGACCACCGTGAGATGTGATAAATTATCAGTCACAGGAAGAAAATGCACTGTTCAAGACTATGCTCATTGCATTTTCTGTAGCAGAGAGCTAGAAATAGTAAAATTAGCCAATGTATCCTGAATTTGTTGGATGTGTATGCCTTATGCTGCTTTGTTGTATCAAGCAAGTGATGGAGTTCGTCTTACATCTGGTTTCATTACAACTAGTGGTAGTGGCTGTTATGAGGAAAATCTTAATTGCTTCTTTTTTATTATTGTTTTTTTTAGTCCTGGAGTAGGAATTACTATACAATAAGTGATTGTGTTGAAACGTTCAGAATAAACACTTCTATGCCTTCTATTTAATGTCAGAAGAATTTCCATATATGAAATGGATGTGAACTTTAACTCTTGTTTTGACCCTGTCATTCTCTCTTTCTCTGTCTGTGTGTATATATATGACTATTGTGTATTATTTGAATTATGCATTCAAATGAGGAAAGGGTTTTGGTCTGTTGTTTTATGCATAAATATGGAAGGTGCTAATGAGATTGCTTATATTATTATCTTTTTCTAATGGTTTACAGCATTATCAATGTAGAGATTTCTAATAAGATGTTAAGACTTGTGTAAGTGTCTAGATGTAAAAGTACTAGAAAACTAAAATGACAACTGAAAAGAATAAGGGAAAAGAATTTCCTGTGTTGATGGCTCCCAGATTACCAGCTGGCAAAGATCACAGCACATTTAATTCCATCTCATGACATCTGGACCAGGTAAACAAAGGACAGGCTAAGATAAAGGACAAGCTATATGCAGAAAAGGAGTCAAAAGAACAATGAGAAAATCAGCAATGTTACTTGACAATTTACAGAGGTGTTATACAGTGGGAAAGAAAATGCTGCCATTCCTGTAAAACCCTGAAGAATAAAAAAAGCACAGCAGAAAAACAGCATGTGGTCACCAGTCTATGACAAGTGATGTGATGAATACTCAATAGTCTGTGTCCCTTGTCCCCCTTGCCATCAAAGTGACCCTGGTCAGACTCCTTGGAGACACGAGCAGGTGGGTTTGAGAGAATCCACAGGAGTTAAATCAGTTTTATTTAAATTATCATTGCCTATTATACAGTTTCACGCTGAGCTATGTGCAGTCAGAATATTGAAAGTCGTACCTAGTTTGAGACCTTGCTCAGACCAAAGATATCCAAGAGACATAAATAAAGGACAGAAACTAGTATGCATAGTTTTTTGTACGTGAATTTTTCCATAAAATGATATAACCTTTGTAAACACTAGTGTGAATATTTCATCTATTTTCTGATTTAGGCACAACTTATCTTTGAATACCACATTGCATAATGCATGGTGTTGAATCAGCTCATGTAGAGTGGAAACGCAAAGTGCAAGTTAGGTTCTGAAAAGCTAGAAGATCCTATAATTTTTACTGCACAACTGTAAGGAGTTTGCTTGCATAATCCATTCTGTTTCACTGAACTTCTCTGCTTGTATCCTCTCCTTGTATTTATGCTGCAAGGATCATAAAAATGTTATAAACTTCACCATTTAACATGCCAGAAACTGAAGCAGCAGAAACGTAAGTAGCTATTTATTTTCTCCATAAGTAAGCCTACTAAAAACTCAAAGAATCGAAGGGTAGAGGATAAAGCCATTTGGTAGCTTGCAGACATACATAGCTTCTTCACTCAGTGCAAGTCATACTGCAGTACATTCCAGAAATGCTTGGCAGAGAAAGTCTCCTGAAAATAAAGGTGATTATTTTATCACCTTTTTGCTAACATAAACAAGGATCACAGACAATTAGATTTTTATATAGACTACTTTAGTAATTTACATCTCTGAAGAAGTCCTTGCCAGTAGTTTATGTTTATGTTTACTGGGTTTACCAGTTTTATTTCCTCACAGGAAATAAAATAAAATGAAATATTTTTTATCACAAGAAGATGAGAAAAAAGTCAAAGCAATGGTCTCACCATTCTTCCTTGTGTACATTATCTGAAACAAAGCAAACAAGAGATACGAAGAAGCTGAAACCAAATTTCTGCAGGGAAAAAATGGTTTGCTTTCTTTTCTATATTCTTCTTCCTTCCTCAAAACAAAGATGAAGCTGAAACGTACAAATTGGAAATACTTCAAATTATTTCCTGCTAGGTGGATAGCCAATTACTGTGGATGAATTTCTCCATTTTTAGAGATAGAGAGCATTTTGTTTTTTACTGAAATATGGTCTTCATTTTATCTTCTTGAATGTTTTTCACAGTGAGACTTAAAACACAATATACAGATAAAATACCAGGTGTAACTGTATCAAAGTGCAGTTGTTGCCTTCTCTGTTGAATGAATAACCAGGTAAAATTTTCCTTCCTTTTGTTTTGATAAATTATATTGCCTTCACAGCAGGCATGCTATTTTCATTATTTATTACTTCTTTATTGTGTAATGGCGATTCATATCATAGTTCAAGAAGTTTCTTGGAATACTGTACTGGAAGATAGGTGTAGCTTATAAAGAGTAGGTTATAAGAACAAACGGGATTTATAGTCTGACCTTTTTGGAGTTGGTCATAGAACTTCAATCTGTGCTTCTTACATCAAGAACCATTACTTGTGATGGAGGGAAGATACTTAGTGACCTGGGAGTTAATATTTGTACAATGGAGGAAAATGCATCTCATACAATTTTAGGTGTATACAATAGACACATCTACACTTGCCTTAGTCCTCTCTCCTCGTTGAGAGTGGAAGAAAATAAACATTTCTAGAGTTCATGTCATCTAATTTATTTCAGACATAAGACTTTTTGATGAAATGAGTCATTTCCAAAAGTGAGTGGAGCTTAGGGAGAAAGCATGCTGCCCAGTAGTAACTTAGCCTTGAGGTCTCTTGCCCACAGCTTTATTTACAACAGTCTTCTCTCACATAGGAGACTACTGTTAAAGGAGCCTACTGATGTATTAGATGCTCTGTTCTATCTCTGGAGGCTTGGTGAGTATGGAACAATCCTAAAGGATGTTATCCTGAAAAGGCAATAGCATCCATGAGACCAAGTGGGATTCATTAGAACATCTAAAATGACACTAGAGAATAAAATAATACTTTCCTGTTTATTCCAGTTTCTCTTCTAATTTTGTCTATCTTCCCTAGCCAAGGGTCTTTTCTAACCCTTTCATTGTTCTTGTTGTTCTGCTCCACATTGCCTTGTTGTTTTGCATCTTCCTTGAATTATGGTTGAGAGCTGCACTTTATACCAGGGATCTTCACTGATGTTGAACAGAACAGAAGGAGCCCTTATAAATCTTGCAGTTTGTGATCCTAGTTAGAAGTCTAGCATGTTGCCTTTTTTTTGTTGTTGTTGTTAATTATTGCAACAGCATGATGTTGTTAACTTGTGTTTAGCCTGTGATTCTTTATAAAGAATAAATTAGTTTTTGCATTTGATCACTTTAATTGGTATTTTGTCCTCTAACATGACTGCAATCCTTTCTAGCTTTGAGTAACTGATATTTGTAGTAAGTGTGCTCCATACTCCATCACTGAGGTGCCTGATGTAAATACTGAACCTACTGCATCCCTGAAAGACCCTTACAGAACTTCAGTCAGTACGTCTTTCTATTCTCACAGTGTCTCACTAGAAAATATAGATATGGCTATCTGCCAGTGCTCTTCCATCCCATAGACATTTAATCAAATTATGTTTAATAGCAACAAGTACGGAACATAGGTTTTGCTAAAAACAGATATTACATTGCCCCAAAAGGAGATTAGAATGGGCTGAAACAATGTGTTCTTTATATATTCCTCTGCTTTTCTTCTAGATACTGAATTATTATCAATTTTTGCCGGATTTCTGAAACAGAGTTAAAGTTGTCTTCACTCTTCATGCACCATTATTTATTTTGTAAGCTTCTGATGTCTCCCAACTCCTTCAGGAGTTTTCAGAGATCCAATAAAATACTGCAGCAGACTGCTCTTCTGGCATCTCAGAATGAGCTCTGCAAAACCAAGCAAATCTAAAAGATCTGAAAACATCTAACTTATATGAACATTATTTGGAGGCTATTCTCCCCCACACATCTTTTTCTTCCACTTTCTTATTCTGAGGATTGCAAGCTTTGCTTTTTCTTGTCTTATCTACCAGATCTTTTTGATCTGTGGTGTCTTTGATCTGATACACACTTCATCGGGAGTCATTCCTGAGAAGAATTTCTAGCCTTGACATTTTCTACTTACAATTTTGTGAAAGAAATATTACTTTCACAGTCTTCTGTTTTCTGACCTTTCATTTGTTTCCACTGCTATTTATATACTTTCAGGTAAGGAGTTTCTCTTGATCTGCATATAGTGTTCAGTGACCAAAATAGAAACTTTAATAAATCCTTCTTGCTGGGGATCCTCTGCTTTTACTTTACTTTACTATTCTCTTCAGGCTCTTCAGAGGCAGGTATAAGCAAGAATCTGAAGTTGAAATGCTTAGAAGTTAAAACTGGATTTTCTGACTGAATTTGAGAAATTTGTTTTACCTCAGAAATGCATCCTGATTATATATCTGGTGGGTTGACCTCAGCACACAGTCAAGCACCCACAGCTGCTTGCACGTTGCCCTGGCAGCAGCATACAAGGAGAAAATATCAAGAATGAGAGAATGAGGAGACTGAGGGTTGACATACAATCAAGGAAATTCTTTACCAATTAATATAAATATTTTAAGTACTGGGAGTGTTAGGAAACACACACAAAAAAAGAAACACTTATAACACCAGTCCATTCCCAAGACCAGCTTCACTCCTGGCAAGACTCCTCTCCTTCCCTCTGTTATAATTTCAGAGAGGCAGCAAGCAGCACATGAAGCAATTGCAGTCAAGACAGAGCAGATTCTCTCTGCTACTCCTTCCTTTTCACATTTTTACTGCATTTAGATGTTGGTCTTCTACAGGCTTCATTTCCTTCAGGAGTGGAGCTGTGGAGCACCTATCTCCTCTTCTCCTGACCCAGGTGCTGCAATTGCTGTTTGCCTCAATTCTCTCCTCATCTTCTGGTTCTCCATCTGTTTCTGCATTCTGTCATCCTTTTCCAGTGATTTCTGCCCTTTCCTAAATATATCTTCCCAGAGGTATCACCAGCTGTCTGGGCTCAGCTTTGTCTTGCAGTGGATCCATTGGAGACATCTGGTGGACCAGATGGAGGCGAGCACCTGCCAGACAGGCAGGCCCTGGCCTCATCTCAGAGAGAACAATGCTGTGGCTATGCCACTAGTAAAACCTTGTCACTTACACCCAATATAATGTATTAGTCTCTAGTGGACTTATGTGACTTGGTTTTCCATTCAGTTTTGAAGTGTTGTTTTTTGTTTTTTTTTTTTTTTTTTTTTTTTTTTCTGTCTTCAAGAATACGTTGTGACCCATATTGTACCTTTGTTCAAAGACAAAAAGTTAACATCACTTAGCTCAAGAAGAGAAAGGATAAGAGACGATGTTTGTGTTGCCCACAAGGACACCATGGCAGTAAATATTAAAAAGGGAGAAAAATGTGTAAGATAAGTGATAAAGTTTCTGCAGAAACAAGTACGTGTTGATAGGCCACAACTACATTTAGCCTAAGTAGGAATTGAGAAGCAGGCTTCCAACTGTATGAGCCTGTTGCTCTGGAATAACCTGGTAGTGCAAGTAACGCAGACCACAAACCACAATGCTTCAGATTGCATTTCTGAGAAGAATTATATGACAGGGTGCAATAGCAGATGTTTGGACCCCAGACTTCCTTTCCCAGCTTTGTCTTTTATTGGCTTGAAAAGACTACGAGTTTTAAGAGAGCATCCCATAGTTCTTTTTGCGTAGACTGGAGATTTCACATTCATTAAATATTAAGACAGTCTGTATAACTCCTTTCCAATACAACTTTCTTTTGTTTTGAATGTTCAGTTCTGTCATCTTGATCTTTCAAGTTTTCATAATGCATAGTTGCTCAATTTCTGTGTAGAACTTATTTTTGTGCAGCGAGTTCCTGATCATGCAAGCTGATGGCCTCTGCTTCGTTTTGGTTGTGATGCCCTGACTGAGATTTCACACAGTGTTTATAGGGTTTTAGTTTTTAGTTTAGTTTTTCAGCTTTTACTTCCCAGTTAACATCCATCACATTTCACAGCTGATTGATGCCAGTCCTTTAAGGCTGACTGGGCTAAACCTGAATGTTGTAAATCATAGGAACTGCTTTCCTACTCGTGTTGAAAAGATCACTCCCAGTGGCTACTTAAATCCATGGAGGCAAGAGCAAAATTAAGCTAGCATACATGAAGAGTAAGTATTTTGGCTGCTGTTGTTGGAGCTGAAAGTGTGGAAAGAATCTCAAAGTACAGCAGACTGAGTCATTAGTGTGCTTGCTTAGATCTGTGAATGCTAAATTATGCCATGCATTTGCCAGATACCTAGTACAGCTACACAGAGGAAATGGCCAATATGCTGCTAAATTATAGCAATTTCTTGCACTACAAGTAGTACAAGTTGGAGAACAACATTTGACTTTTTCCCAAGTTCAACTTACATCTGATTAGGCCAAAAGCAATCACAGAATCACGGAATTGTAGGGGTTGGAAGGGACCTCCAGAGATCATCGAGTCCAACCCCCCTGCCAAAGCAGGTTCCCTACAGCAGGTCGCACAGGTAGGCATCCAGGCAGGTCTTGAACATCTCCAGAGAAGGAGACTCCACCACCTCCCTGGGCAGCCTGTTCCAGTGCTCCGTCACCTCACTGTAAAGAAGTTCTTCTGCATGTTTGTGCAGAACTTCCTATGCTGCAGTTTCCAGCCGTTTCCCCTTGTCCTGTCTCCACTCACCACTGAAAACAGTCTGGCCTCGCCATTCTGCCTCCCACACCTTAGATATTTATAGACCTGGATCAGGTCCCCTCTCAGTCTTCTCTTCCCAAGGCTGAACAGACCCAGTTCACTCAGCCTTTCAGCCTTAAAGGCTGATAAATTTAGTTTCGTGTATCCCAGAGCCCTACACCAAAATCTTATAGTTTCTCAGGTTAGTATCAGTTAAGTTTTGCTTCACTGTGCACAACACAGTCAGTGGAGACCCTAAAAATAGAAACAGTTTATGGATACTAATTTTTTTCTGGTCACTCTTTTATGGTACATAGCTTTGTTTTATAAACGCTTGCCATAATTTACTTCATTTTATAGTTGCATGGCCTTTTCAAATCCCATCTGTTCAGTTGTTTGCCTACTTCTATCCAAAGGGGCTGCATTTTAGTACTGAATGTTTTCCCATTTGAAAAAAAAAAAAAAAAGCAACAAATGAAAACACCAAAAACTTTTTGGGATCATACATGTTGAGAAACGTTGTAAATATAAAAGTATTTTCATGACAGCTAGCTGGCTGTGATGAGAAGCTAAACAAAAACATTTGAATACAATATATTCTCAGCAACATAATTTCCTTTCAGTATTTTTTGGAAAGATTTTATGAGGACAAAACTAATTTCTGTGGTCAATTATAAACTTTTATTTTAAGTCTAACTGGATACAGAATTATGCAACAGAAGTCCTTCTGTCTGATTCTTCCCAGACTTTGGCAAGAATAAGCTTACTGGTTACAATTTTCAGTGGGCAAGAAATCTAGTGAATTGAAAACAAAATGCAGTACCTATCTACCGAGTACAATGAATTATTGATAAATGAAACACAGAAAGCCCTTTTTTCTTGACTCCTCTATTTATCCAGTAAGTAACTCAATTTCTTCCTTCCCAAAGTAACAATATAGCTCATAATAAAGTATGTCCCTTGAAATAATGCAGATTCACAACTTTTTTCAGTTTTCCTGGATCTTCTTCAGGGCTAAGTTTTGTAAACTTTTCTCACTCAGTAATATCCATATAACATTTAAATTATAATTTAAAAAACAAGAAAACAAACAAACAAAAAAAAAAAAAAAAAAAAAAAAAAAAAGAAGAAAAAAACAACCACAAGAAACAAAGCCACACAGTTTCTTCTCCTGCTTTTCATGGCTTGGTCTTTCCAACATCCTTCCTCAGATTTTCATCCACTCTTCCGAAAGGGTTTCCAGCCATTTGTTTTTGGTTTCTATATTTCCCTATGCAGCAATCATTCTTAACCTGATTTATGGTTACCACTGTTGGCCAAGAGACCATTACTGGATTTTGTCTACTCTGAACAGAGAGACTGCACTCTGTCTTATATTCCTCTGCCAGACAGGTGTGTCCAGCGCACAGAGCTCTGAGGAGAATGCTCAGTTTGTTGGTCACCTAATCTGACACAAGGTACAAAGCTGAAGAATCAGAGTGGAAAATCAACTAGCTCCTCTCCTTTCCACACCAGATATAAAAACAAAACAAAATGAAAGAAAACAAAACAAAACTCCAAAACACAGCACAAATTTATCTGCTGGATGATAAAAGCAGCTCTGAAGGAAGCAGGCACACTGTGACTTTCTTTTTCTGAGTCCTGCTATTTGTGTCATTGCCATCTTCAGAGCCATATGGAATGCAAATTATGTTTAGGACTATGTTCTAAAGTCTTTTTGTGAGATTAACTGTCTGGAGGAGAAAGGGTGTTAAGCAAGAATAGTGACGATAATAACTATGAACTAAGAAACAGTGAAGCTTCTTTGCCAGAAAAAAATATAATTAAGATCCCAAATTCTGCTAGTACCTTTCTTGGTTCTTACTGTAAAGTCCACAACCCAACTCAAAGTCTATGCCGAGTGAATCTTGTCACTGGAGAGAAGAGTTTCATGGTGAGAGGACAGTCTGTGCAATCACTATGTGTGGGGACAGAGTCTTCTTGACCTCTATTGTTCTAGTGGGACACTGGCGTGGTTTTCACTGCTTCTGATGACCATGTTCCAAGACAGGGGATGTAAACAGGCCCAGAAGGAAAATGTTTATGCTTGACAAAATTGAAACATTACACAGCAGGTCCCTGGAAAATCGGAAACATAAGGCTACTTGCATTTTGTTCTTACCTGTAAAACTAAAAAAGCTAAGGACACTGAGTCTCTATGCAGCAGAAGCTGTGTATGAAAGAACATTAGGGAAAGCAGTTAGACAGGGATTTTGTGCTATAGTCAGTTTTGTTCCCTGTCACTTTCTGTTTCTTCTTATATAAAGATTGTCTAATCTTCATCCTGAAGTGTTCGTGCTTTTATTAATGTTTTATGCTGACACATTTCAAGAGTTATTGGATAAACCAGCAAGACATATGTACAGTTAATTAGAAATGAATGTGATATCACATCAAAAGGCTTCAACTGTTAAGCTTTAAATGGTTATAATTAACTTGCTCTTTGATTCTGAGCTGGACTGACTAAAGAGACAATGAAGGTCAATTTCCGTTCACTTGAAAAAATAAAAAAATAGAATAGCTGTTAATTTAAAAAAACTCAAAACCCTCAATTGTGAAGCTGTTCAGTTATGCAGTATTGCCTCGATGTGAAGGCAAGCCAAAGAAAATCCTTTTAATAGGCACTTCTATTATTCTTTGTTATAAAAATATAGATTCCAATTCACCTGATATGGGAAAGAAAAGGGAGAATCAAGTCAATACTATTTAATGCAGATTTTGATTTGATCTTAAGACTCCTAAGCTGAGGAAGAGTATTGATTTTTATACAATGCTTTCTCAGATGAGAAAATCCATAAAAA
This sequence comes from Tetrao urogallus, assembly GCF_951394365.1. Classification (NCBI taxonomy): domain Eukaryota; kingdom Metazoa; phylum Chordata; class Aves; order Galliformes; family Phasianidae; genus Tetrao; species Tetrao urogallus. The sequence goes on from NC_136814.1 coordinate 60,447,280, forward strand.
ACTGTTAGGATTTGGAGATACAGCTATTAGAGAACTTTTGTTATTCAAAATATTGCTGCTAAATAAGCATCTAAACTAATTTTTAAAAAAATGTAGGAAAAATCCAAATCTTTTCACTGTCCAAAGCTCTCCTGACCAGATCCCACATGCATAAAATCCAGTTATTTCCACTGGTTGCAACAAGATGCTCAGCCTTTTTCATTTTTCTACACTTCTTTCATGTATCATTCTCAGAGAAGTAGCCACATTGGCTTGGGATTTGCTTGCTTTTTTGTATAATCCCAAGGGGATGCTATTAGCTCCTTCAGCATCACATGAAAAGGGCAAATGCAACACATAATCACATCATTAGGACAAATACAAACACAATTATCCCTCAACAGTGCAGCAGAAGGAAAATACAATGCAAACAATAAAATGTGTACTGAATGCTTATCAGAGTCAGTGGTTGGTTTTGAATCTGGCAGATATTTGAATGTGCAACCTTCTCAGTTATTCTTGCTTTCCTGGTAATGTAACCTTCGAAGTAATCTTCGAAGCTCTGTGGGTGGCAGCAAGGCTGAAATCAGCAGCACAGGCTGTTTGCCCGTGCCATGAACTTTTTTGAGACCGTGTTCTCTAAAAACAGCACCAATAAAAATTTGTTCATAGTGCAGTGGGAAATGTCTGCACTTACACCACTGCTATCAAAGGTTAAAATAAAGGAAACGTAGTCAATAGCTTCTGGTCTATCTTGAACACCAAGTCCTGTAGTACAAATTATGCTATACCATATATATATATATATATATATATATATATATGTATATCATATTGTGATTGTTATCTAGAAAGAATCATGAGATATTTGGAAAATTCTAGTGGCAATCTTGTGTTGGATTTTCATGAGCAGATTTGTCAGAGCTTGAGGGTGGGACTTGCTGCAGATGAATGCAGATGATCCCCAACCCCTTCCTTGGAGATCAAATCTGGCAACTTTTATCATAGGTTTTGGTGCTGCGGGGAGATGACTGGATGACAGTTTATAAAAAAATGCTCTTATAATATTAATATCTATTAACATTTTTAACTGTAACCTATGCATCATTAAAGTGAAGGAACTGATGAAGGGATGTTTAAGAACAAAGAACAACACTGTGCAGCATTTTAGGATACATATTCCATTGTACTATTATGAAGGAAACAACATTTCAGAAATACAGAATATCATAGTTATCCAACTTTGAATTTTGACAGGGCACTAGGGTTGATAACTCTATAGTGAGATATTTTTATGAACACAAATAAAAACTGTTTCTATTCCTCGTCTGCTAGGCAACAGTATCCCTTAGTTTAAAAAGCACCTTCTTTGTTTCTCTAATTGGCATATAAGGAAGGAATGTTGCTAATAATTTCATCAGTTTTTCCTTTTCTATTTCAGCTGTGAGATCTAGTATGAAAGAAACCTAACCAGCATTTTAAAAATCATTTTGCATATAATTTTCTCATGTTTTAAATCTGACCTCTTTGCAATTACAGTACCTTTATTTATTTGGCTGTTCTGTAGCCATAGGCAGAGATTTCTGTCTAGATCCTTATTTAGATATTCACTTTGTATCTCAGAAGTAAGCATGAGGAAAACTTGCGCATTCAGTGCTATTAGTGCTGAGCTTGTGGGGTTTCTGGATTCAGATTTGAATCTGAATGAGAGCTCTGTGACCTTCGGGCAGCGTAGATCTGAAGCTGTAAAGACTTGTTAAATATCAAACTGCTCCTGTTGTTATTACAGTTCACTCTTTGAGTTACAGTGAGACTTTCTATGGTAGACTTTGATTAAAATTTTGATTTTCAGCTGTGTGACATCAGATTTGCTTCATTTCTCGCTGAGATGGATGTCACAAAAGAAAGACTGCAGAGCATTCCAGCTGGATGGGTAGAAAGCTTGAAAGAATATCTTGTGTTAATAGGGAGTGTTAATAGGCAAATGTATTTGCTCTGGGAACATATGGTGTTTTTTTCTTTGTTTTGCTTTTCTCCCTTCCTATTTATTTGCTCCAGACAGGTCTCTTCCTAAGACAGTGCTTCATGGTATTTGGCAAATGAGAAAGACTCTTAGGAAGTATATCATAGACTCATAGAATCGTTAAAGTTGGAAAAGACCTTTAAGATCTTCCAGGTGAACTGTCCATCTACCACCAATACTGCCCACTAAATCACATCATAAGTACCACATCTGCCCTTTCCTTAAGGAAAGGGTAGTCTGTTCCAGGGAAGGGGCAATCTGTTCCAGTGCATCATCACTCTTTCTGAGATGAAATTCATCCTAAAATCCAAACTGAACCTCCCCTGGCACAACTTGAGGCCATTCCCTCTCCTATTGTTGTTACCTGAGTGAAGAGAATCATCCTAGCATCACAGAATGGCCTGGGTTGAAAAGGGCCATAATGACCATCTAGTTTCAACCCCCTTGCTATGTGCAGGGTTGCCAACCACCGGACCAGGCTGCTAAGTGCCATGTCCAGCTTGTCCTTGAATGCCTCCAGGGATGAGGAATCCACAACCTCCTTGGGCAACCTGTTCCAGTGAGTCACCTCCCTCTGTGTGAAAAACTTCCTCCTAATATCTAACGTAAAACTCCTCTGTCTCAGAATGTGCCCCACCTCGCCACAACCTCTTTTTTGGTAGTTGTGGAGAGCAGTATCTTCTGATTGTGCTAGCCTGCAAATATATTTCACTCTTCTGTTTTCCTAGGAGGGCTAAGGCTAGTAGGACAAAGCTTTAGGCAGTGTACTTAAGTGCTTAACAGAGGAATAAATCAGAATCCATTTCTAAATCAGCCTATTACACTTTTTCTACTTTCTCACTGAGAATCTCAACTGGAAGCTGGGTTTTCAAAAGAATAGCAAATGAAGTTATATGATGCCAGTATTTTGTTTAACCAGCAAAAGACATTTTAAAAGCCAAGGATTAATTAAGCTTAACTCTTCATTTTAAAAATGATAGCTAGCAAAGGAGGTTTTAACGTTGCACAACATTTCTCCCCCTTTTTGTATGTAGATGGAAGTTTGTACAGTGTTCTTTTGAATTCTTCTGTCATGCCATTTATATGGATATATGACCTGCATGTATCTGTGCATATTTATTAATTTTTGAAATGCAGATAGCTACGAATATAGGAACCTATCACGAACTGTTCACATTTTAGATAAGTTTAAGCTTTTTCTCTTATTTTGTCAGTAGTTCAGTACATTTCTAAAGATTGTATTTCAAAATTTGTTATTTCAATACGCAGCTTTAAAATCTGAGGTAGCTGAAAATGACAGTGGATTACAGAGTATGTAGTGTTTTGCAGTCATCTGGTGTTATTAGAGATCTAACAAGTTGTATTATAGCTTGTATTCATGTTACAAGAAATAAATTGTATTATCAACTGTACTGCAATTTTCAAATCAAATGAATTTTTTTAGGATCTGTGCTTCTCCTATACCTTTTTGCATTCTTCACTCTGTCTTTACTGAACAGTAATTAGAAAATGCATGTTTTTTTCCCCCCCCTCTATGTGTAAATGTATTCCTGTATTTTCCTGTATATGTGTATTCAAGTTTATACCACACCATACAGCAAAAACGTAAACATTATTTTGTGGAATAAGGAAGTTGGCTATAAAGCTCATTATGCAAAGTTTACTTTCTGAAATAAAGGAGTGAACAAGGTGAGAGCTAAACTTTCTTTCATGTAAGTTCAAACTCTTTTTAGGCTTCAGCACATTCCTAATTAATAAAAGCCAAAGACAGATAAGCTTTATGAAAACTGAAATGACCTTTTCCATTGCTTTTTTAATATCAGTTTAACTAAATTACATGAAAACCTTAAATAAAAGCATACAAGTTTCTATCTAGACAACTCTTGTTTGAGTATTTTTTTGGCCTAATATGCTAGCAGATATTTACTGCTTTTCTTATTGTTATCCTTAATTTATAGCATATTGTGTAAATGCAGTTTATACTTCCATTTCATATAAATAGCTTTTGCGGTCTAGCGTGGCATATACAGAGCAATATGCATACTGAAATAGATTATCCATGTGTGGCTAATTGCAAAAGAGTACAACACAGATATACCACTGTATGCTCTTGTAATTAAAGATAGAATGCAGTGCATAAGTGAAAAAGAAAGACATTCAACACCAACTTTAATTTTACACATTTTTGTATTCATTGTTGTATTTGCTTAATATTCTATAATTTCTGGAATCTATAAAATAATACAGCTATAAAATGATATCACTTAGGCAAGTTGTTAATCTTGTAGAAGGCTGTGGAAATAATTGCAGGTCTTCTTTGCAAGGCTTATTTTGCAAATGTGATGTGGGACAGAATTTGAGAACATTCTTGTAACACTGCAATTATATACCTGCATAAATAAACACTCTGCAACTCCATAGTTCCAGACTGGAAATGGTAATTCAGTGTTTCTGTGGCTGTATCAATTAGTACATTTTACTTGCTCATTTTGTTTTGTCATTCATCTTCTCTGGATAGAACTTTACTTTTTTAGTGTCTTTAATTGGCCTACTACTGAAGAACATAATTCTGTAAAATCACTAGTGACAAAGAAGACTCTCTACCTTGGAGCTTATAAAATACAGAGGTTTTTTTTTGTTTGTTTGTTCATTTTTTTTTTTTAAATGCAGGCCAAATTAATCTGATCAATACATACAAAATTGCAAGCAGAATTATGAAAATAACTGATATCAATTATCACACTAGCATTACAGGAAAAAGATTATAAAGGCAAGTGAACAGAATGTTCTGGCTGCTGCTTCTATGTTCCTCTTAACAGTTTCCTATTTTCTAATAACCTGGAGTAAGAGGGGAAAAAAAAAAGGCAAGAAAATCCTCCAGCTTATTGTGAAATATCTGTGATGATATTTTCCCTTCCCTTGCAGTGAAGCATTTTAGCTGTGCGTAGTTCATGACCTTTAGCAATTATGAACCATATGATAATACAAAGATTAATTATTTATTCAGTTTTTACTAGATTAAAACCAAAGTGAGAGAGGTTAGTGGTGAAGATTTGGTCACTAAGAATACTCATTAAACGCTTCTCTCACCCCAGAAATATTCTTTTTTTTTTTTTTTTTTTCCTGAAAAAAGTCTGGATAGTGAACTGTCTCCACAGTGAAGAGAAAGTCCTCTTTGGGAGTTTTGGCAGTCAGTGGTATGTGTCACTCCTCTCAGCAGAGCCAACTTTAGATGCTCATTTAGCTGAAAAGTCCATTCTGGAGTCAAAGAGCATCTTTCTATTCTGGGAAACTCCCCAGAACAGGAAAAGGGAAGATGTACATTCATCCAGTCCCGGCTGCAGCCTTAGACCTACATGTGCATCACTGCTTCTTCCTCTCAGCTTCTCTCTTTCTCTGCCCGGATGCAGGGAGACCTGCAGAGAAAGCAGGGAAGTTTAGTCTTTTTTAGGTATGTGGCTGGTGGAAAAATAAACCTAAATATCTCATGATACAAAGGTGTAATGCATGGCCTGTTGGTCAATCCAAGAAGTCTCTACCATTGCTATATTATGAAGCTCCACTTTTGTCTAAGGTAATGATTCTCAATAGCTAATCAGATTTTACTATAGATGCAACTGCTGAAATTGCCCATCAGATGAGACTCTACCACTTGGAAAATTTTGTTAAATTGTATGTCAGTGGTGGCAGACTGCTGCTGTGTATGCATGTATAGAAAATGCTATCAAAGTATTTTAGCTACTATTGAGAATATGATTTGGGAAGAAGCATTTAATGAAGTAAAAATCACTGCTTATGTTCACATATGCAGCACTCTGAAATCTCTAAATTTATGTGGTCATTGACTATACTGCATCTCCTCCCCTGCTGGGAGATGAATGGGTATCACAGACAGAAAACATGAGCTTGGTGAGGTGAACCCAGACTTTTGTTGCGCCCTGCTGTCATGTGGCTTCTGCCTTTTGTGCTCAGAGCCTTGTTGCTTCCAGCATCATGGCAAAGATCAAGGCCATTTTGTCTGCACAGGAAGGATGGAGAGGAGTTGACGCAGTGGGATGAACAGAGGCTGGAACATGGTGAAAGTCCTGGAGGAAACCAATTTCAAGCCTTCCAAGATACATATGGTCTCCAAATCCATTGCCAGAGCCTTGGCTGTTACCAGTCAGTACCAGCAGGAGAACTTGAGGAAATTTTACAAAAGCAGAAAGTATAAACCTCTTAGAAGCGGTCCAAGAATGGTTGGTCACATGGTTGGTGACACATGCAAAACAAGAATAAAGGATGTTTGAGACCAAAAACAGCAAAAAGCAATAACCTACCCAGACGTTCACTGTTAGGGCATAAAAATGCTGTGCTCTACTTTTCTTAATTATGTTGGATAAGTATTTCCTCTTTAAAAGTTTGATTTTGGGGGCAAAAATGTATTTTCCCAGCTAGGTCAAATGGCAAGAAGGGGAAACTGTGGTTACACTGACCTAATGAGGAAATCTGCAGAAGGACATTACCTGGTTTAAATGCAAGAGGGAACATATTATATAGGAAAGAGAGAAAGAAGAGATAAAACAGATAGGAGCAGACAAAAGCCTCATTAACAAGAAGAACAAAACTGTCTCAGCTGGGAACCAAGGAGAAAAGGCAAGTAAGCCAGAGGCCAGGGCATATTTTGTGAAGATGCTGTGTGTAGGGGCTTGGGGAGTTATCTGAAAGTAGAAGATGATGTCTCTAAGTTGACATCCAGACTAGCAGACATTTAGCAAAGGATAGGGAATGGTAAAATGCACATTTTTTGGAATGAATTGACAGAGCAAGGCTTAGAGCTGGAGAGAAACTTGCAGGATGAGGTGATGGACTGGGAAACCTGAGGAAACTGAAGCAGAACTGCTGGACACTCCAGATTGCACCTCAGAGAGCTGGTTAGTGGCGGATGTCTGAAGGAAAGAGAGAAAGGTTCCAGCCCTGCAAGAGGAACATGTGGGTCTGATTATGGAGCCACATGCTGGAATTTGGGCTGGTTTCTTTTCAGCTTTTGTTTGTGGTATGTTGTTTTTCTTTTCTTTTAATCTAAGGCATTAAACAGAGACAAACTGTCAAAAAACATTATTAAACTTGCTGTTTTCACCAGCACTGGGTTCTCTGTAACACAAAGCTCAGTGACTCAATACATATGAATTTACAGTCAAGGCCAGTTTGGGCAGAGCCCTGGGCAGTGTGATCTACTGTCTGATCTAGTGGGTGACAACCCTGTCTGTTTCAGGGGGGTTAGAACTAGATATCTTTGAGGTCCCTTCTAACCCAAGACATTCTATGTTTCTACAGTGTTCTCATACCAGGATATTGCTTAGACTTTTCCATGACAGCATTTTCTGTTTTTCTTTATCACTTGTTGCTTGAGGTTACCTGGAACAAAAGAAAACCATGGTTTATCATATATGTGTCTCCATCTCTTCTTTTTCAGCCTAAAAAGTCCAAGACAGTGTACTCACTTGGTATCCTTAGATTATAGTAGTCAATTTTCTTTGAGATAGTATCATCTTACTGAGAAAAAAAGAACTTACATTTGAGTTACAGCAAGTAAGCTTAAAAAAAAGTCCCTATACATTCTTTAATTTGTGACAATAAGTCATTTTTTGTCTGTGTACCACACGGGTACCAAAAAATGATTATGATTACATGGGTATTTGAAATGGTTTTTAGACTTTTTATATGACAGTGTTTCATTTTACTTCACCAAGTCTTTGTTCCTCTGAATCCAAATAGAAAAGTTTGAAGGGAACCATATGCTCTCCTTCTCCTTCCCTTTATATAACTCAGAATAATTCATTAATTTCTGGAAATGTGACATCTGAGAGGTCTTATACAAGAAACCTTCTTGATCCACATGTAAAAAACTCAGGAATGTTTCTTTACAAGTAGGATAAGCTATGCCTACAGATGAAAAAGCTAACAGATTTTAACCTATGACCACTTCACAGCAGAAAATACTCTCAGTGTTAGAGGAATTAATCTATTAATTTCTAGTATTTACTTATATGAATTTGGGAGCACAAATTGAACAATGAAAACTAAAAATATTTACAGTGCCAGTGTGGGCAGATCCTCTCCAATGATATCTTCCACAATAGTCCATGTCCGAGGAGGGACTCAACAGGCCACAATCTGGGATGCACTGGGGCAAGGAGAACGTACATGATGTACTGGGCAGCTAAGTCTGGAAACAATATATATGAATCTCTTCTATCATTTCTCAAGAAGGGCAGTCAATAAGATCTACATATACTTCTATATTGCATACAGTCCAACCTTTATATTGCATACAGGCAAAGTATTAAAAGTTGTCACTGCTGGAAATCTTTAAACTTTAGATCAAACACAGCAGAAACATTGCAAGTCTTTGGGAATTAAATCCAACAAGAAAGAAAATCAAATGTTGTTTCTTTTCATGTGGTCTTCCTGCTATACTGGTACTGTCAGCCACTGCATGTAAATTCAGAATGATTATCTGAAGCTGCAGTTTCTAGCTGAGTACCTGTCAGGTAATCTTGGCTCTCTGTCATGGTATTCATGTGCAAAGATGGAGAATTTTCTATGGACATTTCATGTAGTTTAATTCCAGTTTGCTTAATCTTACTCGAGTGAAAGGAAAATAAGGTATGTGCACACCAATTTTGTTCTTTCTGCATTACTAGTAGTAGCAGTCAGATCTGAAGCATCATACCCCATCAAAAAGAGATATACTTCCACTGTGGCAAGGTTTTCTGTACCACAGAAAAATCTTCATTCTTTTAAATTGCCAACTCTTGCTGAATCATCAGATGCCATCACAAACTCAACTTAAAAATTTCTGGGGAGATGTATAAGGCAGGACACCAATATACATTTACAAGAATTTTATTCTCTATCACCATGATTAAAATTATTTGTGTGTGTTTACCTTGTGTGCGAGTTCATGGGCAGAGTTAATTAGGAATAAGGATGCCATCTATCGTTCTGATTTCTCATACAATCTAATTATGTTTTCTTTTTCTCTCTATAAAGAAACTGTTATGTCATGTCCTGAGTTGATGATTGAACACCTGTTAAAGGGGCATGGCTGGCCCAGGAAGCACAGGGGCAAATAATTCTCCTGTGCCTTCCAGTTGACCAGAAGGCTCCTTGGGCTTATTTAAGGGCTAGCCTTCAAAGGTTTTGTGGATGAAGAGTGTTTTCTGAGAAGTGTTTTACAGTTGTAGAGCCTTATCACCAGTTGAGTGTGTTAATTTCTTCCTATATGTGTTTATTGATATTCCTAATGACACTTTGTTTGTATTGCAAAGAATTTATCAGAAGCAATTTTACTGCTTCCAAGGACCAACACTTTGGTATGTCAAAAGCCGTTTATGGATTGAGTTCTTCGGCACAAGAAAAAATCTCCAATTGCTTAAACATGCTTAAGAATTTCCTGTGTGTTCAAGTCAGCAATGCAATTTTATCATTTTTACTAAGGAATGCTTTTTAGCTTGGTTTTGAGGAGCTGCACTGCACAGTATTTACTATGTAACTATTAATGTTTTCAAAGGTAGTGCAGGCTGGGAAAGGAGATAAAGCCTTCTGCCAACTTGCATGCTTTGAACCTAAAATATTCAGATGCCTAGGAATTTGTGGTGCAGGTTTGACTGATTTAGGCCATTGAACATCCTCACTGACTCTTCATTTCTCACTTTCTTTCCCCCATGATGGAGGTGACCTATGGGTATTTCATGACAGGTAACTCTTTGTGCTTTAAACTGCCTCTGAAAAAGAATAATGAGACCTACCCTTATTCCTTGTGCATTCAAGTAGCCAGTTAATAACTGGAGAGATGGCAAACCAGGGAAGTTTTAATACTAGCTGTTTGGAAAATGGGGCAAATGTGCATCCCTCAGATATCTCAGCTGGTGCAGTCATGCTAGCAAAAACAAGTTTGCAATGATTCTTTGTTCAAGTGAATAACATTTACTCTTTATGGGAATAAATAATTGGGGAAGAAGTTCTGTATCATAAGAGGCATTTCTGAGAAAATTCTTGAATATTCTGTGCTTGATTTTCAGGGTGGTGCTTAGAGGCCTAAGTTAGCTTACTGCTATTCTTCTGAAGTTTATGGAAAGCATATTCAGTCACTAGGCCAACATGATATATTGATTTTGTTCATGTGTTTCTGTTTATGGTGACTGAAGCTGGGATTGTGGTGATATAGTTCCAAAGACCATTAATCTTATAGTATCTTTTTTTGTTCTTTCCTTCTTGTTTAAGTTATAGATTCTAGTGGTATATGTAACTGGAAAATAACTGTCAGAATGGAATATGATAGACAGTTGCTGGAAATGAGCCATTGCTGTGCTTTGCTACAGATTCAGAACAAAAACTTTCAAAGAGTGTTCATCTGACAATCCTATAACTTCAGTGTGTGGCATTCATGAAAAGTGCTTGGAAGAAGGCAGCTATGTCTCTTTTTAAAGAACATATTGACTTCAACAGGCTTAAAGCTTGTGGAAAGCAAAAGAAACCAGTGGAGGTTAATTTTGAATTATGCTGGGTTGAAACAAAATCCAAAGGTCCATTTCCTCAGAGCAACTAAAATACATTAAGTCAAAAGAACAACAAGGAGTAAAAAGAGCTTGTCAGTGATTTGATTCATTTGTTTAAGGAGAAGGAAGTGAAACCGAGAATGCACTAGGAAAGTCTGACTTTTTATCAGAAAAAAAACCAACACAGCACTGCTGGAGCAATCATGAAATGCATCCATCTTGCAAAGAACTCTAACTGCTGTGCGTATAACTCAAAATTCTGAGTGTGTAAGATAAAGTTAAGTGAAATAAGTGCTTCTGAGTGAAGTGTTCTGATCCAGTTGTTGTAAGGGATCCGGAATTATCCTGTAGCTGTTTCCTTGCTGATGCCTCTCACAGTGATAAGATTGCTTTCTCAGACTGCTGTATGACTGCAACTTCAGGTAGCTAAGTGATTTAATTACTCAGTTTTTGGATCATTGATCAGTGCCTAGGACATCTAGAATGTGCTTGCAGAAGCTCTGTATGTTTGTCTATCTGGTTGGTAGCTATACATACATGGGCTGAATTCTGATCTGTTCAGCTGAGATAAGAGCATAATATCAGTCTGAAATTAATATACTTGCTTGTGCATAATATTCAACTATAGAAAAAAAAGTAAATGCTGGTCATGACAGTGCTAGTATTCATTCTTCTGAAACTTCTCAAATAATTTTTTATGTTATAGTATGTTCTCAGAGAACAAACAACAAGGAAGGAGTAAATGTTTCCTAAATTTTGTTCTGTAGTTCAAAATATAGTTCTAAGGTGTTATGGAACAGTTAGATAGTTTTGCAGAACTTTAATTCATATTTTATTTACTAGTTTTCTGTCACTTGGTTATTTCATTTACATGTGTGGCAGAACCTGGTTACAAACTTCTCATTCCAAAATAACGTTTGTGATTTTTATCAAACTTCTGGGTGTTGTGATTTCAATATTCTTGTGGGTGTGAATAATTATGACTGGACATGCAGCACTTCAGAAGTTCTGATATATGTCTTGTGACTCTTGGATTAAGATTTTATGTGACTCACAGAATAAGAATATTTATCAGCTTTCTTTAAAATATGCTAGCTCCAATGATGGCAACTGAATGGCATTGCTTACTGACATGGAGCAAAGCTTCTTTGGATGTTTTTCTGAACCTCATTTCACATAGAAATAAGCTTGACTGAACCCTTATGCATGTTTTATATTGAGGCAGCTCAAAGGTATTAGTGGAAATGCTGGACTGTGCAATTCAAGACTCCCAAGTATGCGTCTTTGACTTTGCTTTTCTTTGGGAAGGAAAGAAGTCTGCAGAAGCCGACCTATTTTCTTCTGCTGGCAGTACAGTGCCAATTTCCTGGTTGTCTACAAAGGATGTTGGTATGCTTTGCAATCACTTTTAGCTCACTTGACATGGTACTGATGCTCACACAGATGTCTTCTTGGTATACAATTATGGAAATGAGCCTAAAGTGTACTTAATCAATGAAAAAATAACAGTAATAATTAGAGCAAAATATACCCAGCGTGCACTGTCAGAGAGAAGTAGTGATATTTCTCAATTATAAACAGGTGCTCTAAAGTACCAAACCATTTTCACATTTTCATACTAAAAGAAAACAATCTTTTTATGCCTAAAATAAAAGATACAACGCAACTATTCTCAAACTGTGATCTTAATGTTACTCTCAGCTTCATTATGAAAATCATCAGCCCAGCATGTTACTTATTTCTTGGGACAATACAGATTTCAGCTCACTTATTTGCTGTCAACATAGCAGTTTTAGCAAACTTATCACAAAGAATTCTTGCAGATTACTCATTCTCATGGCCTTCCATGTCTGCAAGTTTTCAGGCTGTTTATATTTTGGTATGCAACTGCTTATGTATTTGCATAAGAGGTTTTCTGCATTTATGTTATTTTGGAGACCTCCTTCACTCCCTTCTCCAATGTGCATAATGAGATATTACTGAAGAGATAAAGTTTTGAGAATGTGATTACGTCTGTTGCATATCATGTCCCGATTCCTACCTGCATCCATGCAGTACACCATCATCTAATAGGAAGATGCTGTAATGTGTCTATCTGTTTATGGTGGAATATAAAATTGATGTTTCAATCTGAAAATTCAATATTTCTTGTCAACAGTTTATGGGCTGGTTCGGCCCGGTTCCGTGACGAGCGGGGCGGAGGGATCCGCAGATCCGCGCCTCCGGAAAAAAGGAAACAGGGGACCCCAAAATAATTAAAAACAGCGGCACCGATCTGAGGAGAAACTAATTTACTGAGTATATTATCGGAATGCAAGATAACACACTATAATACTATATAATCAGAATTGAAGCTAATAAATCAAATATAATGAGAGAGAGAATGTCCGAAAGGTGGATAGGCCTCACCACAACACTGAGGTGAGATGCGCAGTGCAGTTGAGCAGCAGGGAGACGGGAGCAGCGCCCACGACGAAGGGCAGGCGAGAAAAAACAATCAGGTGACCTTGGCAGGAGTTAAACCTCCTCTCCCTGACCGCAAGGTCCCCTGGGGAATGTAGTTCTTCTTCTCTTCTGGGCAGGTACCCAGGACTTGAGCATTGACAGCTAAAGTCCCAGTACCCCACATGATGTTATGATGTGGAATACCGAAAGCCAAAAATCACAAAACCATGACATTTCTTTAAGAAGAAGAGTTCCTCTGAAAGGGGATACTCTATTAACTGCCACATCTCACAAGCATGGTGTAAGTGCTGTCTCTCCTTGATGCAGACCAAACTGGGGGCAGATTGCATCCTAGCTGTGAGTCCCCAGTTGTGCTGTTAGATAAGTACTACCTTTTTGTGAACTCTGAGGATATGAGTGAATGAGTAAACAAAAGTACTTCTTGCCATGTATGGTTTAATCTGGGAACTCAGAGTACTGTGGGAGTCAAAAATACCAACTAGATGAATTCAGGGTAGAAAATTCTCCTAGAGCTATCAAATACAAATATGAGGAATAGAAATTCTGGCTTATGATGTCCTGAGGTACATGTTTTTGCAAGCTGCAAGCTTAAGTATCTTTGTAGAATTACTTTGATCCTTGGACTGCTTTCCTGTATCAGATGTGGGACACTGAGTTACATTGGCCTTTTCTTAGGAGACCAATGTCTCTTTAAGTAGCAAACTATGTATTGGACTCTGGTTGTTTAATTACTGTTATTACCATGTTCTGGACAGAGGAAAAAGAAATTCCACTTAGATCTTGGTCAGTTAACCAAAAGCTGGAAAGTATGGGGAAAATATGGTGTGATATGTTATAAAAGGAGAAGCAGTAGTCCTGCTTATGTTGCTCACCTGAAAAGTATTTCAAGTGCTCTCATTTGCAGGATGTCCTTTGCCCACTGACTCTTTTCATGTCTCACTTGTACCCCAAAGAAGAAGGGTGGTGTGGCCTGGTCCACTGGTGGGGCCATGGCTGGAGACCAGACCTACTGTGGAACAGCTGTGGCAGGGACTGATGGTACTGATGAAATGGGTTCTTGTGCCCTGGGCAGGTTGGGGAGCCCATGAGGCTTAGGTGCTGTTGCTACCCAGACGGATACTTCACACCTTTTCTGCATGGCAGGATGGCTCTGAACTCTATGCAAGACTCTTTCTCACTGTGAAATGTAAAAACACTGAGTTTAGTTTTTCTTAATGTACGCTGTCTGACTAATGGAAAAAAAATGGTGCTAATAAAAAACAGTATTGCTGAAACAAAAATCAAGTGAGAAATATTTGTTTTCTTGTGTCCTTTTCCAGAAGGCAGAAGGAAAAGGCAGGGTGGGGGAAAAAAAAATAGAGTTATAAACAGTGCAGGAAAGATCATCTCAAGAAGTTGTTAAGAGGAATTTGAATTACAGAAAATTGAAGAGATGCAGCCAGTTAGTCTGAAGTGCTGGAAGAGTAGCACTGTTTTAGGATTAGCAACGACCTCAAGCAGGAAGATATGTCCACCAATGTGACCCACTGGTATACCTGGGTGTCTGGAGCTGGCCACCAGGATACTCACGATTAACTTGGGTTGTGGACAGGTTGCTGGTAACCCTTCAAGAAGAAGAGTGGATCAGAGTAGAAGAGTGTTGAGAAAATGTAATGATATTTTATATCCTTACTTGAGGAAAAGGCCTCTTGGTATCACATGGTTAATAGTACTATGGAGTATAATATTGGATTGCTTGAACTTCCCTTAATTAAAAAAAAACCAAACATATATATTAGAATAAAATGAGATGACCCCCAAAACACTTCTGAAGGAATTTTTAAGGAACTTAGAAAATTATCTAGAGGCATTTGAAATTAAGAAATTACTCGAAGAGATTAGTTATAATATAAGCATAACAGCTACTGAAGAAGCCTACATGCTATCAGGTCTTCAGATATTTATGCTTTGTGTTAATTAAATTCTGTAATAGACACAGAAGTAACATACAACGAGCTGATAAAATGCTCAGTAAATACTCAGATCTCATTTCCAAGTTTTTACCCAGGGTAAACAGAACATATTATCCATCCAGAGATTAAAGCAAGCAAAGCTCTAACTCTGCTGTCCATGGCACACCTGTCATGAGGAGGCTCACCCACAGTAAAATGAAAGTGCTCACTTCTTACTGTGTTTTTACTGTAGGCCAGTCCACAGGCCCACAGGTGTAAAATTTACATTATTGTCCTGGCCAATGAGGAGAAGATGCAAGTGGTGGAGTTTTTTCCTTAGGTTGTGTTACACAAGAATAATGTGATTTTATCTCAGTTGAACTGATGGACACGGAATTGCTTTCAATCAGATTTTGCATGTAGATGTGAGAGAAATGAAAGAAAGCAAAAGATGTGTACGAAGAAAAACAGTGATTCCTCTTAAATTTGTGCTCATTTGCTATGTGCAATTATGCGTCGGTGAGCTACTACAACTGTAATATGAATGTGCTGATACTTTCACAGAATTTCCCAGATTATCAAAAGTCAATGGTAAGTTAAGATTGCTTCAAACCCAAACTATTCTATGCTTCTATGATATACAATTGTTCATTATTAAATGTATTTCTGTTCTAAATAGAAAAAGTGAATTATAGATATTTACTCATGCTTAACACCCTATATTACTATTGCGGGAAATTATAAGTTAGAGAGGAAGTATTCAAGAGGGAAGTTAGTCCTTAAGCAAAAATGCAAGCTTTTTTTTTTTTTTTTTTTTTTTTTTTGGAAAGCCTAGTTCAAAGAGAATGTAGACATATAATTTGGGGATGCAGTGCAATTACCAGAAATAATTTAAAGTGGGTTACTTCACTTCAGTATGTCTCTTTGAAGAATAAATAGTAATTGTTTTAAATACATAATTACTTTAATATTGGCTCCTTTCAGCAAGTTGCAGCCTCCCTAGATTAAGCTCTAAGTCCTGTGCAACTGTCCACTCAAATTCTGTTTATTCCTTGAGCTGTCACAGTTCCATTATTAAAACCCTTGAAGCCCTTTGATGTATTCCTGCACATAAAAAGATTGGGGGAGACTTTCATGCAGCCTGATCTTTGCTCTGCTAACTTTTTTCAGCATAACTGAAGTCTGAGAACAAGTTAAAGTCATCATTAAAAAATCCTGCTAATAAAAACTATGTATTTTATAAAAGTACTTACTTCTGCATAAAAAAGTTCTTTGCAAAATCTTGTGTGTGGGCCTGCAGACATGGTCCTGATTTTTCAGGAAGAAACCCAGTATTGATGCTTAGCTATGTCTCTTTGGAAGGCACAGATTGCTCCCTATGCTTTAATCTTACAGCTAAGTACAATTCTCTGAAGGAATTCTCTGCCAGGAGCAGTGTTGGGATTTATGCAGCAGGTCCTTTCTGGACAGTGCTGTGAGTACCATCTTGTGGATTCTGAGGTGCTGATCACCTGTGGCTTTCAGTGAGGCTTACTTTATCTATACCACTAGAATGACCTTGACTGCTTTTTTTTGACTGATTTGTAAAGAGTGGTAGCCATATCTGTGATTGACATTCTGCTGTCTTGAAGAGCAGCTGAGAGTTCTCTGGGCTATCCTGTGCAGAGTTAATAGACAAATGCCAGCTCTGTGCAAACACTTAAAGTAACTATACTCTAAGGCTTCATTTATTGCATGCCTTCTCCACTTTTCAGAAACCCTGTAATTCTTTGGCTGGTGAGGTGCAGAGATCCCGACTTCAGTGTAGGAACACTGTCAAGAGGCTGGCAGAGGGGGGCACTCCAGCCTTAAAGTTGAGGTAACAGCTTCGTCATGCACAGAATTTAATAATCCAGTTCAAAGGGACCTTCAAAGATCATCCAGAACAACTGCCTGATCTTTTCAGGGCTAACCAAAAATTACATTATGTTATTGATGGCATTGTCCAAATGCCTCCTGAACATTGACAGAGATGGGACATCAATCACCTCTTTAGGAAGCCCTTCCAATGTTTGACCACCCTCGTGGTAAGGAAATGTTTCTCAGTGCCCCATCTGACTCTCTGTGGTGCATTTTCTGCCATTCCTGCCCTACAGTCAGTAACGAGGAGCAGAGTCCTCTGCTTCCCCTCCTCCAGGAGCTGCAGAGAGCAATGAGGTCACCTCTCAGCCTCTTCTTCTCTAGACTGGGCAGCCTAAGAGTTCTGACTCTTCTCACAGTAGCTGCCTTCCAGCCCTGTTTCCAGTTTTGTTGCTGTCCTCCAGATGTTTTCAAGGACTTTACAATACTCTTTATGTTATGAAGCCCAGAACTGCACACAGTATTCAAGGTGAGGCTGTACCAGTGCTAAATGCAGTGGGAGTATCACCTTTTTTGACCACCTGGGTGTGCTGTGTTTAATGTACCCCCAACATGCAGTTTGCCCATTGGCTGTCAGGCACACTGCTGGCTCCTGCTGAGCTGCTGCCACCTGTACCCCCAGGTCCCTCCCTGCTGAGCTGCTTCCCAGCCACGTGTCCAGCATTGCTCCAACACAGGTGCAGAGCCTGGGGCATCTTCTTTTTTTGAACTTCAGTAGCTCTGAGTTTCCACCAGATCCCTAAAACCTGTAGAAATACCAGAGGAACCTGTGGATTTTCTCTGAAGTAAGGGTGAAAAGGAAAAACAGACTGTCATTTTCCTATGGTTTATTTCAGGGAAAAAATACTTAATGTTTTTCTTCTTGTTTATTTTATTCATTCAAGATGCAGCCATTAACAAATTCATGCTGTTTTTGTAATGTACAAGAAAACCTGCTGAACTCCATATTTTAGCCCAAGTCTGATCTGTATAACTGAAGTTCAGTTACCTACAATTTCCAATCTCATTTTTATTGACTTTCACCTTAGGAGAAAGACTTCTCACTGGTGAGCAGCAATACACAGAACCTACATGTACTTAATCTAAATCATTTTGTAAGCCTTTCTTTATAAGGAAGAAAGCATTATACAGAACAGGAAAAAAAGAAACAGTAGGTGTTAAGCTCTGAAGGAAGCCTGCCCATCATTTATTCTGACATCTAACAATGTAAAGATAACTGTTTTATCATAAAATCCTGTAACTAAGTAATATTGATACAGCATTGTGAGACTTACTGGTTTTCACATTTTACTTAGACTTCCAGTATTTCAGAATACATTTTCTGTAGGTGTTCTGCTGGCCCTCAATTTCGCCTGAAGGTGGCAGCAACTTCCTTCAATAGAAAATTTAATCTGTTGCTGTGTTGTAGATTAATCCTAATATTGTCTAGGCTCTGTACATTAGACTCGCTTCTAGCCAAGTAAATGGAGATGTACTCTGTGCTTACTTTCTGGAGCAAAGAGCTTTCATTGTGAGATAGAACATCCCTTGAATGTTTGCTAATAGTTATCTACAGGTAACTTGCAATGTACTGTAATAAAAGCAAAGTAGCTAAATCTTTAGCTACTTACATTTTATTGCTGTGGTAATACTACCGCAGAAATCCTCTCACTGTAGCTACCACTTCTCCAGAACACTCTTATAGGACGGCAGCTGCTATGACCCCAAAAACATGCACACAGAGCTGTGCGTACATTTGGGGTGCCTTTCTTGCTGCACTGCATCCTCTATTATTCTTTGGGTTTTGGCTGCTCGGCTTGTCAGGATGGGAGGCCTGGGAATAGTCCTGTCACCCTGCAGCAGAGGCGTCTGTGTCTGTTCCTGCAGGTATCACACATGATTTGCCAACTTGAGAAGCCAGACCGATTGCCCCTGGGTAAAGAGTTGTCAGTTTTACAAACTTCTGTACAAAGATGGTTTTGCGATCAAAGTACCCAGGGACTGGAACTTTGGTGGCTCTCCATCCTCTCATAACCCTCCCTTGGAATTCAGCTCTGGGTGCCTCTCTTTCCCAGTTCATGAGGAAAGAAACAATATTGTCTCACACATTCCTTTCTTCTGTCCTGCCAGCCTATGCTGAATACTTTGGGAACAGGAGGCGTGCCTCCATCGTTTGGCCAGGAATAAATACTGGGAGGGAAAGTTCCTCATCTGGGCTCTGAAACCCTATGATTATCTCTGTAGCATAAATAGTGATTCAATATCCACTTAGCATTAGGACAGCCCCAACTGCAACTCCTCCATAAATGAGAGGGAGGGGGAAGCTGCACAGCTGTGAGAGTGAAGACTGAGCTGTTGGGAACAGATCGGGTAGCTAACAGCTTCTCAGCCCTTTGGGTAGATCTGAGTCTGCAATAGCACAAGAGTGCATGAAACAGTTTAGCTAGCTGTAATGTATCGACCTGCTTTTCATTTTTTATTTTATTTTAAAGATTACCTTCTGAGATGGTTCTGCTGAAGACCTTCATAATGGCTGAATAGATCTAAACAAAAGCTGACCTGGCCTCACCAGCTCCACAAGGCTGAATCACACACAGCTTGTGCTTCAAGCTCTGAGTTCAGAAGGAAAGAAAGTGGAAAGTGTTTTGTGCCCCTGACCTCTCAAGTGTCATCTTCTTAGCAGCTCCAATCACCCTTCAAATTTATTCTATTACTCATCCTACTCCCTGACATCTGTTTCATCGTTTCCTGTCCAGGCAGTGATCCAAGCTACCAAAATAAATATATATATATTTTCTTGAAGCAGAACACCTTGTCGGTAAGCTTGCAGGATGGCAAGACACTGTAAATATTCCTGACTCTGTGAATCTCTGTCATTACAATCTGAAAATCCGAGAGAGAAAGGATGATTTAAAGATGTGTATTTATACAGAACTGTTTTTTGCTTCTGTGTGACACACCACACGCATCCTGCTCAGTGCCCGTTGCCACTGATGTCATTGTTTAAACTCAGTGGTGTGTGACATCAGCAGCAATGTCATCGATAGGGATACGTCACTGATTTACGCTCTGCAGTAAATAAGCACCGCTTCCTAAGAAGTTAAGATGAACATGAGTAGATCAATAGTTTATCTTGATCAGCCAAGTTATTTGGATGGTAAAGAGTCATCAGCATCTCAGTATTATGACTGAAACTAGAGGCAGACAGAACATTAATAAACATTAGTAACTACAGAGCTATGACAGTAACACCATGTGGGGGATCTGCTCTGTTAAAGGCGCTGGTGCTGGTCTAATTTCCTGAGACAAATGTAAATTCATTACTTCATCAAAGTTATTTAAATTATCGGTGAGAATCAGAGTTTGGCCACCTAACCAATGCTGATTTCTGTAGTATAATTTTAAAGCATCAACTGCATATGCTAAAAACATGTAACTATGGCTAAACTATTCACCACTGCTTTATATTACCTTTTAGTAACAGTATCCCCAT
This sequence comes from Tetrao urogallus, assembly GCF_951394365.1. Classification (NCBI taxonomy): domain Eukaryota; kingdom Metazoa; phylum Chordata; class Aves; order Galliformes; family Phasianidae; genus Tetrao; species Tetrao urogallus. The sequence goes on from NC_136814.1 coordinate 60,467,593, forward strand.
ATTCTCTGGAGGAGCTAAAAATAGGGATTTTGTTTTATTAGAAGTGTGCAGAAGTCCCATCAATGCTTTGGGTTGCAGAGCCAGGCCCCTGCAATCACAGGTGGCTGTGCAATGGGCCTCTGCCTGTGGAGAACAGTCCTGAAGTCACACGACCTTTCCTCCCACAGATCCTCCAAGCACTTTATAAAGGCAGTTAAGCATTGTAAGTACACATATGATATCTATTTGAATAGCAATAAGCCACATTAGGCAGAGAATATGCAATCTGCTGACATATATTACCGGTGGCTGAATGCAGCACTGCTTGTGAGACACCTCACACATATGCCAGTTAGTTTCTCACTACAGTTTGGCAGTTCATTGCTGTAGGAATACACAGAAAATTAGATTCAACTGGAGTCCCAACTGTGTAAATTGCAGTCAATACTATCTGTCATGATAATGGTGTATCTTCTAATGGGGACCCAGTAAGAACTGATTGTTTAAATCAGCCACACTGCATCAGTTTTGAAGATAATTAATCTTTTCTTGGTGTGAATTGAGGTGCACATTAATATGTGCAACAAAGGTTTTTGATACACTGCAGGAAGTTTCTGGAGATTGCCTTGGGTAAGAGGCCATTTAGATTTTATTTAAAAGCTGAAAATGAATTCTTTTTATTCCACGTTCTTTTATAATATGTGGTGTAGGCTTGCCTCTTAATAAAGAGTTTTGTTTTTCTAATGGATAACTTTTTACAGAGTAGTCATGGCACATGTGAAAATGATGACAGACAAACCACAGTCAATTAAGGAACTGATCTGGCTCACTTAATTCTGAGAAAGTTTTGATGATTTTGTGAATCTCCAAGATATGTGGTGCATTTTGAGGTTTCTATTCCTGACCCTTGACACTGATCCTTTTCCTGGCAGCTACAGAAATCTGCTATGCTGAATACAGCTTCTCTTGCTCATAAGAAGACTCATGGGGTTACTCTGTGGTGCAGTGCTCCCTGTCAGCAGAAATGGCCAGTGCGGTTGGATTGCTCAGCACTACCTCTGAACAGACCTTGGTTTTTTTTTTGTGTTAAATAGGGCTGCAACAGTGCCGATGTTACATGATATCTCTAGTAGCCTCAGTTCATGTGACTTGTTCTTTTTTTTCTTATATTCAGATCAGGCCAATAGAAGGGATAATTACAGGGAAAATGGCTAGTGGAACATTCTTAGGGGAGACACAAGAGAATTTAACTGATGTTGAATGTAAGAACAGATCTACATTTATGTGCAGCTATTCCTAAGTTTTCTTATATATATTCCGAAGGTAATTTCCTGGGCAAAAGGAGGTGGATTTACATATCTCTTATTTTGATATATTCTACTTTGGTCACACTGATAACATGCCTAAAAGTTCCATGGTAAGTAGTTGTTCAGCTGACACTGAAGCAAGAACATCTGAGAATCATAGAATGGCTTGGGTTGGAAGAGATCTTAAAGAGCACCTATTTCCAACTCCCATGCGAACTTGCCATCTTTACAGGCAGGTAATCTTGATCTTGTTTCTGAAAAAATAAATAGATATGTATACATATATCTAGGCAGGCAAATACATTTAAAAAATAAAAAGCCTTGCAAGTGGGACTGCTTTTCTCTATTCAGGTTCCTCAGTTTCTGACAGAATGTCCACGAAAAGCAGCAAAACTTTTATGTGATGTATGGCAGTGAAGTGAGGGTGTTGGAATGGAGACTTCATGCTTTTATTTCCATATCACCAATTCAGTATCTGACCTTTGATTAAATCCCATAATTGTTGTACAACTCAATTATTCTTCCAGTGGCCTTGTCTTTCACCTTCATTAATTCCTATAATGCTACTAATGCTACAGAGTCTTTTAGCAGAAAAGTTTTAAGAAATTTGAAACATTGTAATATGCAATAATAATGATGATAAATATCTTGTTTGTGCCTGTATGTGTTTCTGATTTCTTACTTTTTTTCCATTCTGCTTTTTTAACCCATAGTTTCTTACACAGTCCTGTATGGAGTTTACTGGAAAGATGCATTTGCTAAACAGTGTGCATATTATCGTCTTCCACAAGACCATATGCATCCATCTGGGGGCAACCAATATGTTTTTATATGCTTCTTTACTTATACCCAAATAATATTCTATGCATACCATAACTTTGCAGATATTTGAAACAGAATATGGTAATGGAAATACACCTGGCACTTAATTAGAATATAGAAAATTATTTCTATGTTGAGACCTATGGATGAATAAAACTTCCCCATATCGGTGCTCAACTCATGCATAAAAGTGGAGTTGGAAAGAACCACTCTATGTGTTCCCTTTTGTAGAGTTGATGTTTCCTGATATTACTGTTTCTGGCATCAAGGGTAGCAGAAACCCAGGGGAAAATGTGATAAAATCATAGTTTCTGTCTTCAGTGTGTTTCCAAAGAAGTTTTTCTTAGGCATTCAGTTCCTAATTATTCAAAGTTTTGTTGTTTTTTTTTTTACAACTTTTTAAAAGTTTACTTGCGAATGGAAAAATCTATAAATTCCAAGGAACTGTTGTAAAGAGGTTGTGCTGGTAACTGAATAAAAGACTGGATTGTGTTAACTTAGCCAGGTGAAACAAATGTTATTTGTTCAATTTTTGATAACAGTAAAAGAAAGCTAAAATTTGTGGGGAAGAAAAAACAAACCCAGCAAGCACAAAAACCAACCCCAAAACATCATGTATTTATTTGGCGTTCGGGGCTGTATGCCTCTTCTGTGTAATACAAAGGTCCATAATATTCATGTTCATACAATCTACCACCCATATGAAAAACATCAACATCTTGGAAATATTCGTAGTGAACTAAGGGATGGAGCAGGTTATTCAAAAGTATCAGTAAAGTGCTCCCTGAAATCACTTTGAACCATAGTTATATTTTTCTACGTGCTTGTCTATAAAATCTTTGCCTGCATACACAAACAAGAGTTCACCAGCCCCACTATAACAGTTATCTGTTCAACTGTAAAGTAAATGTTGTGAGTTTGGAGAATTTTGCATGTGAAATGAATCTATTTGTCTGCCTAGAAGTTTGAGAAATGGTGAAAGCAGCTCTCAGATGTCGTTCTCTTTTATTCAGACTGTGAGGAGCATGACAGCATATGAAAGATTAAGTATTTTCTCTCAATAATCCAGAAGAATGTATTATTTTTGCATACATGTCTGTCGGAACAACACAGAACTCTCCTGTCCGCACAGAAGGAGCTTTCAAAATTCTGCTTTCTCTAAACCTTAGGCCTGAGGTATGACTGGAACTTATCACACTTTCTCATGACACACGTCTGAAATAGGAAACCTCACATTAGTTATTATTGTTACAGCACTATTTTTTTAAATTTTTTTATTTAATGGAGAGTGTGGCATGCTGCCATACCCAGTTCCAAACAGAATTACATTTGAATTCTGCATATAGCTAGGAAAAAATGAATGAAGAGGCCACAAAGACCAACAGAAGTGTGGATTTTTTTTTTTTCCATTTTCTGAAACTTTTTTTTCCTTAAATAAGCATTGGAAGAAAAGATTGTGATAGTACAGGAAGAGAAAACTGTGAGGGGGAAAAAATGTCAATACTATGTAAAATATGACTGTAATGAAAAATTACTTTCTTTAGATGTACATTTGCTTTGAAATCCATGCTGGGTCTCCTAGTACTTGCTGAGCTTAACTTTAAGCCCTGAAGCTATGATTTAAAATAATATATATTTGCTCTTTCATCTCTATGCTCTATTGTATCGTTTTCCACGAAAACACCTGGAAGGATCCTTAGAGCTCCTTATGAACTTTGACTCTGGAGATTTTCATCTTTAGATCCTACTGTGAAATGATACTGCACATGCCATGATCTGAAGAGCTGTCAGTGTTTTCTTTCTAATCTTTGGTATAAAATGTAATATATATTACAGGAAATGTGCAAACACATTCACCTGGCTAGCAGCCTTCTGCAGATTTGTTTCTTTTTCAGACTGCAATCTGAGTTCATTTTTACTTATAAAACCAATATACTGGTCTGTTTGCAAGAAACATCCTAAGAATTCCTAAATCTAGAAATTTTAGGTATGTTAATCTGCATACAAGTTTTGAGTACCTATTTCCAAAATCATTTCAGGTTTCAAGGTATTTCATCTTTTTCTTTCTGTTATCTTTTTTTTCCCCACTTTTTTTTTTTTTCTTTTTCTTTTTTTTTTTCCTATTATCTATTCAGAAGGCCTTTGCTCTCCATGCCAGTGAAAGGGACCTCAGGCCCTTCTCTTTATCAGATGCTCATATTTCTCCTTTGCAATTGAAAACCCACAAAATCTTCAGAGAATGTTTGTAAACTAAAGGATATTGAATTCACTCTGAAGTCAATTAGTCAGTATTGTCCTATGGTTAATCAATGGGAAAAGATAAAAACAACCATTGAAGAGTGGTTGCTAAAGCAACTTACTTATATGAGCTCCTTTATGCCACTTGGCACCATTCTTACAATAATTTACACAACTATATGCAATAATATGTAATTACTGTGTGCAACCTCAAGAAGAGAGACTTGCTTGCATTCAGTAATAGTGTTCCAATCAAGTGGGAAGAGTGGCAATTTCCTATCTATCACATATTCCATGTTAGCAATGCAGTTTCCCTGCATCTGAGCTTATGAAATGAAAACAGTTCCATCAAACAGGTAAATGCTTTTTACAGTTTTTATCCTAAAGAAAAACAAAAACAAAAAACAAAAACACACACAAAAAAACAACCAAAAAAACAAAAAAAGAAAATCATCACATAATCAGCAGGGCGCTAGAAGTATATCAGCAATCGAATAATCTTTCTGTCTTCGGCTGAGCTTCCTGCCATTTTGAGTTAGCGTGCCTGGAAAAACTAAGAAACACAAATATCTGTTGTCACTATGTAGTGGGAACAATCTAGTATCTTCATATACATTTAGAGAAATAATGGGTTTAAAAGACCAGTAAACACTGACTTTTAAGAACGGTTGATTCAAGTAACGCAACAATGCAACATCTACACTCAGATTTTAAATGTACTAAGAAAGGCATTAGGCTGGCACTTCTGCAGATTTAAAAATCTCTCAGCCCTGGCTGTTCCTCCACATGACTGTCAGCAGCTGTAGCAAACTACTTAATTCTGGGAACTGCAAGTTATAAGTTGGTGTCATGGAGCCTGAGCAGCTGCAGAGAATTACTTAGTTTGCAAGTGAGATGTTCATTCAGGGATTGAATTGGGATTCTAATTTTTGCAGTTGCAGTCTTGGAAGCCTCCTGGTACCATCCACCTTCAGCAAAGCATTTCTTGCTAAGGGCAGAAGCCATTTTTTAGATTTTCAATATTTTGCTAACTTGATTGTTGGCATGTACAACTAAATCTGTGATTTGGCACACTTTCCAGATTTATCTCTGGATGTTCCTGGAAAGTCTCCCTCTCTCAATCTCTTTTGTATTATTTTTTAACAGAAGCATAACCACAAGGAGATAGTGAATATCTGTCAAAATCCTTGGATCTGGTTATCATCTGGGAAAACATGCTTTAACCAAAGCATGAGGAATGTCTTTTTAGACATGGAAGTTACTGCCCTCAAAGACTGGAGGACCCTTTTTGGCACAGGATATGCAAACGGGCAGATAAGATGACCTGATGCTTCTTCCTGCCTTCACATTCTACTAATTTGCTTATTTACATCTATGGGATTAGAATGCATTTTGAGAGCTGTGATGTCTGGGCCATTTTTTGTCTTAGTTCAGTAATGTTTCTGACTGGGAAACCATAAATGCAGTTCACTTGATGTCCTTCAAACACAGGAACAGCCTGATGTCTCTTGGATTAGTTCAGTCCATGCAGTGATTAAAAGACCTTATGTGAAGCTTAAACAAAGTTGTTTTTCCTTCAGTCTAGCAACCAGCAATCACGCAACTAGGCCTAGTTCTCTACTCTGTTGTGATGTAACCCTGCTGGTTTCAACAGAGTCATGCTGGTGTTGAAATAATTTAAAGGATCAGTGAGAGAAATGTAGAAGCTGAAATGTAGAGACCATTTAAAAATCTTACAAATTTAGAAAATCAAAAGGCAGCTTTTATTCATTTATTTGTTGCTATTATTTTTTCCCAAGACATGGATATTTCAGGAGACCTTTATCAAATAAGAGATACAGAAAGTAAAGTCTGGACATTTTTTTCCCAGGTGTCTATTTACCTTTCCCTCAGTTCATCACTGCTCTTTCCTCAGTGTATGCTTCGGAGCATTGTTCAGCACATGGAGGCTCCTGCCATTTCCTCCAGGAGCTTGTCTGAACGCTGCAACTGAGCAAAAAGACTACTTTTCCTACTTTTGTTCTGCTTTGTATTGATTCCTCTGATTTGAATGTTTTTCCACATATTGTTTTTTATCCCCTCACACCCTAACAAGATATTATCTTATAAGATAGCACAATCTGTTACGAAATACTTCTGGCTTGCCAGAAGTTTTTATTAGACACTTTAATAATGATGCTTAGGAGCGAACTGGGAATTGCAAAGAACAAAGAATCTCCAGATGTCCTAACAATGTACAATGTAGAATTTGAAGAATATTTCTCTACTTGAGATGTTTCCCATTTTCCTTTGGAACAGTACGATCCTGCATTATTCTTGTGTGATTTATGTGAATACAATTTCATTTACAGTTTGTCTCATATTAACCCTGTACCCTGAATTTGTCTGCTTTACTACCAAAAGTGCACACTTTGCTACTCCTATTCTGTGTGTGGTTCTGAAAACTTACATTATTAAAAATGCTGTATCTGAATGTAACTTCTTGCAACACACCTTCCCAGACAGGGAAAAAAAAAGCAGAGAAATTAACCATGAGATTTTGACATATGTCTTCTGAACGACAAGCTAATTCTCAGCTTCCACATTTTGTGCTATTTGAATTGCGCTGTGCAAAGTCACATGCTTTAAGCTAATTGCTCCCATGCAATGCTTGTAGGAAGCAGAAAAGCAGAGTTCCTGTGGTAAGTTTTTTGGGGCTGAGCTCTGCCTGAAATAGAAAAATTCTTTCTCTACTCTGGTTTTCATCTTCAGTTTCATGTTTGTCTTTTTTTTCCCTTTCTTCTTTATTTATTTATTTTTTTTAATCTGCAAAAAGGTATATTTGAATCTTGAGGATTTTTCATGATTATATCATTTCAGCTGTCATGCAAGCTTAATCAGTAGAAGAGTAATACTTGACCAAGTAGCATAGGGAATGCAGGAATAAGAATGGACTATTTCAAGGAACAAGTTTTTAATTCCAACATTTTGTTTAAATATGTTAACGTAAACATGTTTTCTTGTATGTTACCAATCCTGCCTTTGCAGGCATAATTACTGTTCTGGAAAATGCTGTCAATGGATTTTCCATTACTGGGCACATATAATGAAAGGGAAAAAGTGCAGAGAGGTACCAGTTTAAAGCTTTCTCATTTTCATTAACAGCATTTCAAGGGAAGTTACTCTCGTTATTTTTTTTTTCTTTCCAAAACTTACCACTACTTTTCCTCACTTACATTTGGATTTTTAGCAGAACTGTTAGTCACAATCAGTTCCCATCTTTAAAAAGAATTATGGTCTTTCATTTATACAGTGGAAAACAGTCCTGTAACTCATCAAGTTTTGTTCCTTAACAGTACTTCCTTAATTTCTATGCTAGTAGGAAGATTAAGCTACTTTCTAGAGGCTACCTATCCCCAAAGACTTCCTCTAACACTGTGCTCAGTTCTGGTGAGCTGTAAAACCCTTAGCACAGGCAAATTGTTTGGGTATTTACTGCCACGAACTCAGTCCTATCAACCTAAGGCCAAACTGATTCTTGCTGGAAATGGAGAAAAAAATTGAAAATTTAGAACAGAGTATTTTACTTAGATTAAATGAATGAGTCAGTTAGGATGACCACTTCTTTGGAAAACTGCCATTCTTGTTCTTGATGAAATCAGAAGGTAATCTGCCTTTTACTGAAAAAAAAAAAAGCCAATTTAAACTATGTTTAGAAGAGAAGGGCTGTTTTTTTAACTTAAAGGAGCTTATTAAATTTGTTTTGTATCTAAATCTGACTGCACATTGTTGGATATATTCAAGTAGTTTGTCTTGTTAGAAGTGTATGTGTTATATTTATGGAAATGTCTTTCAGCCTAAAGGATCCCAGTGTGCTTATGAATACTTTAATTCATTACTGGAATGAATTCTCTTTCAATAAATTATGAGGTAAGTCTAACAGAAGTCAAAGTGATAACTCTAGAATTGTTACAGGCAAGAAAAGAATGTGTTGGTTTTTCTCTTTTTCTTTCCATTTAGAAATGCAGTTGTGCTATTATATTTGTTAAAAAGTATTTTGGTGTGTTCTCCTTTATGAGACCAATGTGTCTATGCATACTTGAAATGAACCAATTTTATTCATTCCTCTGTATTGATTAGAATAAAAGTCTCTGTGGGAGAGAGAAACTGCAGTTATGAAAGGCAGCCCCAAGCCTTCCAGAAGTTGCACTCTTGCTAAACCAGCAATTAGTGGGTAATTTCATGAGTTATTGAGTGAAGCTGGTAAGGTGTGGGTTATGCGGGTGGTATAATGATGTATTTTGGGCTTGTAACCCATAATTCTGTCTGTTCTTTTGCTTTTTTTATGGGGGTTATAACTTCACTGAAGCTAGTGTTCTATGGGTGTTGTAATATCCAGATAGAGCACATGACTGAGAAATGCTGTGTAAGTTTAAAGCAGACACAGCTGTAAAGAAACAATGGAAAAGAGACTACAAGCATGTTGACATATCAGGGCTCCAAAACTGGAAAAGCTGGAAATCTGAAGGTGGAGGTGTTGAAGGGTAGTGCAAGGAGGCTGAAGAAACCCTAGGGAAACTGTGGAAAACTGTGAAACTGTTTAGGCTGCAGCTTACTGAAAATGTAAGATAAATGTGGGAGAATGTTTAACCATCTAGCTACTTTCAAAAGAGGTCTCATACTGCAAGGGGAAGTCCACCAGTCTAGGGGAAGGGAAGAGAAGGAAGGGGAGAGCAGAGGTGATGTATGGATATCTTTCCTGCTTCAGGAAGAAAGAAGCTTAGAAATTCCAAAGACTGGAGCAGAACATTTTGCTTCAGATATGGAGTCTCATACATTTTGTGTGTCTTATTCAGATTATACCCACATGCCTGTGAACATATTGCCTTATAGCACACTATAATTTCTGTCCCATATACTTCTATTATCCTAAATCTCTGCCTTAGTTTCAGCTGGGACAGAGTTGGTCTTCTTCATAGTGTCTGGTATGATGCTATGTTTTGGTTTTAGGAGAAAAGCAACACTGATAGCACACTGATGTTTCTAATTGTTGCCCAGTAGAGCTCTACAATGCCAAGGACATTTCAGTTTTCTTGGTGATGGTCTGAGGATAGAATTACAACAGATGACTTAAATTGGCTGAAGGGATATCCCATACCACATAATGTCGTGTGGAAGGAAAGTTTTGAAAGGCTTGGACATTCATGAGACTTCCTTCCACTGCTCAGGGGCTAACTGGACATCCACTGGTGGATTACTTGCACATTACTTGCTATATGCAGCCATATGTATATTTGTCATTTTTACTCTTAATTTTCTCTATCTCAGTAAGTAGTTTTGTCTCAACCCATAAGTTCTACATTTTTTTGATTCTTTCCCCCATCCCACTAGGAATGAGGGGAGTGAGTGAACTACTGCGTGGTGTAAGCCACCTGCTGCGTTAAACCACAGCAGTCTGTGCTGAAGAGAACTAAGTCAGTGACACTCTCAGATGTGATGAACTTAATAATTTATCTTGAGTGTTCTGTCCTCTGTCCACTTGCATCACAAATGCTGGGAGTTTTTTTAAAGTTCCAAGAATAAAATGCATGTAATTCCAGGAAAAGAAGACTGAATTTCAGAATGAATGGAAACTGCTGAAAAACATAGGTTTGGGAAACATGGTTCTACTTCAAAAATACTTAGAAACAATTTCAATGATTAATAGGTTAAAAAAATATTTCCTATGGCTTTCAGATATTCCATCCCCCTTAGTCCTAATTATAAATTACTGTTTTCGTATGAACACAATCTTTACTCATTTGAATAAACATACAGAACTTTATACTACTCACAGCCTTCAGGATTTTACAGATATTTTTATGGAAATGTTTTTCATTTTTCAAAAACAGTTCTACCTCTGGGATGTTTAGTATAACCTTATTAATCATTACGCAGATAGGTTCTCTTGAAATATTGGTGCTGCTATCTATCTGGCTTGAGGCAAGCAAGCCAGAAATATCATCTGTGATTCTCAGTTAGTAACTGCCAACCTCCTCACCCTTACCCCACGCTATTCTGGGAAAATCACAGAATCACAGAATCATAGAATTGCTCAGGTTGGAAAAGACCTTAAAGATCATCAAATCCAAGCACAACCTAACCGTTCTTCCCTAACTCTAACAACCCACTGCTAAATCATGTCCCTGAGCACTACATCCCAATGGTTTATAAACACATTCAGGGATTACCTCTTGTAATGAAAAGGGGAGCCTTCTCAGAGTTGTATAGATATGGCACCAGCAGATCTGCTCCTGTTAAGCCTATTCCTGACAGATTCTGATGCTCAGCACCTTTTTACTAGCAGAGATAGGCCTGAAACAAAATTCTCAGCATAAGGCTTCTCAGTGTCAAGGATGGTCTATGTTACCAGTCTTTTGAAGTTTAGGCCTTTGTAGACTGTAAAGTTTCCTTATTGGTGTTATGCAATACTTTAAGTAGGAGTAACGGAATTAATTAGGAGTAACTTAGCAATTAATTAGGAGCAATTTAGCAATTAATTGAAATGCAAGTTAATGATTGCCTGTCTTCGCCGTTTATAAGTCATTGGTATGATTTTTCCTGAGGTAATGAATTCTTTAGTGATAGAAATTGCAAGAAGGTGCCCTTTTTGATTATCACAATTCACTTCCAAATGGAAGAGAAGGAAATTGTGCATAGGTATGATTGGCTCAATCAAAGCATTTTTTGAGATCTTAGGAAATTCCCAAAAATGCTATTTGCAGTAGAACTTCCCAGACATGACACCAAAGCTTTTCATGAACGTTCAGAGTTTAGAAGCAGGTCATTTATCACAGAAGAAGAAATAATGTTTTTTGAATGAAACATTGCATCTGGCTTAAAATAATAATGAATGGTGGAATCAATCACTTGGTTCACTGTGTACTTAATAATCAAAAATATTGTCTTGTCCCTTTGATGCTGACATCAGGGAAAACACTATCTTTCATGTCAGCAGTCTGGGACTGAAGTGTAAAAGAGAAATAATTTATTTAGAAGGTTCTAAATCTTCAAAACACTAAGCAGTTTCCACAATGTACTGGGTGCCTTTGTTTCCCACTTGACCATAAGGTTAGACTCTGCATTATGAACAACTGTCTGTTATGTAGCTTCTCCATCTAGGAATCATTTAGAGCTCATCAGAGCAAAATTTCCATGTAGGAAGAAGAAAGCTTTCAGAAGTGATCCTATTGCCCCTAGTCTTTAGATCAGAGATGAAATAACATCTGCTGTTGCAGTGCTTTGTTTTGCAAAGACTCTGATAAATTTATCCTACCATTTCCCCCTAATGATAGTCTAGTTTCTGCCTGTCACTAAGCTTGCAGAGTATCTGCTCTCTGCTGGTTTGTAAGCCTCTTCTGACTTCTAGCCTACAGCTTGTCTGTTCATCTTCTGCACATTTATTCATAATCCATCATGGTCGTTCAGTTGAATGGCTAAGTACTGTTGTTTCCTTTATGTCTGTCCTCAATTTATATTTCAGGCAGCACACATTCTCCTTCAGTTTTTATTCTGCTTACCTAAACAAGTTAAATTGTTTACTTTTTCCTTGTACACAGAGCGGTACTAAGTACTGTAGATAAAACCTCAGTGCTGCTATGTACAATGGCATTAATACTTCCATATCTTATCTGAAAGTATCTGTTTAGAATAATTTTAAGGATCATGTTAGCATTTTTATTACCACATTATTTTAGTGATGTTCTCCCTAAAACGGAACCACTGGCTTCATATGTGATGATATAATTTTAACAGAATCAAGATTTCACCCACTTCCTTTGCTTTATTTTTATGATTCTGTCATTTAGCAATTTGTCTACTACATATTTTGACATTACCTATCCCTTGTCATACTTCTGACACTATGAGTCATACGCTCTTTAATTCAGGGACAGTCATTTTTTTGGAGGTTTTTAATGCTACTGTAGCATTACACACACATGCACACCAAAACAACCAAAAACAAGAACAATGAAAAACCAACCACCATAAATAAGTCACAAAGTAAACATGGAACAGAACAACCAAGTTCTTTGCTGCTGTTATTTCTTCAGCAGTCAGAAGCAGAGGACTGGTCTTTGCTAAAATTTAGAAAGCAGAAACAGAAGAGTAGTTGTTGCTAGAGTCAGAAAGAACTTAACAATTCATAAATCTAGAGACTTAAACATCAACTGTACTTGCTTTAAAATACGTAAGTACAGCTTAGAGGGGATGAGAAGTCAATTTTCAGAATAAGGAGACACCACAGCTAAGTAAATACGTGGAAAGACCAGACACTGAGGAAGGATATAAAAATGTGGAGGTATCTCAAAAGAAACCACAATCAACAAATACAGAAACAGACATTATTGGAAAAAAGTTGCAGTTCCATGAAATCTTAACAAGCCAAGCCACAAGTCTGTTTTTACAGCAGCTGTTCATTTCACAGCCATGGAAGACATGATGCTTGAAGATAAGCCAATAAGCCAACAAAGTACAGAAGTCAAGTGTGAATCCACTTTAATTTTTTTTATTTTTAAAACAATACTTTGCTCATTGTAAAACAATACCTTAGAGAGAAATTACTTGCCTGTTTAGACTCTGGGCCTAGCGAGCATACTGACAGTAAACTGTGCTTTGTTACTCCTACTGCATGTTACTCCTACTGCATGTTAGTTGTATTTCATTTATGAGGAGAACCATGATGATGCTTTAGATCTTACTACTTCACCTAATTTAGCATGCATCATTCAAAAGCTTTAAGTTCAAACAGGCTACGGAGAAGCAAAGACCATTCCTACCTGCTCTGTGCTTGTTCTGTATGTTTTTTCAGTAGGCCCTACCATGACACAGGAAAGGAGAATACTTGCTAGAGTTTTTTCACCAGTTAGAAAGACAGAGGCTTTTAATTAGTTTTTCATTTATTTTGATTATGGAAATATTTTTTTCTTCTTCTGGCTTCGAGTGGGCAGAAGGCAAATAGCTTCCAGAATACTGATGCTAAGATACATACAAAGAAGGTGGTTCTGACTAGTGACTGGTCTCATAGTCTCATAGTGACTGGTCAGTTTCAAATCTAAATGTCTCTGAAACTTACTTTGAATTAACTTAGATCAGAGTTTGTACTTTTCAGTAGGCTTTGCAGCAATTGCAGATTTTTTTAATTAAAACCACTATGCATGGTAATGCTAAAGAAAATATAGTCAGTCTATAGTCTCTGATTTCCAAGCTAAGATGAATGGAAATAATTGGTTTTAAGGAGGCAATGGAGAGGATATTAACCTTCAAGAGATCGTTGTAGTTTGAAAAACAGAGCCTGAAACTTCTGAAAATAAATTATACAGTACAAATCTCTAAAAGTATATAAAAGTCTGTTGTTGAACTAAAGCAACATGCACAGGCTCTTTCATCATCTGATTTCTTAAAAAGGCTGTGCTCTGTGGCTGGAAATTAATAACATATTGAAGCTCTTGAAGTTGATGATATGAGAGAAATGAATTACCACTGGAACTAATACCAAACTATTTCAGTTAATGTTATCTCCTACTCTACTTCAAAAACTTAACCCAAAGCTGACCCAAAACACAATATCATCTTTGTAAAATCTCTACTTTCTGTTGGAAGAAATACAATGAGACTTACGATACATGCATTCTCTAAATCTGAAGTACTTCCCACCAGAAAGTGCTTTTTGAAAGTGGCAGAGTTACACAGGGAAATCTGAATGACCTGCCTTTGAGTGCACAGGACACTTCTTTGAGAGTTACCTTTCTCCTATGCCATACCACTATTTGAGAAAGCCCTCACCTCTGCATATGTGATTTTTCACTAAGCTTGCAGAACAGTCTCTGTTCAATCGTTCCAGCAGTCCCCATCAGTGACAGTTCCTTCGGGTAGATGGTCATAAAGCAACCCAGCAGCAGTGAAATCTTCAAATTATTTAGGCTTCTACAGAGTAAATATTTGGTCTTCTACAGAGTAAGCATGTGCATTCAGGGACAGAGAATGGTCTGGAGGACACGCAATTCAGAGAAGATTACAGAAGGTATTAGGTCATCTGCTTAAGTTTGTTTCAGATCTCTAACCAGTCTTTGTATTTCTGGGCTCCTGAAATATTGAGTCAATCACTCTGTTTTTGATCAGGGCAAGCTTTACTAATTTCTTTATAGAGCACATATGGAGCTGTCACTGGACTCTTTAACTGACACATTTACAGTAATCATTCATCTGGCACACAGGCATTAGCACATAAAACGCTATGTTTGCGAAGTTAAATTTAATAATAAGATATTAAAAATGTTCAGCAGACTTCCCCACCTTTTTGCAGAAAAGAAGTCTGTAGGGTATCACATTTGCTCGTAGCTGGGCACAATAAACAAACAGCAGTCATCAACTGTGACCTGTTGGAGAAAAATGGTTCTCTCTTTATTGATAGGGCAGCTATATGGATTTATTTTTTTCATGGAATGGTGAATTGGACTGGCCAAGCTTCACATCCACCTGCTTGTTTAATTTCTGTGTATTCCACAGAACTGTCACTTGTCAAAAGTAAAATATTGGTTTGTTCCTTGTTCTAAGGGTTCTGCTGGCACAAAGCATTGGCAGTTTTGCAAAGGTGTAACATAAAGATGTGAGTTTTGCCGTCCTGATGCATTATACAGAGTACTTTGGAAATATTTGGAAACCTCTGGAGGTGCAATGCTTCATTTTTCCTGAGGTATTTAAAGCTCTTCAAGAGTTATCCGCCCATCATTGTTAAGTGTTGCCATACAGGCTCCTTGTGTTTCAGTAGAATTGCCATTATTTAGGGCAGCAAAGAGGTGCTCAATGTTTCCATGTCTTTCTTATAGCTTCTGATTACTTGAATGCATGTGCCTAGCTTAGAGGCAATAAAGTATGGTACAAGCTGATTTGTACTCATCTCAGGTAAAATGTTTTGATTTTCATGCTTTCCAGCAGTAGCAATTTGTGCTTGAGAGTCAGTCAGTAACAGATAATTTTTAAAAGCTTTTAAAACCAGTTATTTTGGCAAGACTGAGCAGAAAAAAAAAAAAAAAAAAGTGTCAGAGTCCTTAAGCAACACAATATACAAACTAATGGTAAAAAATAGCACAGGAAAATTTTTTTATGCTGGAATGTATTAGCAGGGAAATTATTAAATAGAGCAAAAATCTCCTCCAGTGGCAGAGAAATGCCTTATCTTTCTTTACAAGCATTGTGAGGAAACCTGTTTTGAGGTGCAAATTTCTAGCTACTCATTTCTAGATACTAAGAAAAAAAATTACAAAACTGAAAAAGATTAGGACCAAAAGCAAAACTTGCGAGAAAAGCATTTTTACTTTTTGTCCTTGTTCTGGAAAAAAAAATAAATCCGTTTTGCAGCACCTCTTAGCAACCACTTAATTAGTACATGACTGAAGATTTACTGCAAGGGTTAATCATTCAAATATTGTATGTGGCTCTTTCTGTATGAGTTATCCCTGCATTTCTTACATGCTTTGATAAACAATTGAATTACTGACATTTAAAATGTCCTTACTATCATCAGAGTTAGCACAGGTAGAAATAAAATCCTTTTACACCTTGACTTGTTATTCCAGGTGCCCTGTAAATTCAGGCAGTAAGTAATATCTTTGAGGTTTTCTTTGTAAATAGAACCACTATACACTCTATACACTGGCGTGTTACAAAACAGCATCCTCCTTCCCTAAAATGAAAGAAAATACAGTTGAGTATCTGGAGAACATTTAAGACGTCTGGACAGAGAACTACATGTGCACATAAACAAAAAGCATACTGACAAAAGATTGTTTATTTCTGATAGTAGTTGTTTCTCATGCCTGGATGTTTTTACGTTTTTAAGATAACAATGAAATTTTTCTGCAGAGGTGTCTGGAGTACTGATGTTCCATCACATAATGTATGTAGTGACTAAATTAAGGTTGACGGAGTTATTTCACAGTTAAAGTGAAAGGCGACAAAAGAGGGCGAAATGATTGGATTTTGGTTTTCAACTACTCTCCAGAAAAAAAAACAACAAAACCACACCCAAAGAAGGAATACCTGGTTTTTGGTAATTAACTCTTGACAGAATTTCCCAAGAAAGGAATATGCCTAGCTGAAATACAAGACTACGGAGAATGTTATTTTGAATGTAAATGTATT
This sequence comes from Tetrao urogallus, assembly GCF_951394365.1. NCBI lineage: Eukaryota > Metazoa > Chordata > Aves > Galliformes > Phasianidae > Tetrao > Tetrao urogallus. The sequence goes on from NC_136814.1 coordinate 60,484,101, forward strand.
CGGTATGATATTTCATTTTTTTTTTGAAGAATCTTGGAAAATTTGGTAGATGCAATTCTCTCAACCATTCAGTAGAAAGTCAAGGAAGCTAACAGATCTAGATTGCACTTACGCCAGTCTGATTACAAATTCCTGCCTATCCTCAGGTGGAGGACAAGAAAGTGAAGTACCACAGCTACAGCTCAGATGAAACCCAAGAGACTAAATGTTGAAGACGGGAACATAGGTAGCTTGGGCAGCATTTTTCCATCTGTATTATTAACTGAAGGGACAAATCGTTGCAGGTCCAGCTAGTGGTTTATAATGTGTTGCAAAAAAAAACAGAAGAAAGGATGGAGGTCACCCAGGGAAAGAAAAATCTGAGGTCCAGAAGTATTTTCTGTTGACTTCAGTGAACAGCAACTTTGAGAAAGCTGTTAAGCCTTGTCACAGATACTAAAAATAAATACAAGCCAAGTTGAGTCAAACTGCAAACTGCTCGTATTAACTCATTAAAAAGCCTGTTCTCTTGGAAAAAAATGCACATAGCTTTATTGTGTTAGCTGGAAAAATGTGCGTTGCAGTTCCCAACTATTTTGTTTCATTACACAAAGCTGTTGTTACCATCCTGGATTGTACACATCATATGATTTTTTGAGATCATAGTGCATATGACATGGCAGACATGAGACGTAGGCTCATAGGCATGCTTGCAGTTAAGTGCAACTAAAACAGTTAATTGCAGAAAAAAAAAGTATGAAAATTAAATATCCTTTTACTTTTTTTCAAAATAACAATCTGGTTTCTACTTCATAAAACTTTAAAATAGCAAAGATAAGCAAGGTGATCCAAAATCTCTTGACAGCAGTTTGACTGAAAATTTAAACCCACTACTTTTGTAGTAGTAGAAGCTGACATCTTACTTGTTATGAGATTTGCAGAGAAATGGATGGACAGATGAAGTATCACAGGAATCTGCGCATATTTTATGTACTGAGAATTTGCACTAGTTTGAAAAGGAGATCCTGGATATGCCTTAATGAGAAAGATTGGTCATAAGAGACGGTAGAGATTCAAATCCTGTGATCATCAGTGTTTGCTGAGATATTTGTTTCCAAGGGATAAATTAGGAATATCTGAGACCCAGAGTGGTAGTAAACAAACCAGCAAGCTGCTGATTTGATCTGTAAAGTCTAAGGCATATCACAGACAAAAAGGATTGAAACGGTTGATCACTTTCTCTTGTGAAAGTGAGGACTCATAAGATCAGTAAAACACTGCATGACCTAGAAATCCCAGGTCAGGGCCAGCAGCAGTGCCTTAATATCTACTGTACTATTTCTGAAGCAGGTTAGTTATGTTCTGTGCCTATTTTTGCTTGACATGATATTTGGCTAAAAAAAGTAACCTCTACTTGTAGGGGAAAAAAAGGATAATTATTTCACTTAATAAATGCAATTTTTTTCCAAATAAGAAGACACTTTCCTTGGCTTTTCGTTTTGCATGCCAAGAGACTCCTTTCAGAAAAGAATGGAAAGGACACAGAACATGTGAATGCAACATGTCCCCCCAGCATTGTGTGCAGAGCTCAAAGTAAAAAACAAAAACAAAAAACAAAAACAAAGTGATGAAGAAACAAGATCTGACCAGCCAGCTTTTCATTCCAGAATTTAAAACAATAACCTGGAGCAAAAGCTTAGCAAAGAAGGTCAGCTGGAGTGTTACAGGGAACAGAAGGGCTGGCAGTTTTAGAGGCATCTCACTTACACAGAACCAGCTGAACAAATTACTGCCTGTGTCTGACTGAGCAGAAGATTGTAGAGATTTGAGCTAGGTGCCTCTGAGTGCAGCTGAAACACTGCTTGCTTTTCTGAGCCAACAAAATGCTCAGCTCGTCCACATTTGTGTGAGGGAAGCTGAGTTGGCGTTATCACCACTAGGGGGGAGGGAGAGGAGAGCAGGTGTGGGGGGAGAGCAGGGACCTCTGAGACAAGATGTTGGTGGGAAGGGCCAAGAGTCTTAAATCAGTTGAGTCAGCATTATTTGCTCTGTCTCCTACTCCATAAAGGTGGCACGCATTCCAGCCAAGCTGCAATTTGGCTAAGGCAGATAACATTCAAGTGAAAACTGAACTTCAAAATTCCTATTATTCTTTGTTCATTCCAGGAAAAAATAAATAAATAAATAAATAAAAATTCTGTTATGTGACTCTGAGAGCTGAGAGATTGGAGGAAGCATATTTTCTGACACTGAAGAGAAATCAATTTGGCTGAATAAAACTAAGAGAAGAGTTTATTATCCTAATAACCATTGCTATGCACTTTAAAGCAATATATTCCGTGCTAAATACCAACAGTGAGCTGATTGGTGCCCAGAAAGGGAAGAATGTGCAGATCATATCCTGAGAAATTCTGACTAAAACAAAACATCACTGCTGCAAGCTAGAAAGTAAGAAGACTAAAGGTTTGCAGGTTCTGCTCTCTGATACCAAACTACTCTAGCTCAGAGCATCACTGCAGTCTACAGAATAAAGAAGATCATTTCCACTCTGTTCATTTTCCTGTGGTGCAGGCACAAGAAATGGCCTAAGGTATGGGTACCTCTGTGACCATAGCTCCCCTAGGTGAGTGCCCTGGCAAGCTTAGCTCCTGAGCCCAGCCTGTGGCTGGCAGTGCTCCAGGAGGGCAGTGGTGTGTGCTGGGGTGCAGAAGCTGCCCATGGCTCCCTGCACCCTCCCACCTCCCAGCACTGTGGGATGCTGGCCTCCTCGGTGTTCTGGGAGCTCAAGCTGGGTGGGAGCACCGTGGGGAACCCAGCCAGTTGTGCTGAGTGCTGGTGAGGGACAGAGCATTTCGCTGTCTAGAAGAAAAATGTTGTTATGTCTAACATTTAATGCAGTGCTGGCACCATGAGGCTGCAGGCAGATTTGTTTATTTGACAGGCTCTGCTAACTTGACTTTCTAAGGGTAAAAACCTACATTCCTATTTGGAAAGGCTTCCTGAAGGTGGAGCAGCCACATGGATCAGCAATCTCTGAGAAGGGTTGGCAAGGTGTGCTTGGGCCCATCCCAAGGCCAACATGTCACAGCCTAATGCAACCAGTGGTTTTGCTTGTTCTTGCCAGCGCCTCCTGAAGGCACAGTCCTCTGCACTGCATCTTGTTGCTCTCTTCCATTATTATATCAGTAAGTTTCAGCCATTGTGGAATCAAAAGCGGGAGTTACTGGAAAAGTATTTCTTGTTTCTCCTGGTTAGGGAGTCATGCTGGTTAAATTGTATCTTCAAGGGAAGAAATGCTTGCAGATACTGTTGATGACTCAGATGGTTTATAAGACAGACTGTTGTTTTAAAGGCAGCATGTGCTTGTTCAGTGGACACCCTCGGTGACATCAAACATTAGTAACACTGATTAAAAAGGTATTTCATCTTGGATTTGAGAAAGTATAAATATTTGTGTCAAAGGAAAAACATAGCTGCAGTTTCAAAAGGCCAGTGGAAAAACAGTAAGCCCCATAATATCTAGAACTGGAACTTTATAAAACACCTTTAATACAATAAATATCCATCCTGTTTGTTGAAATGGACTGCATGTGCTATGTCTATACTAAGGTCTGCAAGGAGAACTGTTGATATTTGAGGTAAGTACTATGAAGACTTTGTAAGAGTAGAGGAAGTTTGTGCCAGGAAGGATTATTCCTTCAAGCCTCACCATACTGATATTAAAAGTGATTTTTTGCATCAGCAGACAACATGAAGGCAGAGGTGGAGCTCAGAACTGGGAATAGACAGTAGAACCATACCAGAAAATAGGGTGTAAAGAGCAAGAAACTAATGATGAAAACTGAGTAAGGAGAAACAGGATCCAGGCTGAGAAGTCAAAACAGGAGGTTCCAGAATCTCCTGCAAATATTTTGTATAGGACATTCTCCTGCTGTCTAACTAATGATTTTGGCAGTGAAGAAGGTATACAGTCCCACTTGTCCCCAAGCTGCTCACGTTCTCTCAGCATCTCCCAGGGAGGTGGATGAGTCACTGTCCCTGGAGGTGTTAAAAAAATGTTTGAATGTTATATTGAGAGACATGGTTTAGTGGGAAAATATTGGTGGTAGGTGGATGATTGTACAAGATGATCTGGGAGGTCTTTTCCAACCTTGGTGATTCTACAATTCTGTGATTTGCAGTATGCAAATTTTTTTTCTAGCTATGTTGAAAGGTATGAACCATAAAAATTAATTTGATCCAGGTACGTATTTACAGGAATTTTAATGAAGTAGATGTTAATTTGATCTATACATTGAGCTGGGATAGCATACAAGCCCAGTTTCTGTGTAATAAAAGTGTGTCAACACTATATATATTTAGATACGAGAAAATATTTTGAAGATAAATATGCACAGAAAGATAAACACATGAAGACAAACACACTCAATGGAAAATATAATGTATTCCATATAGTATACATCTGATCTATTCTGGTTACGCATGTAGTATGTTGAGCTTCCTATGGTTAAATGAATAGTACTAAAGAATTTTAACTGTCAGTCTCAGTTTAATCTCTTTAAGTTTCCTGAAACATTTAAAACTGTGAGTGGAATCTCATGCTTCCTATGCTAAATTTAATTTGGAACATAAGCTAAAGTAAATATAGTTAATTTAAGCCAAAGTTTGCAAGGATTTTGCAATCCATAAACAATATAAAGTGGTTACAGTCTTGAATATTTAGCCTCTGAGGTAGCATGTATTTGCTCTTATTTTGTCATTGTCACCCTACTCATTAGCAGTAAAGGATTTTATTAGTTTGTTTAAGAGTTTGAATACATTCAGTCTTTCCAAATGGAACCTGCTACTAGTGACGCAACAGAAATAAGCAAAATAAAACAAATTTAGAAGCATCTTAAGTCTGACAACACTGAAAGTTAGTCATCTCACATGATTCATGCACAAAACACTGTGGATGACGAGGTTCTCCTTAATGACAAAAATATCAGGGAAGATGTGCAGCTTTCAGCTACCATATGATTTTCTCTGCCTTTCAAGAATGAAAGCAGCAACTTTGTTGCTTGTCAACTTCAAGTGATCTGGTTGGAAGCTACTAAGCTACTACTGTCTTCTTCATCCACAGGACACAATCCCTCAGCTTTTCGTCTCACTTTCATTGATTAGCTGTCAGATTTATTGTGAACATGTGTCTCTCACCTTTCCTTTGGTGTTGCTTGTTAAATTAGATCAGCTGTGGGACAACTAGCTGTTTAGAAACACAGAGCTTTCAAGACAGGTTAAACAATGCCTATGTTCATCAGATCCTCCTGGGCACAGTGACTACATTAAAAAATGGTTTAGGTCTTTTTATAGGAGCATATTAACAGAGGTGATTTAGTATGTTATTTGGACTTAAATTAGAGATTCTCTTTCTTTTAGTTTTCTAAGTCACATTCAATTCAGAAATTTTTCAATAATGTATCTACTGAAAATATGCTTTAATTTTTTCCCCACAAAAGAAATGAACAGGTATAAGTAAAAATAAGATCAAAAGCACCTATTTTGCATCTAATTCATGTCCCACTGAGTTTGATCCTCTTTTAAATCTGGAACAAAATTAAACCCATTTTTGGATGAATATATAGAAGAGTATTGTGCTGAAACTGCTGAAAATCTAGGCAGGAGAATTGAGTTATACCATTTTGGAATTTGGACATTTGTTTAGACTAACATTTTTGCTTATCAAGGGTACCTTTCACTTCCTTGTTCTTTTACCTCACAATCACTCAGATTGGGTTTTTTTACTTGGAGTTCGTGGTACATAGCTCATAATGTTGATAAGATGATCGTGAAAGCATTTTTCAAATTCTACTCTTTATCTCACTGCAAATTTCCATTTAGAGATAGTCATGCAGTGCTGTTATCCATTCTCATTTAATTTATGGCTAAGGTAGGACTCACACAAAATTAAATGTATATTCATGCCAGCGTTTAGCAATAACAAAGTGACCATTGTGAGATATGTCTTAAAACTTCAGAAGATCCCAGATAAACCTGAACTTGATTTCTACAAAACATGTATTTCTGATATGTTTGAGGCAGACATATTGAGTCTGTGCAGGTTCTGCAGCAGGAATGTAGATGAGCCCGAGGTAGGAAGAGATGTTGTGAGGTTTGGTGTAGCTGCCTATAAAGCTGGTGTTGATACTGATACCTAGAGTTTTTTATTTCTTTTCCTCAAGTGTTTATTATAAAAATGTACAAGCTCAGGCTGAAGACTTAGTATAATCCATGTTAACAATGTAACTGCTTCCAATATTGTTTTAAAACTATAACACTGCCAACAGTAAAAAGCAATATTTTACAAAGAGATTCCATGTAGTATGACTCCTTGCGTTGCAGTATTTCCTGAGAGAAGCATCACATGTACCATGCTGACTATTGCTGTAATTATTCTTTTCAGAAACAGAATACAAAAGTCAGGTGAGTGAAACTGAGAACTCTCCTGTTTATTTAGAAGTGCTTTCCCATCTGGTTCTTTGTTATTTAAGTAGCTACACTGCAAGTCTTGGTTCCTTTGCCAGTTAATCCTGACTATATTTAGTCAGATTTTTCACAGTATAATAAAAATGATTTGAGGAATTCACAGACAGGAAAGATGATTGTCTTCTGCTGAGCCATGTCCTATTGTAGGACTGTGTCTTTACTCCAGTTGTACAACAGAAAGCATTATTCAATGTCTCCAACATAGAATGTAGTAAGTGTGGACTGAAGAGGGAAGATGTGAAATAAAGAAAGAGGGATTAAACAGACATTGTTCTGTTAAATGTATTTCAGAGATTTCTGTGAGGTTAATGTGGGTTAAATGGTAACTGGTCTTCAATTTAACCCATGGTTGGGAGCAAAACCTGTTATTTTAACATACTGTTATGTTTTTCGCTGTCATTATATTAGTATTTATTGATCTTAATTTCCATTCTCTTTCCAGAGCTAGTAGAACATTCCAGAGTTTTCTCTCTCCTGCTCGCCTCATAGAGCTCTCTACTTTCATCTGCTTCCCCTCTTTGGGTTACAATATCCTTTTCAAAAAGATGGAATAAATGCAACTTTGCAAATTTTTCCTTCTCATTTTCCTACGAGCATTTAATGTCCAAAAGCTCGATAACAGAAGTCCAAATATAAATCACCTTGCTTTACTAAGGCTTCCTAGGAGGAAATGCTCACTAACAACCTAGTGGACAGAACAATTAACAGGCAAATCACATTATTAACAGACATATTCTTCATCAGAAGTTGTTCAGAAGGCATTTTATGGTTCGTCTTTATTCTTCTTGAAGCAGGTGCATGAAACATTGCAGCAAACTGTTGTTCCTCTCTCTAATAAAAAAACACTCTTTCTTAGATCAAAATCAGGATTAAGTAGTTGTTCTTAAAAGCCAGCTTCATGCAGCATAGCAGAGTTGCGAAAAAAAGGCATCAAATTCAATATAACCAGGAAACTTGTGGCAAGAAAAAAATTACTTCATTATGAAATAACAGATATCACAACTTCATCGTTAAAATGTCAAAATATTTGAACTAAGAAAATGTAAATATTAGTAAATTAAATCAACCTGCCAAATCCTGGTATGCAAATGTTCTGAGATGAGAGATTGTTTCACCAAACAGCAGGAAATAAGTAAATGATAATAATTTTTTTTAAAGTTTGTTTTAATATAAATCACAATTTTGTGCTATGTATAATTATATATATTATATATATAATTATAATTCCAATCAGATTTAATTTTACTAAAAAACTATGGAAAATTTGTCAGCTTTAAGATTATTCTGCCAAGATTGTAACCATGCAAATTTACTCTTTTTTTTTTTTTTTAATTATTTCCGATTAGTTTCTAATGTAAATGCTGTAGTTTGAAATGAATGAATGCTATAGTTTGAAGTGAATGTGTCCAGTTCCAAATGTGGTAGGTACTACACCTATTTTACATGTTCTACCCTAGTCTAGTTTAACTATCTGGGAGACAAAATTGTACTTTTACTTTATAACATTTAAAAGTAAATCTGATGTCAAAATGGCAAGATTTGAAGGGGTTGGTAATATATTGCATAGACCAAAATATGAAGTTGGAAGACACAGAAAAACCTTGGGACAGATTTCATATGCTGAAAATTTGCCTATGTTTGCTTTCTCTACAAATTTTATAGTTGATTTTCACCTTAAAATTACAGATGTGAAACTACTTACATATGAAATCAATTATTTCTTCCCTTAATGTTGATAAAATAAATACATTTTAGAAGTCAATGCTATTCATTATATGGCTTTTGTCTTTTTTTTTTTTCTGAAAATTATGTTTTATTTCCTATCTTGTACTCCTTTTCAGGCCAGAAAAACTGGTTATGCTTAAAAATATGCTTGCTTTTATAGTTCAAAGACTGATATTCAAGCTTTGAATGTTTTGAATGTGTTACTTGACCCTGGACAGTTATCTTTTCCCTTTACTGTACCTTGCAAGAGCCATGACAAGAGAATGAGTCTCAGAGCAGAGCATATAAAACAGATTTAAATACTTCACATTTTCTTTTGGGCATCTGGCTCATTCGCTTATACTTAAATGCAGTCAAGAAATTCTTGAAATATTTTAAAAGTTTACACTTCAGGGGAAAGCCAAAATAAGAATTACTGTGACAAAATTAAAAAAACTATGCTAACTAAACAGCATTTCCTGTATCTGGATGTTTTTTCTCCTCTCTCTTCATCTTGCATTTTCTCCTGCAAAAGGAAATCCATTTGCAGACATCCTAAAAGTGTTCCTAACCCTTCAGCATGACACTGAACCACTAACAAGAAAACTGCTGTGGGTCTTATCCATATTTCATATGGCTTTGGAAAAAACTGATCCTGGGCAGTAAAGCCACATGAAATTTGTACGTCAAAACGTTCCCAATTCTGTTACATATGCCTGTTTTGCCGTAAACTTAATGCTAAATATACACTAGGAAATGATTCATTTCAGTATATTCAGTATATTTAGACACGTCACTAGTATTTTGTGCTACTCATTTGTTGTAAATTTTATTCATTTATTTATTATCTAGCAGATATTTGCATGTAATTGTTAAGTTCTTTAAAGCAGAATTATAAGAGAACAGATGTTGAGGACTAAGAGGGCTTCAGATTTTTCCTGTTATGGGTAATGCATGTTGTACTTTATATGTCCTTGCAACACAGCTGTTGCCACAGCCCCATGGCTATGCCCTTTGTTCCCCTGACAGAGCTGCTGCAGAATGTTGGAGTATATTGGGACAGTGAAGTGTCCCACCACTTGACTCCAGTTCAATGCTTAAGTGTTATTCATAAGTCAATCACACTTCTTAAAACAATCTGGAGGAATGGCTGTGGCCCATCCAAGGAGGAGGTAAGGCTTGATCATGAGGCTTCTTCTGAGCATCCGTAGTATGAACCCAGTTGACACCGAAGGTGACAATTTGCTTGTCTTTTTTGGATGATAAAATGGCACACACCATGGGAACCTGTTGGGACTGAAATACAGCTCTATTCTACAGAGATCAAGGTCTTTTTGTAAAACCAGTACTTATTCCAATTCATATTTGTGAATTAAGTACTCTAGAGCTAACATTCTTTAATCTGTGAACATTCCTGTCCTAGAAAGGAGGAAGGAGGAACACTGAACAGGAATCTTTTGGGAACACTTACCTGCCAAGAGTATAAATGAATTTATGTGACATCTTTTAATAGCTATTACTCAGAAGACTTTTAGAAGCCATTAATCATGCTTGCAAATCCAAAAACTCCAGGATGGAATTCTTCATTTTTGTTTTCTTTTTCCTCTAAGTTCATTATTCTAGTGGTACTGTTTCTTGACAGCAGTGTGAAAGCGTAGATATATTATCTATGGAGCTCAGAAACCTTATGTTCAAACATCAACAGTGATATCAAAAGCTGTGACACCTAACTGATATTTTTAGAAGCAGAAATACTTTCCTGATCTTCAAGAATGAGAGAGTACAAAGAAATCAAAAGTTCATGGTAATAGAAAAGATTTAGTTTAAATGCTTCAGTGATCTGTTGATTCATTGAAGGAATGAAGAATTCTGTTGGTCAGCTATTTCCCTGGGTAGATCTGAGACCCGTGGGATCAATGCAGAGCAATACTTTTTTCATTTTTATTTCCCCCTCCCCTCCTTTACTCCCTAGTTCCAGGTTTTCTACACTTTATGTTTACATTTTCCTACCTTGCAAAAGCCTTTCTTATTTCCTTTTAGTAGTTCCCATTGTCTTGCTGAGCCTCTTCATTTAGCCCATGTATTTTCACAAAGACTGCTAAAGCAAGTATAGTATCTCTTGGCCAGAAGCCTGCCTGGAGTGTGTAGCTAAATGTAGATGTACACATTGGAATATATGGAAGAAAGAAAACTATGCCAATTAAACTATCAGATGATGAACTCTACTTTTCTTTGCAGGCTGACATTCAGGATCCTGGATGCTGAAAAAAAAAAGATTCAGAATGTTAATTTGCTTAGGAGATGTTTTATGAAAGCAGGTCAGTGTTTGTTTGGTGCCAGGACTGGAATTTGAGGCAATATTGCCAATAAATCTTTGAAATGGAGAAGATAACTGTCTCTACTGACATCACAGGAGATGGACCCGAAGGTGTATTAATTGCTGCTGGTCTTTTCAGATAAGAAATTGCTTTTAAATTATCCTTTAGATCCTCAGAGTGGAGCAGAAAACAATTCCCTGTAGAAACAACAGCAGAGGAAAGATATCTATAAGAAAGGACTGTTTATTCAATTTTATCTTGTTGTTGTAGTTGTTGTTGTTTCCTCACGGCTTTGAGAAATGGATGAGCAGTTCCTCCCCTGCACCCCAGAATATGATGACTTACAGCAAATATTTTTCATCTGCAAGAATACTAAAGGTCCCTAAGGATGGAGGGCAGAGCTACTGATCAAATTTATGTGGATGACTACTGTACTTTCTGATGAAGGGATTGGGAAAGGGATTGCTTTTGGAGCAGCCCACATAGTTTAAAGTGTGAACCCAAGTCTGTGATTGAACTTCAGTGTTTTCAGGTGCAGGTTTTGGTCTAAATTGCTGCACTGAAGCTTGCTCTTAATAGAGGCCTCTGCAAATCCCAAACTGTAGGTGGCTGTGATTGCCCCCCCACATCTTCTGTCAAATACCCTATGATATTCTGAGTCAAAATGTGGTAGACAGTTTGACTTGGCTCCTTTCTAGCAGGCTCTGAAATATCACAAATTGTGTGCAGTTGGAGAACAGACATTGTCTTGCTAGCAAACTGGTTGCAGAAATCATGGTTTGGCTTGTGTTTGGAACTCTGCTCAACATAGCCCTTGAGTATTTTCTGGCTTCTCTTTACTTTTATCAGTGAATACTACAGTTTTACATCACCATCATACATTAGGTTGCAATTGCAACAGGTTCTAATAAATGGTGTTGAAAGTGTTATAGTCTTAAAAAGCAAATCTGACTCCAGATATTTCAGACCTGCCATTTGCTGCAAAACAGAACTAGTCATGTGAGAGATGCCATAGAGTGCAAAAAGTTCACAGTCAAAATGATAATGTACCAGTGCAATTCAACATGTTGTGGCCATTGTTCATAAAACAAGATCAGATCCATGAAGCTTCTTATTGCCTTTATATTACACATAAATATATGATCTCCTACATGCACATATCTGTCATATGAATATCCTTTATACATCCTTCGTATTTGTTTTATACATAAAGAATATGCACGTATCTTTATAAAATTACTAACCTTTAAAATAACTTTAGTATCTCCATAGGTATGAATTAGATTGCTTATTTTGGTTTATTCCACTTGATCTGGGAGCATGTTCTTTAATAATAACTTGCTTTTAATGAGTGCAGTCTTCCCAAACTCATGCCAGAAAAAAACACTATACTACAGTGTTCTATCATGCATTACATTCATTGTCTGACTGAAGAGCTGCACTCCTCCATACAATTACACTGAGGTTGAACATAAAAATGTGTAAATGCATGTACTTGTAGTAGGAATATGCTTTGAGGGTTAGATCTGTTTAAATAAAGACAGGAATTATCTCATATATCTTGCCAAATCTTGATCTCTCCTTTAAAAAGTCCAACATTAGCAGAGCATATCCATGGCAGCTATAATAATAAACTGTATCTTAAAGCAGTGAGACAGTCTTCAAGGTTCTCTCTGAATTTGGATAAAAGGATAAGCAGCCGGAGACAACAATGTGTAACAGTTGTTAACTATAAGACAAACAAATTAAAACTATACAGTAAATGAAGTCATAATATTGCAAATCAACTGCAAATGTTCAGCACATTTTTAAAATACGGAAAATAAATTAGGTACATTTTGGCTTGCTTTGCTATCCCAAACATTTGTAGTTGTTTTTGATGTGTTGAGGTTGTTTGTTTTTTTAAATTTAACTGAATAGGATCTGTGTTCTTCCAGGGATGTCCAATGCCCTGGCAAAGGGACGAAGAGTGTAGAATCATAGAATCATAGGATGGCTTGGGTAGTAAAGGACCCAAGATCTGTGCACCAGAAAGATTGAAGAACTAATAATTGGGCTTGGTGTATGCACATGTATGTAGAAAGACAGACTGATGGGAAATTTGTGCAATGGGATGCCTGTTGCATTGCTTAGATAAAGAAAAGACATTTCTCTAAGCCCAGCACCACAAATAAACCTTTGAGGTCCAAATGCCAAGAAGTCATCAATAATGAAGTAAGGGAGTAGTTACTGATTCCCAACAGACATCTTTCTATCTCTAGCTGAACTTACTAGCTGTGTACAAGTTGAAGAAAAGGTTTCTCTCCTCTTTGCGATTGCCTTGAGTGTCTACAAAGAGATTTTGATCAAATCTTTTGACCACTTCATAGAAACTGAATCATGTCTGAATGGTACTCCTTTGCATTTCTGAAACTAAATAAGCTGTTGGGTTAAATCCTGTCCTAACAGACATATAAGGTTTTAGTAAGATTTCTTATGGTATATGTTCAATGAAAGGATTCAATCTTCCGTAGGCTATGTCTATCCTAGTAGCATGTAGAATTTCCGTTTACTGAAACCAGTTTTACTTTTGAGGTAGGATGCTTTGTTAGTATGAATGGGGGCTGCCATGTGTTGCTTGACCTTGATAACAATATTTAATTCACTTGTTCCAACTGAGCAATAGAACCCAATTTAAAAAAAAAGAAAATTGTTCCCCTATATTCAGCACTCGTCAGGCCGCACCTCGAGTACTGTGTCCAGTTTTGGGCCCCTCACTGCAAGAAAGATATTGAGGCCCTGGAGCGTGTTCAAAGAAGGGCAACGAAGCTGGTGAGGGGTCTGGAGCACAGGCCATATGAGGAGAGGCTGAAGGAGCTGGGAATGTTCAGCCTGGAGAAGAGGAGGCTCAGGGGAGACCTTATTGCTCTCTATAACTTCCTGAAGGGAGGTTGTAGTGAGCTGGGGGTCGGCCTCTTCTCTCGTGTCATTAGTGATAGGACCAGGGGGAATGGTTTCAAGCTACGCCAGGGGAAATTCAGGCTGGACATGAGGAAGTATTACTTTTCAGAAAGGGTGGTCAGGCACTGGAATGGACTGCCCAGGGAGGTGGTGGAATCACCGACCCTGGGGGTGTTCAAGGAAAGACTGGATGTTGCGTTGAGGGACATGGTTTAGTAGGAGCTATTGGGAATAGGTGAACGGTTGGACTGGGTGATCTTTTAGGTCTTTTCCAACCTTAGTGATTCTATGATTCTATGATTCTATGAAAATATTTTTTCACATTGAGGATAAATCAGTCCTCAGTCTGGGCGGAGACTAAACCACTGCAAGTAAATTGGTGGTAGAATTCATCCTGATATAAAAAACAATGTCAATTTACCTATATTTGAACATCCTTTCCATTCAGTAACTATTTTCACCAGTATATCTATCAGAAGAGTATGGCAACAATGGACTTCTCTCCTTTCTACTTAAATATGGGATTGCCTGTTGTACTACTTGTATGGCAGGATAGCAGCCCTTTGATTGTGCCAGGCACCTATACATTTTGTAGTTCTAGTTCCTATTTCCCTTTTGTAATCTCTCAAATTAGTGAAGTATGGCACTGTAAAGTAGTCACTACTGAATCTTATTTTATGTATATGCAAGGAAATATCAAAAATTAATAAGCATTCAATTATTGATTCTACCTGAATGACACTTGGCACAGTGGTAGGCATGGAGGTATCTGAAGTCAGTTCAGTACACTGGATCCCAAGTGGTATCACATATATCATTTCCAACAGCATTTGTCTGCTATATAGAAATGATACGGAAAATCTATGTAGTCTACCTAATGTTCAGCAAGCCTTTGATATTGTCTCCCATGGTATTCTCCTGAAGAGACTGGCAGCTTATGGACGGGTACACTCTTTGCTGGGTAAAGAACTGGATGGTTGACTGGACCCAGAGAGTGGTGGCAAATGGAGTTAAATCCAGCTGGCCACTGGTCATGAGTGGTGTTCCCCAGGGCTAAGTACTGGGGCCTATCCTGTTCAATAACTTTATTGATGATCTGGATGAGGGCATTGAGTGCACCCTCAGTAAGTTTGCAGATGACACCAAGTTGGCTAGATGTGTCAGTATGCCTAGCAGAAGGAAGGCACTGCAGAGCAATCTGGACAGGCTGAACAGCTGGGCTAATGCCAGTGGGATGAAGTTCAACAAGACCAAGTGCTGGGTCCTGTACTTTGGCCACAACAACCACAGGCAACGCTACGGGCTGGGATAGAATAGCTGAAAGACTGGGTAGAGGAAATGGACCCGGGGGTGTTGGTTGATTCTTGGCTGAACTCATGTTCAATGTGCCTAGGTGGGCAAGAAGGCCAATGGCATTCTGGCTTATCCTTCTGTATTCAGCCTTGGTGAGGATGCATTTATTGTAGTATGTTCACTTTTGGGCTTTGTTCACTTTGGGCACTTTTCACTACAAGAAAGACATAGAAGCCATGGAGCACATGCAGGGAAGGGCAATGAAGCTGGTGTTTGGTCTGGAGCACAAATCTTACGAGGAGTGGCTGAAGGAACTGGGATTATTTAGTCTGGAGAAGAGAAGACTCAGGTGTGACCTTCTTGCTCTCTACAACTGCCTCAAGGGAGGTTATGGTGAGGTGGGGATGTAATATCTCTCATGTAATCAACTAGATTAATAAAATAGATAGAATAGAATTCCCTCTAGAATAAAATTCAACTAGAGGGAATGGCCTCAAATTGGGCTAGGGGATGTTTAGGTTGGATGTTAGGAAATACTGCTTCTCTGAGAGAGTGCTCAGGCACTGGAATGGTCTGCCCATGGGGAGATGGTGGAGTCACTGTTCCTGGAGGTGTTCAAGAATCTCCATCCCTATGAGGTGCATCTACTGGCAGTGTACTGCAAGACTGTGAAGATTAAGTGAGGCCTAAAGGTTAACCTCTCTGTTCTGAAAACTATGAGGAGATAAAAAGATGCAAGTTACTAGTGTGTACAATTTGCCTGTAGTCCTTGTGAGGATGACAATTATGTGATACCCAGAAGAAGATAGAATACATTAATGGCTTCTGGTCATCTCCAGTAATACAGGCTGATGGAGAAATAAATTCCTCCTCCAGCTCTGCTTTTCATGTGCCACCGCAACAAAAGGTTGTCATTTTACATTTGAGCTGGACTTAGGTGACTTAGATTATATCTGTCCAGTTTGTTGTGAATTTGTTGAAGTGTGCTTACAAGACATGTTGGCATGTCCAGCTGTTAAATGAAAAATGTGTTTTACTCCTGCGCTGTAGGGGAGCCTTAGAGAAGTGCAGTCAATCTCAATTAATATGAAAAGGATCTGGCCATGTGTACACTGAAAAGGTTTATTTTCTGCCATCAAAGTTCTCCCCAGCTGGATATTGTTGATAAATAATCATCTGGATACATTTACTACCTTAAAGTTCAGAAAATTCACTTTTTATGGGTAGTCAAACAAAGTAGAAAGCAGAAAAATTGGAAGATCTGAGTTACCATTCCTGGATGTTACAAGTCATTTTGTGTAAACTGATGGTACAAAAGATGACTGCTATGGTTGTACATGAAATACTGAAGTTCTCAAGCTGCTGCCTGCCCTAGAGGGTCTTCTCTGTTTAAATCTGTAGAAATTTTTCCTCTAATTTCCTGGTTTGGGGATTTGGCACTTGAATCTTTTGTTATTTCTTTTTCTAAAAGTATCTCTTGATAAAATGTAGTGAACTGTTGATCCTATTACTTAGAAACTAATGAAAAACCCTATTAAATGTTACTGCAGTGCATTTTATTTAGCTGAAGGCTACGTATCATACCACACCAAATCTGTTTGCTTTAACTATGAAAAAATCTAACCAGTAAAGGAGAAGTAATACACTTAATATTGATCCACTCCACTACATTTTACACATACAAACATACATTATAATTATTTTCTAGGACCTATTTGTCGTGAATATTATTTTCATCACAGCTAGGATATCCAAAGATGCTTAAAGGACTTGGATATTCAAATTCCATTTGTTTTTCTCCACTTGCTTCTGCTTACTGTAGGATTTTTCCAGTGGAGAGAAGTCTGGGAAATGTTTAGCAGAGAGCTCACCTCAGAAATACTACGCTCATTTTTTTCTACTCTTAGATTCCAGGAGTTCAGGGCATGGAAGGAATTTGTGCTTGGTTGACGTTTCCAAGGTTTTTGTCTGAAACACTTGAGCAATTCCTACCTTCTTAATATTCCAGGACTTTCTTTTGGTTGAACTAGCTTTATAGCTGGCTATTTAAGATCAGTCCTATGAGTCACCCTGAATCCAAATTTAAGTCTCAGTATCTAAGGTGGAAATTAAAAGTAAAAGCCTGATTTTATCAGCTGAAATCAGAACTATGAGTGGTTTTAATTCCAACTCAAAAGTTCAAAGTAAAATTAGGTCCAGACACAGGCATTTAAGTTATAAACACTTCTCCATTTGTAACCTAACAGATCTTTTAAGGAGATGAAAAGGTACTATGAAAGACAGGCCTAAGCTTAGCTAAATGGTCAAGCAAAACATTTTAAGATGGTCTTACATGTACAGTCCAAGCTACGGCTTTTTTCTTCTAATATATCAAAATAGTATCTACAATCAGGTGCCTAGCCAGAGGATAGTTAGCTTTCTTGTGTTGCTAAGTAAGTAAGCTGGGCTAGGATTCTTCCAATAAAAACTGGGAGAATTGTTTAGAAAATGAATAATAGCAAGGAACAGTGATCCCCTCCAGTTCTGTCTGTAACAACTGCATTCCACAAATATCTTTGGATAATTTAAAAATATATGGTGTGATTTCTGGTGAAATATTCTGTTTGTAGATAGGTTGTGAATATAGGTTTTTCCACAGGCTCATCTGGCTCACAGGGCTTGCTATGAACAATATAAATGTAAACTAAATTAAATGTAAGAACCTGGATCATAGAATAGTAGGATATTCTGTGTTGAAAGAGACGCAGAGGTCCAACTCCTAAAGTCAAGGCAGGGAGGAGGCTCTGCAAATGAAGGGCTGAGAAAACACGATGACAACAAAAACCCTCAAGGGAAGGGCAGATAATGATCTGAGACTTAGTTATTAAAAATAAAATGTATGATCACATTATGTATGATGTATTATAATATGTATATTTTTAATATAATATGTATATATGTATATGTATATAAATATGTATATATAATGTATGATCATATTATGATCATATATCTCTACTCATGGATACAGTATATTGTAACTCACTATCAGTGCCTGATTAAAGACTAAGGACTGCAGCTCAGACAGAACTATTTTGTGCCCCACGGATATACCCTATGGATGAGGTTCATTACAGGCGGTAAACTGCCTGAGCTATTTAATTGAAATGTGCTCTTTGCTGTAGTTAGGTAATGATCTGTTGTCCTGACTCAGCCACCTAAAGAAAATGAAACAGTTGATTTATCCCTTTGGAGATGGAGACTTGATGTTGCTATCACCTTGGACAGGATACTGCAGTGATCAGGGTGCAAGAACAGGACATCATACCTTAAGGTTAAATAATTTTTGTGAAAGCACAATATCTTTAGAATAGGAGAACATCCTGGTCATGACATTGCATACCTGAGTTGTAATAACGTTTCCACTCACAGAATGGTAAAAATTGGAAGAGACTTTGAAGGTCCTGAGGTCCATTCCACCTGCTCAAGCAGGAACACTCGGAACAGGTTGCCCAGGAACATGTACAGGTGGCTTTTGAAGATGTTAAAAGAAAATGACTCCATAGCTTCCCTGGTTAACCTGTACCAGTGCTCCATCACCTGCAAAATAAAGAAGTAGTCCCTGATGTTTACATGGAATCTCTTGTGTTCCAATCTTTGCCCATTGCCTCATGTCCTGACACTGAAAGATAGAGCTTGAGTCTATCTTAATTGCATACTGTCTCAAGATATTTTATAGATATTAATACCCCAGAAACTCCTCCAGGCTGAACAGTCCCATCTCTGAGACCCTCTTCATAGGAGAAGTGCTCCATCATCTTGGCAGCCATGCTGAACATTTTCCAATATGTATAGTTCTCTCCTGTACTTGGGACCTCAGAACAGAATTCCATGTGCAACCTCACCAAAGCAGAGGGGAAGGATCACCTCTCTTGACCTGCTGATGATATTTTGCTTAATGCAGGCAAGAATATCATTTGCATTCTTAGCAACAAGGACACATTGCTGACTTGTTCAGCTTGATGTCTACAAGGACTCCTAGGTACTTCTATGCAGAGTTATTTGCCAGGTAGTTGGCCCAAAGCAGGTACAGGTTTCTGGGGTTGTTACTCCCCAGGTACAAGAATCTATACTTCTCCTTGAATTTGGGTTCACAGCCCAACTCTTTCAACCCATCCAGGTCCCTCTGCAGAACTGTGCTGTCCTTTGGTGAGATAGACACTTGCCTGTTTTGTGTTGGCTGTGTATTTACCAAGGGTGTACTCTTTCCCATTGTCCTGATTGTTAATGAATGTGTGAAACAAGAGCAGACCTACTACTGACCTCCAGAGTACTCCACTCATTGTTGGCCTCCAATAGATTTTGCACCAGTGACCATTTCTCTCTGGGCCTGGTCATTGAACTACTCATAATTAATCTCATATCAGCCTCTGACAGGGAGAGTAAGCAGGGCCTTGTAATGTTACTAAGAACACTCAATCAAAAATACTTTTTTCTCTTAGGTCCAAGGCTTTGATGTGAAACATCTTTACTTGTGAGTCCTAGGCCATGAAAGACATCAAGGTATAGATTCTGCTGAGCTCTGCTGAGAGTAGAACCCTGGTAGGGGCTTATTGGGTTGCTATAGACCAAGTCAGAGAAGAGCTCACATGGGCTAAGGCACAACTTTGTTAACTGATTTAAATTTTAGGCTCCAACGTTCTATTTTTTATTAGCCCACAGAATATATTAGTCCATGTTAAAGAAATAGCCTACCAGGTCTTTAAAACATAGAGGCTTAAACAAATATCTTTGAGAGAAATGAAAGCTTTCCTTGGATATGTGTGCTTGTTTAGCTGAACTTTACACATGAAACACACATGCACTGGACTTGGTCTGCAATGGTTTATTACTCATCTGGGTCTGTGATGGCTTATATCTATCTATCAGCAAAATGTTATTGTTTAGTGAGATTACTCTGACTGATAACCAAAGATGAGTTTTTAAGGCAATAACAAGGAATTAGTATGTTATTGTAGAGTAAAAGGTTTAACTTTGCAAGGCAGGAAAATTCTCATCTTGCAGAAAAGACCGTACATAATTTTACATCTGTCAAGAAGCAAATCCGAAATTCAGTTGATTTCAACAATAAGCTCTCAGATTTTGAAAAAAAAGGCATTTTGTTTTATTAAATATTTGTCTCAGAAATATGCAGCTAAAGAAGAATTAAGGGAACAGCTTGTGTGTGTTTCTTCTCTGCACCAAACAGAAGAGCGCATCTGCTTTACTTTTTCTCAAGGTTTCCTGTCATAAACATTCATTGTGTGAAGTGAGCTCTGACATTAGCTGTGTTCATTCTGACTAATTTCAATACTGTTAATACTGCTACTGTTGTTGTTTATATGTATAGCTTCTGTATATTAAGTCCTATAAATGTATAGGACTGTGAAAAAAACATGGGCCTTTTCTCAGGGTTAGTGTATGAAGGGAGATGGTGGTCTCATATCCTTGTTAAGAAAAAAGTGTTATTGAAAGCAATCAAAAATGGGAGTCTCTCATAAGGGGCACATTTAATTCTGGAAATTAACAAATGAAAGCCAAAATTATATTTGAAAATTCTCATTTTAATTAATTTCAGTTTGACATATTTGTATGCAGCAGAAATTTTGACTATTTTGGAAATAGTTGTTACCAATTAACAGAAATTTTAATATTATACTATTCTAGCTTATCCATAACCCTTTTTGTTATTAAAAATGTTACTGATTAAAAAATGTGAGACAGAAACATTTTATAGGTATATAAAATATACCTATATATAGCTTGATTTTAATGTCATGCATTTTTAATATAGATCAGTCATCCCAGCACTTACAAATCAGGCTGAAGATGAAGTTTGACATATTCATAAAACAACAATCAAGCAGATAATTGATTCATAGAAGTTGTGGGCAATTAAGACACATAGAAGTCATAAAATGAAGAGCAGGTATTTTACTGTGAATACTCCTACAATTAAGTCTGGTAAAACACACAGACATTTTGTGTAGAGATGCATTTTTTTTCTTTTTTTTTCTTTTTTTTTTTGCCGAGATTGTTATTCCTGAAGGAAAATTTATGACCTACCTTCAACAAAAGTAATTTCATTGCATAAATTAAGTTCAAATCATAATTTTCATTCAGACTATGCTGCCTTTTAGCTAGTAAACTCCTGGCAGCCTCTGCTGGGAGTCTGCAGTGCTACTGCCACGTTGCTTTTAACTTAACAAAGGAAAATCATGAATCACTTTTATTTATGATCATGGTTGTGTAGCATCTTCATAGCTGCTGCCTCCATAAATGTTGCGAAGGAGGGTACATGTTCTGTGTCTTTTTATCTTCTACTATTTATGAAACTGAATGAGAGGAAAGAGAACCACTGGAGTGATCCTGTGGTAATTGAAAGAAATCTGGATCGTGTTTAAATGGACAGATAACTCTTTGTAGACCACAATAAATGTTGAATGTTTTACCAGTTCTTGGACTTCGACTTAAAAACTAGTCTTTTAAAGGTTTCTTTTGTTTCACAGGTCTTCTCAGAATTAATCTGGATTAGAAATTAGGAAATTTATGAATTTAGTAGAACCTCAATTTACTTTAAAAGGAACAGATCCTTGTTTTATTCAGGAATATATGAATTACCAGCTGTGTTCAGCAGTTATATAAATGATAGCATTTTTTATCGACTCACCGGCGGTACTAATTAGAATTTATCTGCTTTTTATGTATATTAAGAAGAAGTTACAAGCATGACAAAAACTGTCACGGAACTGAAACCATCTGAATCTGTCATTAACAGATTCACAAATCATAGTTCATGGTCATGCCATAATTCTGTTACAGAATAGAAAACAAAGCTATCTATCTAATTTGTATCTGAATTTATATCTTCAATAACTCTGAATGTAACAATGCTGGCCTTAGGCAATTTAGTTATGTCAGATACAACTGATCATTCTCATTTTCATCTTTTCAGATCAGGTATATAACAACTTACACCTGCAAAAATATTCTTAACATCTACACTTATTAGAGCAATGTATACAACATCACCTTATATGTTTTTCCAGCCAGACTCATTTTATAGAAGTGAATGGAATTTTACTGTTGACAAATGTATGTTAAGTCAAATCAGTACCTTGTTATATATTGTATAGGCCGGCATATATATATAAATATATATTGTTCAAATATATATTATATATATTATATATTATATAATATATAATATATATAATATAATATAATATATATAATATATTATAATTATAATATAATATATATAATATATAATATAATATATTATATATTATATATATTGTGCAAATATATATTGTTCAGGCCGGCAGTGATGAGATCCCTGTTAGAAGCCTGAGGATTATAAAAAATGATTTTAGGAGACTGGGGAAGTTAGTTGATGGAGCGGGCATACAAGCAGTGTTTGCCAGCATTCCCTTGGTGACAGGGATGAACGCTGAGATGACCAGGAAAAGCCATCTTATAAATGCATGGCTGAGAGGCTGGTGCAAGCGTAAAAATTTTGGATTCTTTGATCATGGGGTGGTCTACTCGGCATCTGGCCTGGGGTCTACTGATGGGAATTGCTTGTCTCCAAAAGGGAGACGGATACTTGCCCAGGAGCTGGCGGGACTTGTAGAGAGGGCTTTAAACTAGATAGGAAGGGGGAGGGGGATAAAGACAGGCCTGCTAGAGAGCAGCCTGGGGAAGTGGTAGTGGGATTAGGTGAGAGGCGAGGGGCTCAGCTGAGGTGCGTCTACACTAATGCACGCAGCATGGGCAACAAACAAGAAGAGTTGGAAGCCATTGTGCAGCAGGCAAACTATGACCTAGTAGCCATAACGGAAACGTGGTGGGATTGCTCCCACGATTGGAGTGCTGCAATGGATGGCTATAAACTCTTCAGGAAAGATAGGCAAGGAAGGCGGGGTGGAGGTGTAGCTCTCTATGTTAGGGAATGCTTTTACGCTACTGAGATTATGACTGGGGACGATAATGTTGAATCCCTATGGGTAAAGATCAGAGGAAGGGCTGACAAGACAGGCACCCTGGTGGGCGTCTGTTATAGACCCCCAAATCAAGATGAAGAAACAGACGAGGTATTCTATAAGCAGCTGGCACAAGCTGCACAGTCGCCTGCCCTTGTCCTCATGGGGGACTTTAACTTCCCTGACGTATGCTGGGAGTACAGCACAGCACAAAGGAAGCAGTCTAGGAGGTTTCTGGAATGCGTAGAGGACAACTTCCTGATACAGCTGGTCGGAGAGCCCACGAGAGGAACTGCCCCACTAGACCTGCTGTTCACAAACAGGGAAGGTTTGGTGGGAGATGTGGAGGTTGGAGGCTGTCTTGGACAGAGTGATCATGAAATGATAGACTTCGTGATTCACGGTGGAGCCTGGAGGGGGAATAGTAATACTGCTACCTTGGACTTCAGGAGGGCGGACTTTGAATTGTTCAGGGGACTAATAGGGGGAGTCCCCTGGCATTCAGTCCTAGCAAGCAAAGGGGTCCAAGAGAGCTGGTTGCTCTTCAAAAAGGAAGTCTTAAGGGCGCAGGAGCAGGCAGTCCCCCTGAGCTGCAAAATGAGCCGGCGGGGAAGAAGACCGGCGTGGATGAATAGGGAGCTATTCCTGAGGCTCCGGGAGAAAAAGAGAATCTACCGCCTGTGGAAAGAGGGACAGGCCACTCAAAATGAATACAGGGAAGTTGTTAGGATGTGTAGAGGTGAAATCAGAAAGGCAAAAGCCCAGCTTGAATTTAACCTAGCTGCTGGTGTGAAAAGGAATAAGAAACTCTTTTATAAATACATTAACAGTAAGAGGAGGAC
This sequence comes from Tetrao urogallus, assembly GCF_951394365.1. Taxonomy (NCBI): domain Eukaryota; kingdom Metazoa; phylum Chordata; class Aves; order Galliformes; family Phasianidae; genus Tetrao; species Tetrao urogallus. The sequence goes on from NC_136814.1 coordinate 60,507,705, forward strand.
AAAGGAGAATATCCACTCTTTGCTGGATGAGGCTGGGAATGTGACCACTGAGGATAAGGAAAAGACGGAGGTTCTGAATGCCTTCTTTACGTCTGTCTTTAAAAGTCAGACCAGTTATCCTCAGGATACCTCTCTCTCTGACCTGGTAATCTCGGCCGGGGAGCACACTAACCCCCCTGCGATTCTGAAAGAAACAGTCAGAGACCTACTGCTCCAGCTGGACTGTCACAAGTCGATGGGGCCAGATGAGATCCACCCAAGAGTGCTGAGGGAACTGGCGGAGGTGATAGCCGAGCCGCTTTCCATCATCTGTCAGCGCTCCTTGTTGACTGGTGAGGTCCCAGATGACTGGAGGCTTGCCAATGTGACTCCCATTTATAAGAAAGGTCGTAAGGAGGATCCGGGGAACTACAGGCCTGTCAGCCTGACCTCGGTGCCAGGGAAGGTTATGGAGCAGATCGTCTTGAGGGAGATCATGCGGCATGTGCAGGGTGACCGGGGGATCAGGCCTAGCCAGCATGGGTTCATGAAGGGCAGGTCCTGTTTGACCAACCTGATCTCCTTCTATGATCTAGTGACCCATCTGGTGGATGAAGGAAAGGCTGTTGATGTGGTCTACCTAGACTTCAGCAAAGCCTTTGACACTGTCTCCCACAGCATTCTCCTGCAGAAGCTGGCAGTCAGAGGCTTGGATGGGTACACTCTTGGCTGGGTAAGGAGCTGGCTGGAGGGCCGGGCGCAGAGAGTGGTGGTGAATGGAGTCAAATCCAGCTGGCAACCGGTCGTGAGTGGTGTTCCGCAGGGGTCGGTGCTGGGGCCTGTCCTCTTCAATATCTTTATAGATGACCTCGATGAGGGCATCGAGTGCACCCTCAGTAAATTCGCAGATGACACCAAATTGGCTGGAAGCGTGGATCTGCCTGGGGGTAGCGACGCCCTACAGAGGGATCTGGACAGGCTGGAGAGCTGGGCTGGAGCCAATGGGATGAGTTTCAACAAGGCCAAATGCCGGGTCCTGCACTTCGGCCACAACAACCCCAGGCGACGCTACAGGCTTGGGGCGGTGTGGCTGGAGGACTGCGTAGAGGAAATGGACCTGGGGGTATTGATTGATGCTCGGCTGAACATGAGCCGACAGTGTGCCCAGGTGGCCAAGAAGGCCAATGGCATCCTGGCTTGCATCAGAAACAGTGTTGCAAGCAGGAGCAGAGAGGTGATTGTTCCCCTATATTCAGCACTCGTCAGGCCGCACCTCGAGTACTGTGTCCAGTTTTGGGCCCCTCACTGCAAGAAAGATATTGAGGCCCTGGAACGTGTTCAAAGAAGGGCAACGAAGCTGGTGAGGGGTCTGGAACACAGGCCATATGAGGAGAGGCTGAAGGAGCTGGGAATGTTCAGCCTGGAGAAGAGGAGGCTCAGGGGAGACCTTATTGCTCTCTATTACTTCCTGAAGGGAGGTTGTAGTGAGCTGGGGGTCGGCCTCTTCTCTCGTGTCATTAGTGATAGGACCAGGGGGAATGGTTTCAAGCTACGCCAGGGGAAATTCAGGCTGGACATGAGGAAGTATTACTTTTCAGAAAGGGTGGTCAGGCACTGGAATGGACTGCCCAGGGAGGTGGTAGAATCACCGACCCTGGGGGTGTTCAAGGAAAGACTGGATGTTGCGTTGAGGGACATGGTTTAGTAGGAGCTATTGGGAATAGGTGAACGGTTGGACTGGGTGATCTTTTAGGTCTTTTCCAACCTTAGTGATTCTATGATTCTATGATTCTATGATTCTATATTAAACAAGGGAAACTTGGCTTTGAGAAGGAAGGGCACACTCAGAAATATGATGAATCTTTCATCACACTGTGTGATATTATGCATTTGTATTTTGATCCTTGCCTTGGTAGGCTTCTATGTCATTTACAGGCCAAGTGGACTATGTTAATCAGCTGAGTTTGAAAGGTCACAGATATTAAACTTAGATACAATAAATTGAATCACTTCAGTTTATAATGGCTAACTGATGAGCATACCTGTTTATGTTTTTGATTGAAGCAAGGACCATAGTAAGGTACGTTTTTGTTTTTAAAGAAATGGGCCAGTTTTTCCTAAAAGTATCCATACTGTTTTTGTTGTGTGAAAAAGTTAAGAAGAATTTATTGACCTACTTCCTTGTTTCTAGGCGACAAAACTGAAGCAAGGCATAGACAGATCTGGGCTCTAGAGTGAAGCAAAATAGTTACCCTCTCCAGAGTACAGAGTCAAGCAAGATTTCCTGGATCAAAGAACATAAAATAGTCATGACTATCCTACAGCTTTGTTTATTATCTGGCACAGGCAGACTTATTTCTTTCCTCTTAGGAGTAGTTTTCAGACCATTAATGATGGTTGCTAATAAAATGATGGTATCTTCTTTTCCCAAGTAGCAGCAGTTGTTATGGATACTATACATCCCATATAACTGACATGAACTTCAACTCAAAACTGCATCTGCAGTCCTTCTCTATTCTACCATGCCCTGTCTTTGTTTTGGAATCAAGAGGCCCAGGTGTGTCAACTTGGCCATTAGCTAGAAAACCCTTTGCAGTTGTGTTCCTGGACTTTCTGGGCCACGTCTCTTCTGTGGACAGGACAAGACTCCTGGTGTATATAAACCCATTATAAGAAAGGTCAAGCCTCCACTTCTAGCTAGGGAGTTTTCTGTACAGCACCTGTAATGTCATCTCCAGTGCTAGTAGGGATCGTTGCAGTTGTGTGCCTTTTCTCTTGTCCCCAGATCTCCTCTGGGAGCAGCAGATGCAGTCTGTGGTTCTTAATTGCCACTTTTACCCTTTCATTCCATGTCTGAACCTCAACCTTCACACTGGTCATGCTTCTTTTCTTAGAAGCCTTTTACCAAGTGCAGATGGCTAGCTATTGTTGTTAGGGCAGGGAAGAAAAGGAGCAGGCAGTCCCATCTCCAAATGCAAGTAGATTTAATTTAATTAAAATATAAAAAATAGAGTTTTGTTGCTTATATACTTTAACTGTACTTTATGATTTATATGCAGCCCAAGACAATTGCTCTTCACTCACTGTGGCCCAGGCAAGCCAAAAGATTGTACACTCCCAGTGTAAAAGCAAATATTCTTCTGGATTAATCCTATTTTGTCAATGTTTTAAGGGTTTGGTTTGGCCCGGTTCCATGATTAGCGGGGCAGAGGGATCTGCGGATCTGCGCCTCCAGAAAAGGGAAACAGGGGACCCCAAAATAATTAGAAACAGTGACAACGATGTGAGGAGAAACAAACTAATTTACTAAATACAGTATCAGAATGCAAGATAACACACCATAATACAATATAATTAGAATTGAAGCTAATAAATTAAATATAATGAGAGAGAGAATGTCCAAAAGGTGGATAGGCCTCACCATAACACTGAGGTGAGATGTGCTTCCAGTTGAACAGCAGGGAGACAGGAGTAGTGCTGATGAAGAAGAGCAGACGAAGAAGTGCAGATGAAGAAGAGAACATCAGGTGACCTTGCCAGGAGTTATATCTCCTCTCGACCGCAAAGCCCCCTGGGGAATGTAGTCTTCTCTTCCGGGCAGGTACCCAGAACTTGAGCATTAACAGTTAAACTCCCAGTGCACTACGTGATGTTATGATGTGGAATACTGATAACAAAAAATCATAAAACCATGACATTGTTTGTTGTTTTTCTTTTCCTATCTTCTACCAAAAGCATAGCACAGGAGTGTCAAAACTACTTTTATTGGATTCTTTGCCGTAATCATATGCAGGAGTCATGTTGGAACAGTCCTAGGACTCCCTTGAAGACCTTTCTAAACACCAGTATGTTAAGCTATAGTGTACTGAAAATGCGAGATGGACAAAAAGGTGCTTGAGAACAGAAAGTCATGATGATATTGCAGAAGCTGGTAAGTAGAAAACAGTTAACGTTAGCTGAAAGACATTATAATGCCTTTTCTGGAGTTGAACATGTGATCCCATGAGGAGTTATATCTGATTGGTAGATACCCACGTTCGCAGTATGCTTTTGAGACATTCTAAACTAGAAATAGTTTAATTAAAAAAGGATGAAAATCTGTAGAACTGTAGGAGGATTCATCTCACACGGAGTGGTTAATATTAATATTAATATGGGGTGGTGGAGCTCAAGGAAGAGGTGCAGTGACTTTGGACCATCAGGGAGTGCGAGCGGGAGATTGACTGGTGGAGTGACTCACTGGCTTGCCAGAGGGAAGGGTTCCAGGAAAATACCCCCAGAAAGGTGGTGGACCCCCTGCCCTGTCACAGTCGGACAGACCTGACTGATGAGGAGGGTTGGAAGAAAGTCCCTACTTGGTGTCACAGGAGCCCCTCCTGCCTGCCTAGCCCACTTCCCCAGCTCCCTTTAAGAAACAGGTTCCACAGTTGCTGGAAATTGAAGGAGAGGTGAGTGGAGAGGCGATGGAGGATCTGCCTAGGAGGGAGCCTAGGGCAAGGTGGTCACCCCCACACCTTGAGACTGCTTCTGACAGGAAAGAAAGAAAGGTGGTCACGGTGAGTGACTCTCTTCTCAGAGGAACAGAGGGTCCCATATGCAGACCTTACCCAGGCCGCTGGGAAGTGTGCTGCCTTCCTGGGGCTCTGGTCAAGTACATAACCAGGAAACTCCCTAAGCTGGTTAGGTCATCTGATTACTTTCCATTATTCATAGTTCAGGGAAGTGATGAAATTGCTCAGACAAGCCTACAAACTATGAAAAAAGATTTCAGGGTTTTAGGGCGTTTAGTTCAAGAAGTGGGAGTTCAATTGATCTTCTGCTCTATACTTTCAGGGGCAGTGAGGGACAAAGAGCGGGATCGGAAAGCATGAGCAATGAATAATTGGCTCAGAGGCTGATGTTGAGCCAGAAACTTTGGGTTCTTTGATCAAGGGGCAGTTTACTCAGCCCCTGGCCTGTTGCCTGTCCATGGAACCCACCTATCTCAAAGGGGGCAATGAATCCTAATGCAGGAGCTAGTGGGGCTTATTGAAAGAGCTTTAAACTAGCTACATAGGGGTAAGGGGACAAAACAGGCTTCATCAAGAGATGAACCTAGGGGAACAATGCTTGAATTGGGGGTGAGGCAGATGACTTGACTGAAGTACATCTATACCAATGCACGCAGCATGAGCAACAAGCAGGAAGAGTTGGAAGCGATTGTGAGTCAGGCTAATTATGACCTAGTTGTTATTACCGAAACATGGTGGGACCACTCCCATGACTGGAGTGCTGTGATGGATGGCTACAAGCTCTTCAGAAGGGATAGACGAGGAAAGAAGGGTGGTGGTGTGGCCCTTTATATTAAAGACTGTTTCGATGTTGAAGATCTTGGGGTTGGGAATGACAGAGTTGAGTGTCTATGGGTATGGATCAGGGGGAAGGCCTGTAGGGGCGACATCTTGGTGGGGGTCTGTTATAGACCACCTAATCAGGATGAAGAGTTGGACGAGGCATTCTATGAGCAGCTCGTGGAAGTCACATGATTGCCAGCACTTGTTCTCATGGGAGACTTCAACTTCCCTGATATATGTTGGAAATATAATACAGCGCAGAGGAAGCAGTCCAGGAGATTTCTAGACTGCATGGAAGATAGCTTCCTTATGCAACTGGTAAGAGAGCCTACCAGGGGCGGTGCCCTGCTAGACCTGGTCTTCGCTAACAGAGAAGGACTGGTGGGAGATGTGAAGGTTGAGGACTGTCTTGGGCAGAGTGACCATGGAATTGTAGAATTCTCTATTCCTGGAGATGTCAGAAGGGTGACCAGCAAAACTACTATCTTGAGCTTCCAGAGGGTGGACTTTGATCTGTTTAGAACGCTTGTAGCACGTGCCCCTTGGGAGTCGCTTCTTAAAGGTAAAGGGGTCCAGGAAGCCTGGACGCTCCTCAAGATGGAAATCCTAAAGGCACAAGAACAGGCTGTACCTGAGTGCCATAGGTAGGAGGAAACAATCAGTGTGGATGAGCTGGGAACTACTGTTGAGACTCTGGAAGAAAAAGAGAGTCTATGTCCTCTGGAAGAAGGGACACTGGGGAGATTACAAGGAATCTACTTGGGGAGATTACAAGAAGTTGCTAAGGTATGCAGGGAGGAAGTTAGGAAGGCAAAAGCCCAACTTGAACACAGATTGGCCACTGCAGTAAAAGAGAATAAAAAATCCTTCTATAAATATATCAGTTGTAAAAGAAGAACCAAGGAGAATTTTTATCCTATACTTGATGCAGCAAGGAATGTGAACACTGAGGATATGAAGAAGGCTGAGGTCCTCAATATCTTCTTTGCATCCGCCTTTAATAGCCAGACCAGTTATCCTACAGGCATTTTACACCCTGATCTGGAAGTATGGGATGCTACTCAGAATATACCCCCAGCGATTCAGGTGGAGACAGTTAAAGAGCTCCTCCTCCATCTGGACTGTCACAGGTCCATGGGACTGGATGGGCTACACCCTCAGGTGCTGAGTGAACAGGAGGGGGTGATTGCCAAGCCGCTCTCAGCCATCTACCAGCGCTCCTGGTTATCTGGAGAGGTCCCAGAGAATTGGAGGCTTGCTGGTATGACTCCCATCTACAAGAAAGGGCCATAAGGAGGATCCAGGGAACTATAGGCCTGTCAGCCTGACTTCAGTACCAGGGAAAGTTATGCAAATCATTTTGGGTGAGATCACACTGCACGTGTGTGGCATCCGAGGGATCAGGCCCAGCCAGCACAGGTTCATGAAAGGCAGGTCGTGCTTGACCAACCTCATCTCCTTCTATGACCATATGACCAGACTGGTAGATGAGGGGAAGGCTGTTGATGTAGTCTACGTAGACCTCAGCAAAGCCTTTGACATGGTCTCTCACAGTATTCTTCTGGGGAAACTGGCTACCCAAGGCCTGGACAGGTATACCCTTGTTTGAGTAAGAAAGTGGCTAGAGAGCCATGCCCAACAGGTAGTGGTCAATGGAGTTAAGTCCAGCTGGCAACCTGTTACGAGTGGTGTCCCTCAGGGGTCGGTACTGGGGCCCATCTTGTTTAATATCTTTATCAATGACCTAGATGAGGGCATTGAGTGTACCCTCAGTAAGTTTGCAGATGACACCAAGTTGGGTGATGGTGTTGATCTGCCTGAGGGTAGGGAGGCCTTTCAGAGGGATTTAGATAAGCTGGATTGCTGGGCTGAAGTGAATGGAATGAGGTTCAACAAGGCCAAGTGTCAGGTCCTGCACTTTGGGCACAACAACCTCATGCAGCGTTATAGGCTTGGGGACGAGTGGCTGGATGAGTGTGAAGAAGAGGAGGACCTGGGGGTGTTGGTTGATGCTCGGCTGAACATGAGCCGACAGTGTGCCCAGGTGGCCAAGAGGGCCAACGGCATCCTGACCTGCATTAGAAATAGTGTGGCCAGCAGGAGCAGGGAGGTGATCATCCCCCTGTACTCAGCTCTGGTGAGGCTGCACCTTGAGTACTGTGTTCAGTTTTGGGCCCCTCACTACAAGAAAGACATTGAGGCCCTGGAACGTGTCCAGAGAAGGGCAACGAAACTGGTGAGGGGTCTGGAGCACAAATCTTATGAGGAGTGGCTGAGGGAGCTGGGATTGTTCAGTCTGGAGAAGAGGAGGCTCAGGGGAGACCTCATTGCACTCTACAACTTCCTGAAGGGAGGTTGTGATGAGGAGAGGTTTGGCCTCTTCTCCCAGGCAACAAACAGGACCTGAGGAAATGGCCACAAGTTGTACCAGAGGAGTTAGACATGAGGAAAACCTTTTTTTCTCAGAGAGTGGTCAGGCACTGGAATGGCCTGCCCAGGGAGGTGGTGGAGTTGCCATCCCTGGCAGTGTTCAAGAGGCATCTGGATGAGGTGCTGCGTGATATGGTTTAGTTTGTGGTAGCAATGGTAATGAGAAGACGGTTGGACTGGATGATCTTGCAGGTCATTTCCAACCTTGTGATTCTATGATTCTATGATTCTGTTTAAAATCTGTTTCTGCCATTCCATTCTTCCAAGGGAAGGAGATTAATCGCTGCATTTGAGTGAAAGCCTCACCTACGCAAAGCACCACAAAACTGTTCATCCTTATGTTTTTCAGTGGAATAAATACCAAAGTACCTTTGGTTTGTGCTGCCACTGGCCACACAGCAGCATGTTTCATGCCCTGTGTGCAGCAAGAATGAATGGGAGCCCCAGGGATTCTCAGGACAAGATCTTATCCCAGAGAGAATCAGCTCACTAATATCACTACTTACGACCTTCAGGAAAAGCCTCCAATCCCTGAAACAAGTTTTATCATCTTATAGATGAAAATAGGTTGAATTTTGTCTACAGTAAAAGGAAGCCATGAGTTGTAAAGTCTAAAATGATCTTATGCAAGTTACTGAATATACAGAGAAGTGTAATTTCCAGGACAAAAGCATAAAAGTGTAAAACAGGGACCATGAAATAAGATTTTCTTTTTTTTCAGAGACAGAACAAAATGTTTGGCTTAATTTCTGAAGCAGAGGCATGATTTGCTGACTTCTGTGAACCAGTGAAGTTTTTGTGTACCTGTAACGGAGACAGTAATGTAACAGTTTTCTGTCTTGCCCTCAGTCTAGGCATAGTACAAAGAGCAGAACAACTTCCTGAGAAATTGGTTGTGCTTTGTGGCTCTGAAGTGTTCCTTCTTGTTCCCCAAACAACTTTCATATGATGACTGGGATTTTGAAAACCATGCAGAGCTGACCCAACTTTCCTCCTAAATGTCACAGGAAGTGCTGGAATCCTCTTCTCCTGTGGTTAGCCTGTGACATGTACAGGCTTTGGAAACTATAAAACAGCAGAGATTTCCACATGAATCGAAAATAAATGCAGTGTCCTGAGAAAAGTTTCAAAAGTTGGACAGATCTTACATGTCAGAACTGAGTGTCACTTAGAGGCTATAGGTACAATGTCGTGCAACCTCTCTTTTCTCCCCAGGAAGCACAGAAGAACTGGCAGACTCTTTCATGAATTGTAGATGAAATCATGACCCATTGACGTTAGTGGGAATCATGCCACTGGATGAGATGTAGCCAGGGTTTTACCCTCTGTCTGTGTATGTCATCCAAAATTGGAGATGCACTGAATACTGTCTCCATTTTATTACCCAGAATTTCAGATATTGCCTTTGTCCTATTTCCTTCTCATCTTTCCAATATACATGTTTTTTGGTTGACTGTTTTGAATGAGAATCTTTCTATGGGACACTGCAAGTTACTTTGTTTTCTTCCTGGGTATACCATTTGCTATGATCTAAAACAGTAGGGTCAGTGGGATTCCTCAACCACTTCCTTTTCTGTTGCCTTCATTGTACCAGGGATTTGAAGTATTAATGATTATTCAACCCTGAAGATGTGTTTATCATGTAGACTGTAGATCAAGGTGCATGTCTCTTTTCCTTCAGAGAAAGAGAGAGAATGAGAGAGAAAGAGAGAAAGAGATTAAAAAGGAGAAGGAAACACTTGCTTGGAAAAACTTGGTGCATTTAAGAACTTTCAATTCTAAGTACTAATCTAACGAAGAAAATTATAATTACTTGTACTTTTGCGATTATAACCCATATAATTATAGAATCATTTACATTGTGAAAGATCTTAAAAATCTTAAAAAAACAATCATCAATGTGACTAAGTTTTATGGTGCTTTGTATTAATTATTGGTACCTATTCTCACAAGAGAAAGGTATAGTTATATTTTTATTGATCAGGATAAGTTTTTTTGTTTAGTATATCAGCTGAAGATTTACTAGGTATGCAGGGGGACAGTGGTTACCCTTTTGGTTCAATGACAAAAAAGAGTCATTTTGTCCTAGGTATTTTCCACAAGCCCTTGTAATATTTCAGAACAGAGTAAAATTTTCACATCTTCAGATAACTTGTGAGTCTCTTTTTACTTTCCCAGAGTGTTTTAGAGTGACACACCGAGAGTTCCCACTTTAACATTACCTAGTACAGAAAACATGAGTTGGACAACACTGAATCATAAAATTATCAAGGACATAAAAGACCACCAAGATCACCCCCAAGTCCTACTGCCCACCTACCACCAACATTTCCACACTAAATCATGTCCCTTAGTACTGTATCTAAATATTTCTTCAACATCTCCAGGGATGGTGACTCAACCACCTCCCTGGGCAGCTCATTCCAGTACCTGACCACTCTTTCAGAAGGGAGTGTTCTTCCATTTCCAGAGGAGTGTTCTTATAAAAAAAGGTCTCAAATTAAAGAGATCACTATTTAATAAGAATACACTTGCAGTGAACTTGTTTTAGTAAGTCACTGAAGACTCTTAAAAAAATTGAAGTATGTTGGAAGAATGACAAAAAAATCCACTTGCATACAAGGAAACTGACAAGGTCTATTTTCACATAAAAAACAACGAAAGACCAGAAAACAATAATGCTAAGGCACAGCTGTTGCCTGGACTGCTTGCACAGCTTCCTGTCAGAAGCAAAGCAAACCAGTTAGCACATTCTAGCCTTCTGTGTCTTAAGTGAGAGTGACTCTACATTTTGTAACTAGGTAGGAGAGAAATTGAAAGCAACCAGTGATGGTCTGGTTATACTACTTTTACCAAAGGTAGAGAAATTTACAGATATATGTGTGTGGAGTGTACTTTTAGAAATGCTGTATATAAGTTGAATTCAAGATCTTCTGCAAGGCTAAAAGGATGTTTAGAGTTACAATTTAAAAACAGTGGGATTTAGTGCTACAGGTTTTGGCAAATGAATCACTGCAGTTCCTTCAGCTGATGAATTAACGTAGACCCGACAGACTAACATGTACCATGTGTTTGCTCTGGCAGCAAATGTGGAAAAATCATCTGGAGAAAAATTGTATTATTCAACAGATTTCTTCTTGCATTTTGTTTTCTGTTTTACCCTTCCTTTAATTGAAATCTCAAAGGTAGGGTTTAGTGAATTCTTCTGATTACTACCACATTCATCATGTTGCAAGAAGCTAACAATACTATTTTATGATTTTTTACATATTGGGCTGTGTGTGTCATAGGAAGTCTCTCAACTACTAGAATTGAGCATCACCCTTCTACATCCCATCTTGTGGGTAAATAAAACAGGTGGGTATCAAATCAGAAAATGCACAGTAGTTTTTCTATGGTTTCAAACACATTTGCGGCAGGAAGCTTTTGGGCATTTGATTTACAGAAGTTCAAACATCCCTATTTTCAAGATATTGTATGAAATATTATATGTAACATTAACAAACTAACTCAGTGTTACGAAGAATATATAAATATATTTTACAGTCCTAGGTTTCTAATTCAGCTGCACAAGTTAGGAGTCTCCATGACTGCAGGAATGAGAAAACCTAAATTAAATGCCTAAATGAAATCTGCAAGTTCACTGTGTCATTTCCTTGAAAATACCTGTCAAACACTGTTTCTTTTTAAACAAAAGTGATGCTGAAAAAGGACAGCTGCCTGTTTTTAATAACACTTTGATGTTCTTTTTTTCTTCTTAGACTTCTTTCATTCATTTTTCATCCTTCTTTCCACTTCCTTCCATTCTTCCTCTTCTTCCTCCCTCCTTCCATTCCACCTTCTCTTATTTCTTCCTTCCAATATAATGAATTGTGAGATGTAAACCCAATACCCCTGGCAACATCAGGTCTCTCTTATCTATAGATTGGGCTACAGAAACAATTTCTACTTCACCGACTGCACCAATTCTTTTTTTGACCACATCTACATACCATAGAAGCTACAAGGCTATTCTTGTACATGAGAATTTAAATTAAACTGAATGTGTCAAAAAACCCCACCTCTCACCAAGTTTTGTGAAGAAGCTAATTTTGTTGTGACATTCTATGAATTTCTACCAATATTATTATGCAGGAAGTAGACTTCATGACATTAATGCCTTTCAGTCCTAAGATTTTTAACAGATGGTATCTTTTCAAATTCTTATTGTCTTTCCCAATCCTTTTAAAAGGTCTCATTTACAAACAGTAAACAAGTAAGTAGTCTTTTCCATCTGCAGAGCATTTAAAATTTTTTTAGCAGTTGGAAAAGTATGCCATGGAAGGTTGGGGTAAAGTGAAGGAAAGAAAGTGACCTCTAATGGCCATCAGGCCTGCATTCCCTTTCTTGTGTTCTCTTTCCTCTAAACCAGCAGCTGGCAGCATCCATAGAGACAATGTTCTGTCACCATTCATTTATTCATTCTGTGTCCTTCTCTTCCCACTCATGTCAGGAGTGATGTTCTGGAAATACCTAACAGGGTGAATGGCCAGAAGCAGATACTTAGGGAAAGAAAATAAAAAATAAGACAAGTACAAAGCAGGCTTTTGTTTCATAACTTCCAACTTCAATCATCTGCAGGCCAGGGTCTCCATCAGAATCCCTACTTGTCTATCTGAAATCCTTGTTGTTCTACTTTCTTGAGGTAAGAAGAAAACTGTTGTCAAGTATGGTGGAATAGTCACCTCCTCTGAGGCCATGATCAGAATAACCAACCTCAGAAGGACCAAGAAGTCCTTCTAGACTTTCATTTGCATTGATTTAGGAGCTCAGATCCAGGACAGAAAGGCAAATCAGAATCCAAGAGGGCCTCTGGTTAGCAGAGTCTGAATTGCTCTTGCATAACATCATGGTGTCTGTTTGAGAGCTATCACTGTCAGAAGACGTCGTAAGATATTCATTTCCAAAGGCTGGTTTCAGCCAAATCTTTCACAGCCTTGTAACAGTTTTGCTTAATTTAATTTCCTTTTGTTTAATATAATTTCCCTTCTTTTAATCTAATTTCCTATGTTGTGTTTTAATAGAAGATGAAAAGTAAAAAAAAAGAAACACAATGTCAAGAACAAGGACAAAAGAAAGAAATACTCACACATATATCCAGGCTCTTATGATTAAGTAAGTTATAATTTATGTATTTGGTACGACTGTGGACAAGCAAATGCCATTTTTTGCATTTCTTTTTCTGTGCCTCCGCCTATGCAGTAAGATAGCTCAGTACCAACATCTGTGTTTTACAGGGACATGAAGGAAATTCAAATACCTTGTGCTGTAAGTCAGTGGAGTTTTATTCAAAGTAGCAAGTCTCCAACTAAGGAATTGATGTCGCATGTGCATTCTGGAATGAAACAACAACCTCACTAGCGTTTCTGCCCAACTCATTGTCTTGTCCACTCCAGCTGGTGCTGGGATATTGTTGATTATATAAAAAGAGGAGATTATTTCATTAATGGTAGAAGGGGGAAAAGCATACCAAAGCTAGCCAAAGAAAACCCTGGTTTGCTAACACAATAAGACAATACTTATAATAACAAAACAATGCAAGCAAGTAAAGAAACAAAAACACAACAAAACCAAGCAACAACAACAAAAACAAATTGCTATTTTCCTATAAGTACTAGAAAATACCTAGACTTCAAAATGAAGTTAAACATAATAATGCTGTTTAGATATTTAAAACATCTGATTTTAGAATTTTTTTTCTCAGGAACAAGCAAAAAAAATTATTTGTGGTCATTAGTTGGTTTTTGGCCTTTAAATTTCCCATCCTCTTTCGTTTGTTTAGTCCAAGTGTTGGCATGTAATTAAAATAAGCTTAAATGCCAATTAAAAACTGTTTGAGGTGGATGCTTGAGAAATTACAAGCATCACGTGCTGTTTGTTAGACCTTATAGCCTATGACCATAAGGATTATGGGAGCACTCAGTGGGATTTTCATCTTTAATTTTAATTTTGTAGCCTGGCCACAACACTGGCCAATTAATTTAGACTCATAAAAATTAAGATCTCTTTTAGTCCTTGGTTAGACTTATTTGGGGAAATCTTATTAAAACCACACTTCCACTGTTGAAATAAAATGTGCTCACCAATTTCTGTATCTTAGACCAGTTTTTTCCTTAGGGAGAAGATAATCTAAAAAATACTATATTCTTACTCACTGGCTTAAGTCTGTTTTCAACAGTTTTATTCTTAGAGAGAGCAAATATACTGCCGTGAAAAAAATTGGCAACAGTAAATATCAATGCTCTGGTGTTGAAGAAATCGTTCTTGTCTCTAACAAGGAGAATGACAATTCAGAATGAAGTTGGAAGGATATGGCTGACTCAGTAATTAAAGGGAGTGTGACTGTACCAGAAGCTACTCATGCTGCCATTTGTAACAAAAATAATTGACTGAAGAAAATATTGTCTTGGCATTCAGGTATCTCTCCAATATATTTTTTTTTTCAAGGAATTCAATTTAGCTTGCTGCAATATTGAAGATTCAATAGGCCGAGATGAGTGGAAAATACAAGGAACTACAGAAATAGCTTCTGAGCATATGTCTATACATGTTCCTGTTGCTAATTTTTTCATGATGTTGCAGATGAAGGGCAGCATCTGCAAAACACACAAGAAGCAAAAAAGGCTGGTGCTGACAAGTTCACCCAAGACAATCAAGGATAAGTTATTGCTTTAACAACATAGTCCTAAACGTGGAGCAGGGCAGAATTACATCACCTAAAGAGGAGCATCTGTGAGATTTTTCTTCTCAAAGCACAGACACCAAAGCCATTTCTCCCTGAGTAGAAAGGTTGGTAGTTTTCCTTGTGACTTGGTGGCAAAAACCTTATTTAGTTTGCCACCTAGGGAATCATTCTTGCCCCTATCTATTCCATCATCCCAGGATCTAAGCTGCTTGAAAAGATAGGGCACAGTGCTATTTGTCAAAACAGAAGAGTAGGAATTTCAGTTTTACAGACAAATTCATTGCAGTTCAGTTGTACTTCTGCATGTGACTGAAGCAGAGGTGGAAGAATTGTTACTATAGGAAAATACTTTAACAATTTAACAAAAAGGTAAGCTGCTCCCTGCCTCGTGTGGGAAACAAACTCAGGAAAAAATGTTGAACTTACATGGAACCCCAGTTTTGTGTGAGTGTAACACTTCACTGTGTTAATTCTGTTTTGATCCTCCATAGGTTTTGATTGGCTCAGTGTAGAAATGTTAAATTGTAATTGCTTTGTATACCCAGAGTTACTGTTTACATGACAGATTGAATCTGTTACAATGCAAATTGAAGATGAGATTGCAGCTTGAACTAGAGTGTGAAGACTTTATACGTCATTTGCACAATGTTAAAATCTATTCCAACATATATTCTTTGTAATCATTATCTCTCAATCTCCTTTTTCTTTGGTTTCAGTTTGTCTGCACTAGTGTCGCCAAATGCAGCAAAAAGGAGGCACCTTATTACTCAAACCTGTTCTGAAGAAACGTAGTCCAGTCCAGACAGCAACACTGCATGACATGACATTCATCTCATCTAATTTTAGCCATTTAATAGTTATGCAGCAAGTTGAACTAGTTAACTAATAATCACTGTAGGGGGATGACCATATCTAGAGAATGGATTACCTTCACCTGTGTGTTCTACAGTGAATCATTCTCTGCAGGTACCCATCTCTTTCTGTTGACTGCTGAGGAGCCTAGATGACTAGCTTAGATGCTGAACACAAGAAGGATGTGTAGCAGGAGCTGCGTAAGATGAATCCCTCCAAATAGTTTTTATCTACGTAAGACAGGTATGTATCAAGGTATGTTGCTCATACCCAGTGCTTTACACGCAATATGTACAAGAGAAATTGCTTAAAAAAATTATGAATACAAAGCATGTGATACTATCTTTGAGCCTTCTTTACTTTGGCTAGAGAACAGGGATCCTCTTATCTGTTTCTTCTCATTATTTAGTATGATTAACCTTGAGCTGCCTTTCTTTCCTCAACCATCTTTATGAACCATGCAGAACAGGGAATGATATCACTGCTCTTCATTTATGTTTATATATAGAGCAATGTTTATACAGTGCTCTGTAAGCCACAGAGAGAGACTTAAATACATGTTTAGACCATCAACAATTAATGTTCAGGACCTTATGGAGCTTGATATTATAGCTGTCAATAAGAGGACAGTCATTGTCCCAAGAACTTAAGTTTCAACAATAGATGTATAAAATTCTCTAGAATTGACCATGATATTAAAAGGACTGGTCCTAAGGAGAACATTCATACTATGCCCCAAAGTAATTTTATTTGACTAATGTCAGTCTTGCTCAATTATGGTAACTCAGAGCATGAAAAGGTAGGAGCAACTCAGTGTTTGAAATGTCTGACTTTTCCAAACTCATTAGGCATCTAGCTTATTCCTGTTCTGAAGAATTGGGAAGAAACAAACCAACTCCCCTACTTCAGCACGTAATGCTTCTATTCAGCAACAAGCAATATTTTCCCCATTACTTCGCTGTTCTTTTGTCAACCTTTTCTATTTTTCTTCCAGCTAACTCTGATGCTGAACATGGGAAAGTTGATTGCTTTGTCAGATCTGAGTATTTCTTCAGTAAAACTTTCTAATGAATGAAAGGATTACATTTCAGAACATCATTTTTTAGGCATCTAACAAAGATGTCTTTTTTCACTCCTTTTACTTGGAATAACTTCCTAGATAAAAAAAAAAAAAAAAAAAAATCACAGAATGGGGGCTAAAAATTTTTACATAAGAACTGCTACTTGTAGGCAACCTTTATATGCTTGACAGTTTGAAAGAAATATTGAAACCTTTGATACACTACACAATTGCCCTTCACTTGAAAATCATTGTAGATCATTCAGCTGCCACACAGTATTTGTGCTGTGATAACCTACTGGATGAAACTAAACAGTCATAAAAATGATAAAAATAATGATAAAAAAATAAAAATGATTAGGCAAAATGTTGCTATTTCATCCAGCAGTATAGTTATTGTAATAACAGTCTATCTGAGACATGTCAGACTTTTAAAAAGAAGGGTAAAAAAAGAACATTAAAGCAGCCAATGTCTGCTTCCACTGAGCTATTAAATCATATCTTATTTCAAACCAAGGTACATGTTTAAATTTCCATCCAGTCTTAATCCAGTGGCTTTAAGCTAAGCTACTATCTGCTGCTGAACTGGATCTGCTCTTGAATACTGTTTCAGTAATGTTTTTTCTTAACCATGCCAAGCCACTCGGCAAACTCAAGGGCACGGAAGTCTTTCTCCTGCTTTAGGATCATAACTCTTTTTATTTTTCTCCTTTTGCTGCTAGAGTGATCTCCTTTATATAATGCATTATAACTAAAATATTATAGGATTACTAATATTGGTATAATAACATCATACTGTTAAATGATTTGTATTTAAACATCCAGTTAAATACTGTACTGGCATATACACCCAAAGGATTGGTATTCATCATGTGTCTACTTTTTTGGGGGTTTTAGTTCAGTTCTCAGTCTCCATGTGTAGTGAAGACTGAGAGAGACACTGTTAAAGTTAAAGCTACGTTTAGGTGGTTTGGCTTGATTCTCCAGAGATGCCTTTGTTTATCCATTAACTATACATAAAGTTTGTATCATGCATTACATGTCCATGCCTTAACCAGGATGAATCTAAATTAAAATGCATTTTCACCTTGCACTTTGGAATTCCTGAATTTGTGATGCCAAACTTTGTAAACTCAACAACAATTTTTTATTTCTTTCCTTTTGATTCTGTATTTTCAGATATCAATTATATCAGATATATGTTAAAGAAAGAAACAAAAAAAGCAGATGGGTCAGTCACATGTAATATATATATATGCGCAGTATCTGACAGTGAGTTTATCTCCACAGCCTCCCTCTTTCAACTGCCATGTTTCTGATCCCCAACAGCTTGATCTGACTCCACTGCTGAACATGTTGCATTTACACCTTCTTCGTAATGGCAGATAGCCCTGACAACAGTTATGGAAGATGCTGGAGTTTCCAGGAGATATGAACAACACTAGCAGCAGCTACACTGCCTGTGACATTACTTTGAGCTCCTTTTTCTACTGTACACTGCAGCCTCCACTCTTTTCTCTAATCAACATCTGTTGTTTCTCATCTGCTTCCCTCCAGTCCCTCAGTGCAGGAAACATACATTAAGAAGTGGGAATTTTCTAAACAGATGGAAGTAGGTTGAACAGAACAGTAGGGCAGCTGAATTTGGGGCTTTGATCTGTGAAAGTGGTTTTCTTGTTTTGTTGTTTTTCTTTTTTTTTTTTCTTTTTTTTTTTTTTGCATTGAGATTGTGAGATCAATTCTTATAAAGTGCTTCAAAATTTGGAATTTGTCTGACCATTTTTCAGGCCTAAATCTCTCCTGTCCCTACATCTTCATAAGATCAAGGTTATTTCTTATAACTTTTCCTGTCCTAGAGTGAAGGGCTATCTAAATGTACAGTTCATGTTGATTTTCTGTCTAACCAAATGTTTTAATTTATCCCTAGACTGCTTCAGAAAGCAGCAATAAAATTTTAAAGTCTGAGATAATGAAATAGTCTTCACAGTGTTGGATAAATTGTGCATTTTTCTCTGTTATCTAGTATTGACTAAATAGACATCTAGAACAAGATCTCACAGTGCAGTGCATGATTATCTCAAGAAAAAAAAAAAAAAAAAAAAGAAGAAAGGAAAGGAAAAGGAAGAGGTGAAATGATGCAGCAGATATCTGAGGACTTGTCCATTCCCATGTAATCTGAGATATTCAGAGCTTTTTTTGTGGACTTCAATCTTGTAGGAATTGTGTTGAAATTGTTGAAATTCCATATTTGATATTAATTTTTTTTTTTTTTTTTAATGTATCTGAAAAAATTTTAGTTTCTAAATCAGGAGAATCCTACAGAAAATCTTCATGGTTAAGACCTTTGCGTCTCAGATGAAAACACTGTCTTCCCCGTCTGGCAGGGGAGAAAAGTTTGCACAGCTTTTTGTTTCTTTGAACTGTAAAACTGAGATGAACACGAATTTGTCGTCTTCTTTTGTTTTCGGTGCATGTAAACAGTAACAGTGGTAGATGGACATTTAACAACATCCCATTGTATTTTTACATTTGCTTACAAATATGCTCAAACTTATCTAGAATTTTCTTTTAAATGTGGAATCTCCCTACTGAGGAACAGATTTTCCTAATCCCTCAAATAACTATTCTGAAGTAAACAAACTTTAGCTATAAAACTTTCAGAACAAAATCTTGTGATATATATTTTTCTTTACTTTGCTGGTAGTACAGAGAAGACCTGTACAGTCTGGATCAAGACAGGGGCTTGATCAAACTTCTGTAACACTGCTGCCAAAGTATCTGGTCATTTTCCATCTAACTCAAAACATTTTGTCACACTAGAAAAGAAAAGCTTTCTACTAAGAACTGTGAGGCCTGAAATATTCTGACCCAATGGATCGTGGATTTCTCCGTGTCACTTATCTTAGCATTGCAGTGCAGTAACATATGTTCCCATACAATTTTGTAATGTGCCCCATATGCTTGCTTTCCCTGATGAAAACTAAGAAGTTTATCCACAGCACTGACACATAAATTTTCTGGGCTTTTTAGTTCTGAGTTTAGATTAATTTCTTTTACTTTTTATATTCTGCCAGGTAAGTGCTCTCCAGTGAATGCCCATATTTCACGAGAAATTTTTATCAACTCTTCAGTGAATGAGTGCACATGAGTTCTCATAAGTATCAAGAGTCACAACATGATAAGTTTATTTTTAAAGCTGGTCATCCAATTTACAAAAAAACAAAAAACAAAAAACAAAACAAAAACAAAACAAAAAACAACAAAAACAAAAAACAACAAAACAGATGACATGTAAAACTTTTAAAATGATTCATCCTCATTCTACAAAACATTAACAAACTGAAAATCTAACTCTTCCTAGCATGCAGAGCTTTGCCAGAGATGGATTTGGCCAAAATAAAGATGTGGCTCTGAGCTTTAAACATGGAAATGAATTTAAATGTCCACTGACAAAATTCTGACAAGATTTGAGACAAACAGAAAAAGTGAAATTAGTGAAAAAAGCTCAGGGACACCCAAGTCACAACTCTTTCCACCTCTATGTGTGTCTGCACATGTAAGTGTCCGTGTTTGCATGTGAAAATAACTATGAAGTTATAGTCTTGGACAGGGCTTCTGACTGCATAATGTTTTAATCTTAATGTGGCCTAACTAACTAAAAACATTTGGAGCAGTGACATAGCTGTGACATTCTTTCTTTTGAGTGAGCAAAGCTTAACTAAAGACTGGGATGATCTTTCTAAGTGATATGCTGTGTAGCAGAGGGTTTTATTGTCAGTTTCATGTTGGTGTTTCTTTTTTTTTTTTCATTGCATGCAGCACATTTGTTAAAACATCTACTAGAAATTTTGATAATTGCAAATTATGGCACAGATTATCTCCTTTGGTATATCTAGAAAAACTAACTTAAATTAAAAAAAAAAATGTTAAAAAAGATGAACTTAAACAATATTATGCTCCAAGGTGGGCACTTGATCTCAGAATTAAAATGTCCTCTGTTCAGTTTAAGTCACTTCCTAAATTGATTTGTACTAAGGTTACCAGATCATGGTAAGGACATCCATGAAAAGAGTTAAAGGAGATCATCAAGTCTATACAGTAAACCAGTTCAGCATATTTTCAACTGTAACATACTCCTAGCAGGTCTAACTCTTTATCTACATATGTTCTGAAAATCAAGTAAAATAAAGATTGATATAGATGTTTTAATCCAGATGATGAATTTTAGATGTTTATGAAACATTATTTTCCGTGTATTTTCTAGATGCTAGGCTTTGTTGTCTCTGTAGGTGAGAGAAGACAGAATTAGCTATGAATTATCAGAGTGTTTGTGGAATTAATCCTGGGCATTTAGTTTCTTAGTGAGGGAGTGGGTGTTTGGACCTTGCAAAAGATTCTCCTGGAAGAGTTTTCCTGACAGAAAAAGAACGGCTTGTCTGCAAATCAGACAAACTCTCTGTCAAGAACATCAGAACTTTCCGGTAAAAGCAGGACTTGTTTCTATTATTTTCCTTTGGATTTTAGTTTCAGCTTCTTTCTCTAGTTAAAGACTTATGTTTTTAGTAACTTGGTGTGGTTTTGATAGCACACTTATGCACATTCTTTATACTGAAACCAAAGTTTAAACCCAAAATCTGGAAAGTGATCTCATGTTTCTGCACTGACACAGACTTAATTTTAGAATATGTCTACTTTAAAATTAAGGTTGCAAACATAATGCATGTCGATTAGTTTCCCACTTAGCTAGTCCTTCATGGCATATATCAAACTGTGCAATTTAAACCTTAGTAAAGGGATAAAAATGACTTTGAGTCAGAGGTACACCAGAATACTTCAGTGCTTTGAGTTTTCAAAACTGAGCTGTTTTGAAAAACAAGCTTTCCAGTATGATTCCTGGTATTCTTTAGTTTGCTCAAGAGATACTGCACATAGTAGTTAGATAATAGATAATAGTTCCTTACTTCAGCTTGTCCACGGGAGAGAAGTTGTCAAAACTACCCGGGGCAAGCCTAGAGAACACTGGAAAAGAAAGTAGGGAGAGAAAGCAGAGACTTCAAAAGGCAGAAAATGGGAGAAGAGAGGATCTCTAGAGACAAAGATTTTCGGTAGCAGTGAGCAGCATTTCCAAAAGCAGTCAAGGGACTTCAAAACGTAAACATTAAGGTGATTTAGAAGTTACTTGGTTCTTTCTGTGTGTTGTGATATTTACACTTTACATTAGAAAATATCAAACAATAAATAGAACATTAAAAGTGAATTAAAATTAGAAATAATTTTGATCAGGTTAATGTCCAGTTTTAGCAGCTACTCAGTCTTTTAAAATCACACTGGCTAGTCCCACTTGTCTTATTGTCTGTTAGCATTTGTCTTCAAAATAAGGTAAGAAAGAGACAAATGGCTTGTTTATTAATGGTTCATTCCCACTTCGTTGAGTTTACTTCTGATACCACGTGAGTTAATGCCATGACTATTTTTCCACTAAACAAGAATGGAAAAGTTGATCTTATGAGGCAGATATTATTACTATGGATGAGATCTTACATCAGGTTTAATGGCAAGAATCAAAGTACACGCTTTCAAAAAAATGAGTATAAGAATAATAGAAATTGAATCAGTTCCTGAATTTTAATATTTAGTCTTCCACTAGTTTATATTCCATCCTATAAAAGCAACTCAGAACAGACGCTGGTTTTGCCGTAACTGTGTTGGTTCAAAAGCTGCTTGACAGGTACTTAAAAAATCTTAACAACCTCTGGTAGAAAGGCTGAACATATATGTATATACTCAGGGACTCTATCCATGTTAAACCTGTGTTAGTGTTTATAGTAAGTTGCTTTCTACTAACCCATAATATCCTTTCATTGGGAAAACTCACCTGTAAAAAACCAAGCTTCTGTTCTGTTTCTCTATGCTTCAGAAGAGCTTGTTGGGAAACCTGTAACAGAATAACTGTGCCAAAAATTATCCTTAGAGAGGACACCCCTTATGGCTGGAGGAATTATTTTGCTGGCATCCACACAGTGAGCTCAATAATTCTCTATACTACCAGAATGACTTCTTTCTGCAATATGAGCCATAGTTTACTCAGCTTTTTGCACACACAGCTATACTGTGTAGTACTATTACTTTTTCACTTTCTTAGTTTTTATGCTTGACAATGTTTTCAATCCTGTTTCTTGAGCTATGACTCTCTAGTGCTCTGGAACACTTTTGCCCTGTGCCAGATGTCACTGTGGGAAAAAAGAACATGAGATTCTACAGTGCCAGTAATGCAAACAGAGTCATGAAGATAATCATAGTATCTCAGTTCTTGAGGGAAACATCACTTATAAGTAGAACAAACCCAGTGTTATTTGTCTTTTCCCCTTTTTATGGTAAGATCTATTGCTGTATGCACTATAATTATGTAAGTATAAAGATTTTTTTCCTTCTTTCTAATTACTTTATTTGGGTAGGGGTCTATCCCAAAGCATCAGGTCCTGAATGTAAACAGAATTGAGATGTAAAGTTATTCTATCTTGGGTAAATAATAATATTCCCACCACACAATTTACAACCTGTTTTCATTAAAGCTTCAGATCTCATACAATGAGGTAAATCTAGTTCATTTACTGACCATAAACAAAGGGATAATTATTATTGCATCACAATCAGTCTTTGAATCATTTGGTAGATTTGGATGTACATACCACCTCATAAGACACGGAGCATGTCATTACAGAGCACTTATTGAAAAGTCTTTGTCTTATAACTACAGAGAGATTGCACAAGGATACAAGTTTTATAAAATTGAATGAAAGTAAATATTTATTTGCATTTTCTTATGCATGTTTGTTGTTTGAAATTTTCTCAATCTAGCTGTTTATAATGTTTAAAACAGGAGAAATGTTTTAATGGGCTTGAAAAGGATATTTCTTTATAGGTTACATGAAAAAAACAACATAGTAATGTCATCATTTCTTTCTGGACAAAGCAAAGAAGGAAGGATGTGATAAGGGTTATGTAAATGAAACTATGCATTCCCAAGTAAAGTTAATTTTGTCTCTTAGTTTTTCCACTTGAAGGCATAAGATTTTTTATGTGCAGATGCCCCCTCAATCTGCAATTATCTTATCTTCAAACAAACATGGGGCAGATTTCTCAATAAAATAATGTCTTTTCTCCACCATTCTGGTGATAGTGATGATCAGAGGCTTAAAAGAAAATGCAAATATCCTTTTAAAGAACTCTATACAACTGGAATGGTACAAAGCATTAAATGTTAATCAGCTGCAGATCAGGCAGAAATTTCAATTCTTATCACAGGCTAAAATGGATATCCATTTTGATTCTTCACACTTCTCCCAAAGGGTCTGGTAACTAGAGCCAAGTTTATTCTTGGATTTCTTTTCTTATACACTGACTTATAAGCAAGGCATTCCTAGTGTGGGTGCAGTTAGCCTGGCTTTGTTCTTCCATAGAAACACACCCTTCCCCAAAATAAAGAGACATACAGTTTGCTGGTATAACTGTCTGAGCATTAAGTTTTTCTGTCAGCATGGTTATGCCAGTCAGGCATCAAACCAACACACATTTGGCAAAAGTCTGTATGGGAGAGAGAGCCTAGGAATGGCTTGTTATGATCCTTATGCTGAGAACTATGCATAGTAGTCAGCTATTGGGAAGAGGAATTAAATGTATGTAGTATTATTTCAGATAATTCCATGCTCCATTTCAATATCCAGTGCCCTTCCCAAATGACTCGCTCAGAGTAATAAAATAAGTGTATTATATTTTATCTGATGTCTTGTCTACTATTCTCAGCCACCTCCCTATCTTACAGTCTTTCATCCATATGATTCATCTTCTTTCCCTTAAAGAAGCAAACGTGTCAGGGCATTCATGATATAATAGAGAAAAAAAAAGGAGCTATTGAATTTATTTGTTCTCTTTCCAGTCTTTGTACTGGGCAAAATAACCAAACCAAGCCAAATTAAAAGAGAACAAAAAAGGTGGGCAATTGTTCATTAGAAAGGAAAAATCTGGATGAAATATTTCCTGTTCCTCAAACTGAATCAGATTGGAGACTTTTGGAAACTCAGCAAAATTTGGTTTACAAGACCATTTTCTTCTTACATACTAGTTGCAGTTCAGATAAGTTGCACTTTCTTATGAATACCCGTATT
Organism: Tetrao urogallus; assembly: GCF_951394365.1. Lineage (NCBI taxonomy): Eukaryota > Metazoa > Chordata > Aves > Galliformes > Phasianidae > Tetrao > Tetrao urogallus. The sequence goes on from NC_136814.1 coordinate 60,532,248, forward strand.
GATGAAGTAAACTACATAGGAAGTCATTGTGGTTGAAAGCACACAGGTTCATAGAAACAAAACAGAAAAATAGTTTGTGATCTAAGGATCTTACAATCTGAATGGAAAATCAGAAACCATACAGATGAAAGCAGAGCAGAACACTTGTTATCAAGAGTTCTTGCAACATCAAAAGAGCTGTAAGAGAACTTCTCTTGTGAAGGAGATCAGAAAGCTTGCTTTGTCCATCAAAGTTAAAGCAGAGTATACGATTCATAGAAACATTTTGAAAATAGGTAAATATCAGGAAAAGAGAACTGTTAAAATTTAAGGATGTATAAAAGAAAAATAAACAGAGTTTCACCCTGAAACAAGTAATCTGAAAGATTCGTATCAGTTGGAAGTATAAAAATAGCTTTCTAACATTAACACCCAAATCACTTCAAGATGGAGAATAAGGCATTTAGAAAAGGTTTTATGACAAGATAGGAAGGGTCTCAGACTAGACTGACATGGGATTCCAGCTGCTCAACATGATCATGTCTGCAAGAGTGGCTGAAAGAAGTCTTAGATGCTGTTTGTTGATACTGTTTACATAACATTCACACGGTACTTAACTAACTCTTCTTCGGGGCATCTGCCAGGTAAGTGCAGAAACAAGGAAGAATGCCTTTTCTCTTCAATGCAAAACATGGCTTCTGGGAGATATCAGGTTTTACTTTCTTCTGATATGTCAGTGATCAGTGCCTTAATACAGTTAGATGGATTTGTCTTGTGTCTTAATCATGTCCTCAAAGCTAAATTCAATCAAATTTCAGGATTTGTACTATCACAGAATCACAGAATCACAGAACTGTCGGGGTTGGAAGGGACCTCCTGAGATCATCGAGTCCAACCCCCAAAAAAGTACTATATTTTCTATTTAACTACTAATGGACCACAAATGGCAAGGACTATCCAACATTCGGGATTTTGATGTGGGAATTGTCTTCCCAATCACATCTAACACCCCTCCATGTCTATGACAGGAACCTCAGATAATGCATTTCCTTTGCTCTTGTTTGGTTCCATCCTTTGTGTCAGGACAGTTTTAATGGACTTTCTTGTATGGACACTTTTAATAGTATTCCAAGGATTTCAAGTTGTTTTGTGGTTTCCTGTATTTGGGACTGAATAGACCAGAACTCCCTGGAGTCTGAGTTGAATGTGGAATACTTCTCTGCCTGCAATTACAGAGTATGCTTTTAGAATCTGCAAAAAGACAGTGAGGTAACTGTGCATGCTTGTTAACATGGAGGAAGTAAGTATGGGAGAAGGGCATGAAAGTGCTTGTCTAAAAATCTGTAAAGAAATGCTGCACTCCCTTCCAAGGGACAATGTTTCAGTAATTACAAAGCCTACATCTTTGGCCTTCCAGGACATTATATTCAGTTGTCTACAAGCACAAGGGAAACAACAGCAGGTTTTTGTGTGGCAGAGGTCTCTGTCCAAGAAGAGGAAACGATTGGGGAAAAGGTGGAGCACTCCATCTTCAAAGAGCATGAGACAGGGTGCAAAACTATCCTTGGAGTTGTTTGCTGTGAGAATAAGAATAAAGTATCCAGGTAAGGGGAACATCTTATTTTTTGCATCCAGAGCTCAAAATACTGGAGGTGCCTGTGGCTAATCACAAGGGAAGTTCAGACCAGCAAATGCTGATGACACTAGAATCAGAAAATGATATATATCCAGATATGGAAGCTCCATGAAGTTTCCTTGAAATAATTTTACTGTCTTTGCAAAGTGTGGAATGGATTTAATAATCACAGGAAGGACTGTTGAGTGCTTCTACAGCAAAGTCCATATGATAGATAACTCCAGTGACTCTATATAAGATGAGAGATTTACCTGATTGACAAACAAAGGGAAATTAAAAGGAGAACAGAACTTAATGGGGCTAGTAAGCTGAGGGCAGGTCAGTTGCTAGCTAAAGGGTATAAAGCCTCCTGTGGTCCTGGAACTAGAACTTTCTTAATCCACCTGTAAGTAAAAAGTTTTACCATCTACTAATAAAACCTCTCACAGACAAAAAAAAAAAAACACCAAAAAAAAAAAAACCAAAAACAAACAAACAAACAAAAAAAAACCAAAAAACCAAGGTATATAATTCCACTGTATTTCAATTTGAGTAAAGGATTGTTTCCTTGTTTCTTATTTTATTAATATATATTTTTAAAATTTTTTTAGGAAAATTTCTGTTGTAGCTGCTTGTGACATCTGTTACTTGAGGCAGACAACTGGCTAGATCCCAAGGAGAGCGTTGCTGATTTGCCATTGAACACTGGAAAGGCACTGTTGTACCCTGGCATCCAAAGAGTATTCCCCCAGACGTTCTCTGGGATTCAACATTTGTTTTCCAACACAAGTTCTTCCAAACAAGGCAGTCTGGCTGAATACGGCATCACTTCTAGATCAGAAAGTTCCCATCTAGATCTTCAGAGTCAAATCAGAAGAACAGTGTTGTTTCTGTGCATCTAGTGCAGGCCTATCATCTAAATCCTGATGAATTCACAAAAAGCAGTTAGGAAATTATCTACTAACATCTCCTCTCAAGCAAGGAGTGAAATATGGGTCTATTTGCAGAATACTATATTTTGTTTCCATTTTAGTTTATTGTAGTGTGCTATCTAACTGCAGAAGTTCTCAATTTTCAAATGAAAGTCTCTTGAATTCTGCTAAGTACATTATTTCAAATATAACTTGTAAAAATGAGAAAAAGGGCTTAGCTGTGAATAAAATAGATTAGAAGTGAATTGAAGAACCAACTGCTGCCTTTTAGCAGTCTTAAATCAGTATCTTTCAATTATTCTTTTCTGGTAAAAGAAATGAAACTGTTGACTTTGTCTTTGATATTCACTGTTTGATTTAATCTCCAGATTTCACATAAAATAATTGTTATATATAGTGTTAGATCCTGAAATTTGGATATCTCATTACTTGTGTGGCAAAGAATTTATTTGTTTAAAAAGTTAAAAAAAATGGCGTTACGAAAACTGAGAGGACGATGTATAAACCTATATTATGGCCATTTTTTATAAGACTGTCCTGAAAAATGCTTTTCTTCCAAGTTCCTGTGATGAATTCAAATACAAGAGCTGATGTTTATGAAAAGCTTTCAGGAAACTCCAGCTCGCAGAATGAATAACAAGTAATCACTGAAATCTCTACAGGTATTAGAAATCACCGATGCATGTGAGAGAAACAGCTGATTCCCTTGCTGAATTTTAATAATTAAAAAAAAATAAAAAAAATAAAGCATGAAAGCCATGGATCTGGTTAACCTAACTCCCATCTGAAAGTCAGTATTAATTCTTTATACTGGACATAGAGATTTACTGTGATTCATGTGATCACCATCATATGGTAATATTATATCATGTCATTTACTATCCATTTCTCAACAAATTACTCCTGAACTTTCACTCATTTTCACTGACAACTGAAATGCTTCCTTTTATGATATTAGAAATAAAATTTTCCATCTCTCTTGAAAAGATTCTCATGTGTTTTTCTCCAGAGACCAACAGTTATTGTTTATGACCTTCGGTTTTCATCATTTGGGAAACTTCATGAATTTTTAAGTAAACCTCATGTAAATTTTCCATTCTTGGAATCTGAACTCTTATTTTAGCAGCAGCTGTTACTTACTCCTACAGATATTTAACCTTAAGCCTCCAGCTTCATGTGGGGAACATAATCAATCAACCTGCTAGCTTTCAGGCTATCATTATGGCCTTTTGCTGAGGAATAGAGTCTTTTGAAACTTCTAGAAAGTCACTCAAGTCCTTTCTGCTATCCCCTCCTGGCCAAAAGAGCTCAGTATTGACTCAATGATAGGGTTTGATACTGCACTGCAAACCATTTCTCTTACAAGAAATTTAGCCAAATTACAGAAAATCAAATATTATCTGTAAGTGCAGCCCTGTCTGAAAAGAGCATATCCCTAAATTAGCAATACCACTGCATGCCAACAGAAGCATGTGGTTATAGACTGCTCTTTGAGAGAACCAAGGTTTCACCACAGACTTTCTGTGTAATTTGGGAAAATTACCCTTTAATCTCTTTGTGTCTCAATTCTCCATCTTTAAGGAAGAAACCACAGTACTTCAATTGTCTTCCCCTTGTAGCTTTTGTGGTATAGACTGTCTCTAGCTGATAGCATTGCACTTAGTATAACAGAGTCATTGAGTTTCCCTAGGGATTTCTACAATAAGTATGTTATACACTTGTCCTTGTGATTGTTTCTTGCCAGATATCCGGAGTTAAAAATGTTAAAAATCCATAACAGTGCTCCATGTCAGTGATTTTGAAGTTTGTTTTTTAAAAATGTTTGCAAGAAAAGTTTTAAGTGAAAAGATAGGGAAGGGATTGAGAGAGATTTACCACTGCATAGTAGGTAGATTTCTATCACCATCTCTGTTTGCAAGTTTCCTCCAATCTTCTGGTTGTTCTTATGCAGGAGCTAAAGAGTCCTCTCATTTGAAAGTCTCATTGTAAAGGGAAGGGCTGGAGGCTAATAACAGTGTCTTGAGGTCCCTGCTGTGAGGGTTCTCAAGAAGGAGGCAAATTCAGAGGGAATCATTTTAATGAACTTCAAATGTTTTCAGTGTTGACATTTACTTGAAAGCTGGTTTCCTTGATTCCTTTTATAGTCATTACAGACAAACAGACACTTCCAAGATGAGATTCATTTGCCCTATTTAAGATTACTATTTTAGGGTGTGATAAATCATCTCCTAGAGTTTCCTATTTCTTTTCATTGGCTACAAAGGGAGTCCAAACAATTATCTCATGTATGGACTTCTACCCTGTAGATCTGGACTTCAACAGCTTCCTGCAGCTTCTACAGCCTTCATTATGATTTTCAAAAACAGCCATTAGCATTGTCTGCATATTATTTTTCCTCAGTGGAGAAACTAAAGAATAATGATCATAAAATCATACGTAAGTCACTCTGAAAATAATTTTCCTACCTATTTTTATAGAAATTGCAATTGATATAAAGATCACAATGACACTATTTGAGAGAGAAAATTCTCAGCACTGTTTTTGAACATAGTCACTAGCATTAGCTATGCATTTTCACCAACAACAAACAAGAACTTCCATCCCATGCTCCTAAAAATTTATACCAGCAGAAGTGATGCACTGTTTCACAGCTGCTATTGCGATGTCATTGCTAGGAAAATATTGCAAACACAGTACATCTTTCCATTCATTGGCCTGAATGGAAGTCAGAAGGCACCAAATCCAGACTATACCATGAGTGTGAATAGGACAGTGCAGCCAAGATTGGCACTGTGCTTCATGGTCTTCAAACTGGTAAGGTGCTGGCATTACCCTTTTGCAAGTAAAAAATTGTCTTCTTCACTGGCCTGAATCTGGATATTCAAGAGTTCAGGTTTGTCAGTGCTACAGTGAAGTGATCAGAGCTGAAGGTTTGTCTAGGTTTTACACCTCATTGCTGAGGGTTTTCCTTAGATACATGGTGCCCATTGTTGAGTGGGAGCTCTTCTGAGTCATTCGTATACTACATAAAAAGCCTGGTGTGTCTGCAGTAACTGGATTTTATAGCTCTTAGAACAGATTATTCTCATGGAGTCAACTTATTTTCAACTGCCAAGAAATAAACAGGAGGATTAGTAAAGACAGTATTATGCAGTGTGTGTAAAATAAAAATTAGTGGATTAACTGAGTTATGCCTACTGCTAATACCTAATCAGCTAAATTGTCAGCAGTGTGCTATCTAGCTGCTGACTAATCATCTGCTTAAAGCACAGTATCCATTACTCAAAAGACAAGTCAGAACAGAGCATTTTGCAGGAAAGGTGGTTTCATGTGGTTTCTGTGAATTGTTTGAATGCATGTGAGTTGTACTCAGCATTTCATGGAATCTGGCTGAGGGATGAGATAAAACACAGAGTATGTACAGCCTATTTCTCAGCTATTTCAGAGCATGTGTCTAATGGCTGGCAGAGTGTGTTCCTTTGTGGAGGCTGTAAATGATGAGCATCAGGTAGGGCTCTGGTGATGTAAAATCCAGTTCCTCGGGACTCCTGACAGCTTCCTGGGCGTTTGTACGGAGCATTGCTGTAGTGTTTGCAGGGTGCTTCTCCGCCCCAGTGTCCAGCAGACCTCAACTTCAACAGAACGCAAGGCCTCACCACTAGCTCAGGAGAGACCTCTAGAAACAGAGAGGGCCTAAAGGACACGTAACAGTGTAAATAAGAAGATTGCAACCAGTTTAGAAAGAGCTGCCCCACTCCAAGATCCCTGCCTTGCTACTACTGTTTCTCTGTTCTTTCTGGCACATCCTTGTTGCCTGATTTTCCTCTTCATCTTTGTCATCTTGCTTCTCTTCCAGAAATCACTTCTGATTCTCCCTCTGCTCTTTGAGTTTAAAGCGTTCCTGGACTGGATCAGGTATGTGTACAGAGCTCTCTGAGGATGGTACCACAAATAGGCTGGTGTCAGGGCTAGTCTGGAGGGCACATTTTTTTCAACTTAGTTTCATCTTGTTATGTTTGGACCTCTCTATCAATCTATCCAATTTCCCATAGCAAATTCAAAACATATAGTCCAGCACTAAATAACTACACTAGAGAGCGAGTTTCTCAAAATATTACGAGATATTTGAGCATTTTCAAGGAAAATATACAATGTGATTTTTAGATGAAGACATGAACTGTTCTATAACATGGCTGAAAATTTTAATTTGAGCTGGCAATTGAATATCAGACATAAATCTGCAGGAAACTAAGCTTTCTTCATATTACAAAAACACTTGTTTACATATTTTGTAAGGAAAAAAAAGAAGAGAAGTGAACAAGTTGGGAAATGACACAGTACTGTCAAAAGATACTGTAGACACATGTTTATTTAAATTAGTTTTACTTTTTATCCAACTCCTTGGACAAAATAAGTATAATATAAATAAAGGAAGAATAGTGCTTTCCATGGATGTTTAGAAGACAAATTTATCTTTCTTGTAGAAAGATGTTCTTACCATACTTAGGATTTTATATAAGAATTCTAAACATTCTACAATGTTACGATAGGAAAAGGGTGGGACATGAAATTTGTCTACATATTTTGTTTTTGATTCAACAGCCGGCCATACTAGTGTAAGATTTTTCACGGCTATCAGGATTCTAGTAACAGAGAATCATAAGTAATTTTTTCTCACTGTAGAGAAAGCAAAAGCCATGTCTTGATACAGATTATGCAATGAGGACAACTGTGCCTAAATTGAGACTTCATGAACTGTCTTACAGCTTATTTTACTTTCAGCTCTTCTATGCAGCTATTACATATACATGTATATACACACACATTTCTTCAAACAAGTTTTAAGTAATAACAAGTAAAATAAAATTTTCAAAGTTGAGTTTCTGTTGAGTCAGTGGTAGAATTAACAACACGATTTCTATGGCTTTAATCAGGTCCTTTGATTTGTGTGTTTGATGGTATTAATATTTCAATGTCTGTCTCATTTAGTTTGTATATTTGCTTATTTATACTGATCACTCACAGTTTTATTTTATTCTCAATTACTTAATGCATTTTTCTTTTGAAATTTGATTCACAATACACTAATCAAATTTTCATGTGGATTCTTTAGCGCTCATCGTTTTTGACAATCCTTTTTTTATACAAAGTTAATCTTCCTGTCTTTTCCTGGTGTCTTAGCTTCTAACTCATTCTTCATCCAGACTATAGGTTAGCTAGTTTCCACATCCCCACTACTATCCCTCTCTTCCATATTATCTCATAGACTTTCTTCCACTTTCCGTTGCCACTATGTATGCTAATTCTTATTTTCCTCATCTCCTTTGTATCATTATGAACAATCTCAGTACTTTAAATCAGCCATCTTTCTCCTAGATTCAGGCTGGATGCCAGCAGAAAATAACTGCAACCTCAAGAATCTGGTGCCCTGTTCCCACCCTGCATCAGGGAAGCTAGCAAACCTCCCTGAACAACAGCATGCTCAGTTTTTTAGTTTTTCAGAATTTTTTTTCAGATTTTTTTTTTTTTTTTCACGTTTGTACATGGAGTTATGAGCTGAACAAGCTTATGCATATTTTTGCAAAGGCAGGAATGACATCACCTCAATTAGAGGAACCATGCCACACACTAGTATTTTCAAGTTTCTGCTTTGAATCATGATGTTACAGGTTTACACAGTGAAAACATCAAGGACTGGAACATGCAATGTTTCAGTCTCTCCCAATAGTTTGATTTTTAGAAATGGTTCAAGTGTTGCTGGCTAATTGATAATAATAAACAACTAGCAGCCTGACGGAAACCTAGTGTGTACAGTCAGATTCAACTGAGATGGAAAGGGATCTCAGAGGGAGTAACGGGACCTAACAGCTGGCAAAGAAAGGATAACAGGTGTGCTGGGAGGAGGGGCTCAGAGTTTACATGAGGAAATGCCTGAGGTCTGACAAAGCTGTGAGCATTGAAAATAATGGTCTCTCTCCGAGATATTTTGTCAGGGAGATAGTGTTGAGAGGATGTCAGATCTGGGGCAGTGAGTGCCCCAGGAGAGCAAGTGGCCTTCTGGGAACATCTTGGAAGACATTATTTCAGACACACATCCACATTAGCTGCTGGTAGATGATGTGTGACCAAACCCTCCTTTCATGCATCCTGCTGCTCCTCTGGAAGGTGCTGTGTATTTCTTCCCTACCAACAGACTTCCAACAAAATGAAACCTTCATAAAACTGAACATTGGTACATTCATTAGCACAACACTGTTCTTCCATCTCCATTTCTAATGACTGTATCATGCCCTGGTAAACATGATCAATTTATATAATTTTGGATTTTTATATGGATTATTGTGGAGCTCTTTGTAAACTCAGAGCTTCATTCATAGTTCACTGGGTATTTTCTAAAATCACTGTCCTTGGGACTTTAACTGTAAATAACAGTCCCCTGGAATTAATTTCTATTGGATTCTATCCATTGTCGTTTTGTCCAAACTCATTTTCTTTGAAAGTCTTTATTAGTCTACAAATACAGTAGCCTTTAAGTAGAAGTATGTGTGCAGATAAAGAGATGTAATACAACAAAAAAGTACTATCACAGTCACAAGAATAAGAATGGGTGTTAGGAGCTGACAGTAAGCCATACTACAGCCGTGTATATGTCACTGCCATGCAAAGGTTTCAGAGTAAAGGTTATTACTGAAAAAATCCAAACTAAAGAAATGGTAATTCAAACATATGATTACAAAAAACTGTAAATCTGTCCTGCAGGGTCTGCTTCTAGTGACCATAGGACTCAGATACTTTAGTATAGGCAATCTCAGATGAAAAGACAACAGTTTCTATAAGCATAGTTGTTACACAAGAAGAGCAAACAATTAACTAAAAAGAATGTACAGGGAAAAATTAAAGCCAAGTCTGGGCAGGAAATCCACTGGAGTTTCTCTTAATGAGTGTGTGAACTCCCTGGAAATTCTGTGATATGAGTGCATTGCACAGACACGGGAAGGGCACAAATCAAGCTCTGACAAATCCAGAACACAAGTGCTTGCTCAGTCCAGCATCACACACCAACTGCAGCTGTTCTTGCTCCACAGGAGGAATGGTGTTTGGCTAAGAACAGGGGCTACCCTCATTGCTCCCTCTGAGCACTCCTGGGAGCCCCAGAAAAGGATTTTCCCCATCACTGCTTCTGGGAGGCCATGCTGCCACACAGGGCTCACTGTGAGCCCTACTGGGGAGCATCTGCAAGGCTTCTCATATGCCAAGGTGGGATTATTTACCTCCATTGCAGTTTAGCATTTCTCGCTTTCATTGAGGAGAGCAGATGGGGAACTCTGAGATGCATCTGCTCTGAGAGGCTAAACAGAGGGGCTACAATTGAGTTCCATCCCCAGAAGGTTTTTTTTGCTTTATTTTATTTTATTCTATTTTGGCCAATATCAGTAAGACTGACTTGAGCTATCTGGATTTTTATGGCCCTGAGAAAGAGCTTCATTCATAGAGCTTATGCCAAAGAGCAAAAATAATCTAAAACTAAGGATAATTTTTAGAAACCACAAAGGCCAAAAGATGTCCATGGTTTGCCTTCATTTCCAAGAGGAGGAAAACAGAGCTTGAGGTTTCTGAAAAATTGGGTCCACATCAGAACTCATTCATTGGAAACCATTATCAAGAGAAGAAAAACAGAAGGGACAGGCAGGCTTCTTGAAATGACAGCCTGGTGCACGAGCCATGAGAAGTTCATTTTACAGGTATCAGAAGACAAAAATAATACATCTCTGACACACAGGCTGATAACTCAGAAGTTAAAAGAAAAATGTAGTCCTCATCCATGTAGTTGAGATAATGGAAAAAGAATAGCATCGCTGCTGAGCACTGCACATTTGTAGTAAAAGTTAACTCAGTAGGAAAGTAGCCAAAAGGCAAAGTCTGAGCAATGCTGGAGACATCTGCAAATCAAGCCCATTACAGACCATAATCTATTTAACTGTAACTCATATCCTAAAAATGGGGTCATGCCCATAAAGCCTACTTAGTTGTTTGCTTTTCCAGTCATCCAATTCTCTGTTTATTTGAGTATTTTGATACCCTCGTGGATAGCATTTTACTGTACCTTGGTCAAGCTTCAAAAAATAGATATACTTTAATAGTATGAAAAACACCAATTTGATTTTGTTTTTTAAATAAACATGTCCAAGACCTTCCTTACATACCATAAGCCAGAAGAATTCGCCAAAGTAATAAGTTTGACTGGACTTCTATCTGATAAATATTGTCCATGAAGTAATTTGAAAGACTTCTGCTTGGTGCCATGTGCCATAAACTAGAAAACTTTAGGTATTAATAATTGCCACAGCTTCTGACAGTTTTAGAAGAGTGAAAGTCTTGAATATAGAAAATTATCTACTCTTCCAGGACTAGAAGAACCATATTTTCTGTTGGGGAAATTTTCTCTGACTGCTATAGTCAATCAAATGGGATTTCCCTTTCTTATATACTGTCCAGAGTTGCCTTTGTCCACTCAGATTAGTGGAATGGTGTGGGCTCAAATTCAATTTGGCTTGCATATCACTTTCATCCCACTTCGAAGGAATAGCACTACATTTATGCATTATGAAGCCAGCTCACCCCATTTTGCTCCAGTGTAAATCTATTTGATTGTTCTGAAAAGTGTGCTAATTGCAAGCAAAGACTGGAAACCTAAGTTGCAAGCAAAATAAAACAAATACAGACAACAGCATATGAACATGGGAAAGTAAATACTAGAACTAGAGTAACCTGACCATTCTAAATAAATGCCAACTTTGCAAATGGAAGAAAAGGAATGCCACAGAATTTTGCAGGTTACCTGAATTTTCCACTTACTTTTTCTATACACACTGTTTCAAACAAATGCACTGGATCAGAGCACACTTGAAGAGTTTCAGAGTCCAAGCCTCCAACAAAACTCCCCTACAAAAACTTCTGTCATATAAGTTCTCCTATATTTGGCTCGCCAGTGATGAATGCTGTTCTCTAAAAGTTGAGATGACTACATTTGACTGAAGTTTAATTTGTTACACATGTAAGCATATTTTCCAAATCTCCCTGTATGAACCAATAAATGTTTATCAGACATTTTGATTCAATAGAATACACTAAGGGAGAGTAATATTTCCCTTTCCAGCACTTCCATCATAACTCCTAGCAGTGTAGCAGTTCAATAGCTAGGAGCACTCAATACTTTTCCTAGCGTACCTACTGTGGAGGGCAAGTTACTCTACGCACTGAAGTATGACTTCTTTTCATTTCTTGTGTCTCTATTAACACACTGTTTGATTCTGGGACATGGTTATATTATTCTATTTGGATAACTTAACCAAATGAGAATAATCTTTTCAGCTGAGAGAATTATTCTCTCTTCTGAAAAAAAGATACAGATCATCCTGTCTCAAATGAGCTTGCTTCAGAACATGAAGAATATATTGTTACAATGTGGGGGCAGATGAATAATTCACAAAAACAATAGTAATAATGTCATCCGATTCTTGAAGAAGCCAATTCCTGGTAGACAAGAAGCTGGACATGAGTCAGCAGTGTGTGCTTGCAGCCCAGAAGGCCAACTATAATTACATCTTGGGCTGCATTAAAAAAGGGGTGGCCAGCATAGAGAGGGAGGTGATTGTCACCCTCTACTCAGCTCTTGTGAGGCCCCATGTTGAGTACTGTGGCCTGCAGTACAGGAAGAACATGGAGCTCTTGGAGCAGGTCTAGAGGAGGGCCACTAAGAGGATCAGAGGGCTGGAGCAGCTCTCCTGAGGGAACTGGGCTTGTTTAGCTTGGAGAAAAGCAAGCTCTGGGGAGACCTCATTGTTGCCTTCCAGTACTTGAAGGGAGCGTATAAACAGGAAGGGGAGTGGCTGTTTACAAGGGTGAATAGTGATAGGACAAGGGGGAATGGTTTTAAACTGAGACAGGGAAATTTAAAGTTAGATACTAGGAGGAAGTTTTTCACTCAGAGAGTGGTAACACACTGGAACAGGTTGCCCAAGGAAGTTGTGGATGCCCCATCCCTGGAGGCACTCAAGACCAGGCTGGATGTGGCTCTGGGCAACCTGATCCGGTGGTTGGTGATCCTGCCCATAGCAGGGGGTTGAAACTCGGTGATCATTGTGGTCCTTTTCAACCCAGGCCATTCTATGATTCTGTGAGTCTATGATTCTATGATGCAGTTGTCCAGGAAGCACATCAAAGGGATCATTTTTTCCCGTTTTAATATTAAATAATTCTGTTTTGTGTTTGTTCTGTCACACAAATATGCATATATATATACATATGTATACATATATATATAAATATAATAGGTACTCATCACATTGCATATGCTTTCACCTTGAAAAGGAAGTGTTTGTGGTATCAGTAGGTCTGTCTTCAAGGCTGAGTTACTCAGACAGTTTTTGTTTAGATATTAGTCACGGTCATAAGCAGAGAAATTCCTTGTAAATTTTTGATTCAGTGATCATGAAGCACAGCAACAGCTTTCCCACCTTGTCTACTGCTACATATCATACACCTGAGGTATTTATTACATCATGGAGTTTATGGTCTCAGTACTCAAAGATGCATGCACCCAGAGTTTTTAAACTCAAATTATCAATTTGCAACATAAAAAAATGTAAAATCAGAAATTTAAACTAAATTTACAACAAATGCAAATAACTATGCTGAACCTTCTTTCCTAAGACAGCTGCAATTACGTATTTAGAAATTTTCCAATGGCAGAAATGAGATAGTTATTGTAACAGTATTCTGCTTTAAAGAAGCAATCTAAATAGAAAAAACTCAGAATATTTCAATGCTAGCTAGTTTGTTTTTTTATGCCATTTTTGGAGTCTGTACTAATGAGAAAGGTTATTCAACATAATTTAAACATGATAGTTTCCTTTGAGGTGTCTCCAGAATAGATTTATTGAAATTCGAAATTCTTGCTGGTTTTCTTTAGGGAAGTTTATGTTCACCAATTGGAATGAAATAATTATGAAAATCCTTCCCATATCTTTCCGTTCTTTCTTCAGGATGAATAAAAAGATCCTGTTCCCACTTCTTCAAGAACTCTATATTAACTGTAATGTAAATGAGATCAAAACAGGATTTTCAGACTATAAAGTTATACAGACCTTCCTATAAGCATGCAAGCAGAATTCAGTCATCTGAAAGAAACCTGAGAAACTGCAGAATCCTAAGATGAACCTTATTTTAAGTGGTTTTGCAAAGTTGAATTTTCACGCATAGAGAGTCTACCATCAAAGTAACAGTCTTTTAATAAATACTTATTGAGAATGTTAATGGGCCTCATTCTCATCTGACTTGAATGACCAGATTGGAAAAAAGCAAACAGGAAAACAGAGAGCCATCCATAGATAATCAAAACCTTAGATCAGGATTAACTTGGTCTGCTGAAGTCACGAGTTTTAAAGCAATGAAGACCAGTCAAGCACACGTGCCATGATGCCCACTGCCAACAGTTTTTAATGAGTTCAGCATGCTTTCTGAACTCATTTAAAATACCCCACCACTTGTCAGATAGAAGGTTTGTTATAAACCACAGCACTGTTGGGGTGTTACTGCTAATCTAGCATCTCACCTGTTCTCCTTACAGGGTTTCACAGACTATGACTTCAATGTACTGAATGTCCTGTCAGCTCGTTCCTGTAATTTGGTGGCACAGTCAAAACCAGGAGAAAAAAGAAAATGCAGTTATCTAATCAGACAACAGTACACATCTGTTAGCTCATGGCTCAGAATGTTTCTAGACAGGAATGCTGGCAGCAGTTTGCTAAAAACTAGTGCAGTTCTGCCAACACTGTACAAGTGGTGCATGAAATTTTAGTGTGAGGGCTGCTCAAAGTAAGCCTTTTGATTCAGGATTAGGAACAGGGAATGCTAAGCTGTGGGACACCCCTGCAGTGTGCTCCATGCTCAGAAACACACTTCAGTTAAATAGAGGCCTGGGTCAAGAAAACATGGCCTACATGATGTCATCTCTTACTGAGATGATCTTGAAATGACCTTGTTTCCCTCAGGCAAGGGTGACTATGTCTTTTCTCAGAGACACGCCATACCTATTTGTGTGTTCCTACTGCCAAGCTAGCTGGGCTGTGCCCAATTTCTATGTGGACCGAAAGAAAAAACAGCAATGAAAGCCTTACAGTTTCAAGACACGTCTCCTCTTGAAGCTTCTTCCAAAAATAAAATCTCAGCCTGTTAAAAGAAAGGCCTTATAACAACAGTGTCGTTAATTCCACAAAACTTTATATTGTGATTTGAAGACCTCCCCTTGCATTGTCTCCACCTGATCAGCAAAATTGCTGTAAGTAGGGTGTGAAAAATAGAAAAATACTGCTCTGGAGATCAAATCCAAGAATCACATTCTATTTCCCAATTCAAAGTGAATCCCAAAATAATTCTGTCTTTCTATGAAGAAGCTTGCCACAGATTTCTCTGCTAAAGCTGTTTTATTTTTACAGCCACGATGAAGATTTCCTATGGGTTGAAAGAGGAGATATTACAAAATGTTTACCAAAGAGTAGCTGTTTACAAAACTAGCATCTTTTTGTTTTGGGTAACTTAGCATCCATAAATGGCAAGAAAATTGTTCTGGTACTTCAAGTCCTTCTGCATTATTCATTAGGGAAGCTGAAGCTGAATAACTTTCTTTAGGACAAAGCTGTTGCTAAGCTTAAAGTTTGGGAGATCTAGAAATGCAGTTTTGCTTATCCTTCTCCCCAGGAAACTCTTCCACTCACACGATGTGAGGATATCGTGACTTGGCAAAATCATACTTTGTGCTACTTCCTGGATACTCGACACCAGGACAACTATGTGAAATGAAAAGAGGATTTATTAACCCTGACACTTCAGTAATGAATCAAGACGAAATCAAGAGGAGGCAAAGAGGGGATGAGAAAGGAGGGGTAAAACTGGTTCTTCAAGGCATCCTAAATATGGCATGACAAGGCTTTTCCCAAAATAAGCAAGAAAAAAACCCCATCATATCTATATATACATTATTACCTCGTATATGCATATACGAAAAGTGGAACTCCCCCTCTGATGAATCAATCTCCATTATGTCTTATTTTAGTGTAAGCCAGAATATTCAAGATGTCCATTGCTTTTTCAGTCACTCATCTGCAGACTGAATGCATACACAATTTTATCTGTTACAATTTCACTTTATGGAAACAAGGATGCCAGTTTTGGTTGCAAAAGGAAAACTATGTGTTCTGAAAGAGTGGAAAGGGCTGAGGTACAAAGCTGAAGTGCAGCTTTTGATAGTGGTTAGCTTTTGGTCACTGTGCTAACAAGTGATCATGAGAGCACACTCTCCTAACACAGAGACACTGGCAAGGGATGAAGGGTACACTCAGCTGGGGAGACGTACAAATAAAGTGAAAGGAAAAAAGAACTGGGAAACAAAGCTGCAACTGGGACATATTACAGAAGCTTAATGCATTCCTGCAAGATTATAAACAGTAGAACTCCTTGTTTCAGTGCATCAGTGCTTCAAGAAATTCCTAGGCATGTGTAAGAGTAGAAGTAACAGTTTGAAATTAAGCACAGTGCCACTTTATTGAAAGAAAGCACAGTAAACAGTGAGTTAATTTGGCCACATCGTATGGAAAAATTGCCAAAGTACTACTCCAGCACATTTTTCACAGCTCTGACTCTCCAAGGGTGTTCTACCTCCCTTCTAACTTACACTGCAACTCTGGGAAATGGCTTGTTGTTTCAAAAAGTCCCTTCCAAGGTTAGAGGCTCTTGGAAATGCATTTATGTTAGCTTTCTCAGTAGAAAAATCATGGGATGAGTGAGCACAAAGACTACTTGTTGATCCTCAAATATGGTTCCTCTGTGGCTGTGTAGAGACAGGCTGAAGGCTGCTAGGAAGAAAACATGCACAACTTCTCCCTGTGTTAGTGTGCTTCTGCACATAAAAGTATGAGATTTATTTTCAGTATTGTCCATGTGGGACTGGACTAGTCTGTGAGCAATAACTTTGGTGACTGGGGAAGTCATGTTCATAATACTACAGAAGTACATTTTTTCCCGAGGCTTACATACGTGATCACAGTCTTTAAAAAACAGTTACTTGAAAACTGTCTGATTTCTATAATATTTTGATATATTTATTTTTTCTCATTCCTTGATTCTCTGCAATGCCTCCTGCCTATAATTTTACCACGAAGTTTGTGAGAACCAGCTTCTGAGATTTTGATGGGAGATTAAATTCATATTTTTCAATCGTATATTTTCCAGTATAATTGTGGTTTTTAATACAAATTCTTTCATGCAGCTAACTCATATTTTCATTTTTGTACATCATATATGTTAACAAGGTCTCCATATTTGAGGATAGTAACTTATTTATTTTTGAGATCAGTTCTGGTCAGTTCATTTATTTATTGTTGGTAGAATGATTTTATAATTATCTGTCTTACAATAGATGTACAACTAATTATTTGGCTTTAATAAATACAGAAGATGTATAAAGTTCTTTGACAATGAATATTACAATTACTGTTACAGTTTGAATGAAAATACTGAGAAATGAGCAGAACAAGAAATAAAAAATCAAAGCTGAACAGTAACTTTGAATACTGTGTTAATTTATCTCTGTTATAGCCACTGAGCACAGTGCAGTTTTCCACATACTGTGATTTTTATATTCCTTGACATACAAGCTGCCTACAATATGTTCCCATTTGTCATTAAGTATCCACATTTTCCTAATATGTTATTGTATTCAGAGTGCCTGTATTGTCAATTGTATAAATTAGGTGACTGTCCCAGGAGTACAGTATGCACTTATTTTGGTAAGTATGTTTTGCACTCAGTACTGGACATCGTGCACTTTGGCTCAATGTCTGCAAATCATGGGCATTTCATAAAAACACTGTTTGTTAAATAATCCATTCATATGCATTTGTTTTATTAATTGTGACTATTAGGAAAAAAAATATTCTCAGAAAGAGTGGTGATGCATAGGAACAGGCTGCCTAGGGAGATGGTGAAGTGTTCCTGGAGGTGTTCAAGAACTGGGAGATGTGTCACTGAGGGACATGATTAGTAGACACGTGGGATGGCTTCGGATTGAGCTGGATAATCTTGGATGTCTTTTCCAACCTTAATGATTCTTTAAATGATTACTGGTGCTATGGATCTAGTAGAAAGTAGATATAACCAATTCAGAAGAATATTAAAAAATGTATTTTGTCTTTTAGAGCCACAATGACCAAGAAAATATGTAAGTTTAAGAATTCATACTGACAACACTGAAAGACCAGTAGTGGAAGAAAAATAGTTCTCTGTCACATCCAGTCCAGCTGGGAGAGATACACTAGCATAGCTTAAAAGCAGATTTAAACTGTCATCTTCAATGACCCCACAACTGGAATTTGTGTATTTGGCCCCCCATGACTCTATACATACAAGTGCTGATGGCACTAATGAGTGGGGAAAAAGAGTTGTTTGTGAAGAACTGCTTCTAAACAGAATGCTTTTCAAACTTTTCCACACAGCATCAGCTTTTTTTTTAATGATAATATTTTTATCTTCCACTAATCCACTTAAGGCAAGACATAACATTCTTGTTCTGTTATTTTACTGGAATACTTATTTGTTCTAATTTATTTTGATGTCTCCACACCACTTCTTTAATCCAATTTCAGTTTGAACAGCAGTACAGTAACTGGTTTACAGTCATGAAGTGGCTTGTGCCAAATTAGAAAAAACACATTGTTGCTATTTTAGTGAAGCTGAACTTGTTAGAGAAATTACAGGGGTAATACTATGGCAAAATCTGCCACTAAACCGTCATTCTTCTAAGTTCAGTACTTACACACTTTATATGGGCATACAAGGTCCAAAAACCGTTTAAAAACCTCAGTGGAAAAGAGCCAAGAGAAAATAAACGAATAACATCAAAGTCCCTGAAGAGGGATTCTGTATTTCCACGTGTCCTTTATAGGAAATTTATTTTGCAAGGTTTTGAAGCTTACCACAAATGAGGGATAAAAAATATTTTGAAGTAGCAGCACTACAGAAGTGGCAGTTATCCCTGTTCACACTGTAATATGGCCACAGTATGGCAATCCCACAGTGTTTCTGGTTTTTTTTTTTTTTTTTTTTTTTTTTTCCAAAAGTTGAGTCATACTAGTATAAACAGAGCAGGGGACTTTATCATATAGTTTCTTTGGAGACTAGAGATTGCCTTAAAATTCTGTAGCAAAGTATGGGTTAGAATTGGAAAAATCTAGTCATATTTTTTGCATGAATATCCTCCTCACAGAATTGAGAAACTGTAATCTCCAAGATAAGTGAATAAGTGACCCAAATGGATATGAAGCAGAAAGAGCAACACAGACACATGAAGGAATTTGAAAAGGAAGAAGTTTACATTTGATATAACAGCAAAGGAAAGTAGAGAAATGGTTAAAGTGACAGGCAGATAAAATGATTTATATCTATAAGTGAAATCCATATTCCTTAAAACTGAAAAAAAAAAACCCCAACAAAAAATCTGGCACAATATGGTTGAAGATGTTTCCAGGATTTCACAGAGAAAGAATACTTAGTTTTGTCTTCCACACGTAAAGCTCTGGTTGTGGCTAGAACCGAAGATTGCACAATGATATGCCAAAGTGAAAGGCTAAGTAATAATATTTTCCACAAGTTAAAAAAGGAACTTCATTAGAGAATTTGTGTGCTTTAACAATGACAGCTAGATATTAGAGTAGACAGCTAGATATCATTAAGTGTTGAAGACAGAAGCTAAGGTGAGTTTGCAAGGAAACAACTGAACCTCAGGTAAAAAATATATTTCTGTGACATATTCTGTGAAGATGCTACTTGAATTTGGTTTTGTGGAGATTTGGTTTTGTGGAAATTACCAAAGAGGAGAAGAGGAAGTGATGAATGACAAGAGAGGGCAGAAATCAAAGGAATAGGAAGGAAGAGGAAAGTAATAAGAAGGATATAAGGAGAAAGAAGCATGTTACAACGGCAACTAAGTAAGAAATAAGCATGAAATCCAAGAAGAGGAGCTAGGAAAAAAAGTACTGTGGATTTCAAAAGCAGTTGGCTTGTTAGGAGTTGACAAAAGAAAGTGATCTGAGCTTTTTTCTATTAGGGACT
Source organism: Tetrao urogallus (assembly GCF_951394365.1). NCBI lineage: Eukaryota > Metazoa > Chordata > Aves > Galliformes > Phasianidae > Tetrao > Tetrao urogallus. The sequence continues at coordinate 60,551,940 of NC_136814.1, forward strand.
TTAGGCAGAATGAATTTGATACACTACGAGGCTAGGAAGTATCCAGGATTGGAGAACTTCAAACACTGACATTGAAGTGGAAGTCAAAAAGATAAAAGATGGAGGTTGATGAGTTAAGTAGATTTAAAGGTGACATTTTTAAGATGTAAGGGAGTAATAGATTATCATGATGCAGTGGGAGGAGAGTGAACCATTAAGGGGAAGAACACAGGACTGTTAGGAAGAATCTGATATTGTACCTTTCTTGCCATTTAATAGGAAATTATATTGTTCTGTTGGGAAATATATCACAAATAAACCATAAAAAAGACACCTTAAAATAGATATATGTTTAGTGATAAATTCTATGTAGAAAAAGATCATTGTTTCTTTATTCAGCTGCCTATGAGTAACATAAGTTGATTCCCACTATTTTTCATGTTCTCTTTTACCATGATCTTTCCCTTAAATTGTCACCAAGTGTTATACACCTTATTTTCCCGAAAAATCCAGCTGCATATGTGCAGTGTTAAATGATGATATCTTCTGCCTAACATGTAAATATATAGGTTATGACTCTGATTCAATGGGAACTGCAAATGTTGACTATTTAGCATCTCTAAAAATGAAATCTTTCAATTGCTTGAATGTGGATTTAATTTTCTAACTGTGGAAAGTAATGTTTTCAAATAAGAAGTGTCAAGGTATCTTCCAAAACAGAATCTAGGAAATTAAAGCAAAGATGAGATGAAATTTAGATCTTTGAGTTCAATTAGGGCAATTATTTCCCTATAGATCTCAGGTAGGAATCTGATGCACCACTTAAGTGACTAAGTTTTAAATGTACTTGGATAGTTTTACTGCATCTGCTCGTAAGCTGAGTATTTAGATAGATATTTTCTGCATGTACATGATTTGATATTCACAAATCTGATGAAGATCAGAGACAGGAGTGGGTTCAGCATTTGTGTATGTTTTCTTACGGAAGTAGGGTCAAAAATAAAAGAGAAATGGTGGTACTGCTTCTGCTACTACTTGTTCTGCTAAAAATAAAAGCAATATAAATAGCTATAGGCTCTGATCTTTGCTCCTTGTATTTTTAAGGCAGTTCAGACAGACACTGAACAAAGCCAAAAATGATCCAGAGCACTGGGATTCCCTGATCCCAGCAGCATGTTCAACCACAGAACTCCTTCGTTTGCTTTTCTTCTTGTCCCATGACTGTTAGTCCTGGATGTTCTTGGCTGCATTTGAAGAGAACAGTTGGTGTTTCCTTTCATTACTGAAATATTACATAGCTTTGCTGTTTCACTGCATTTAAAAACATTTAAAACAACATTCCTTCCTTCTTTTCTTCTCTTTTAAAAACCTAAATTTACATGTGTTTTGCAGTAGGATATTCAGAGAAGATGCTGAGTATCTTTGGAAATCTGAAAATATTAGGAATCTCGAAATTCACAATAGAAATAGACTTTAGTTAATGTTTCGTTTAACATATTGCTTCCAATTTTCCCTGGACTAATAAGATATGTCACCCAAATGTTTACAAGACACAAGTAATTATGCAGCAATTTAAAAAAATAGGAACATTTATTCCCCTCTGAAAGCTTAACAAAATGGAAACTCAGATGTGACTCCTCCGTGTAAGTACAGGATCTTTAAGGCTGAATCTTTTCAGCTAAATAAGATCGATTTATTCTGACCAAAAATGAGTTGTTTTTTACTTTTGAATCACAAGAACTTGTTCATAGACTTTTTTTTTGTTAGCAAATAATTATTATCTGTCTCAGTTGTTTACATTCTTATGTGGCCTGTTTTGTCAAAAGATATACAACACTTGCCAAATATACTTCCTGGAATTTCATAATTCCACTTTGATTTGTTTCCTCTCATACATCTAAGCATTTCTTTTCAATTAAAAAAAAAAAACAAAACAACAATACCAAAAACATAACACCAAACTCACACAAAAAGCAAAGAGATGAGCCAGGATGGGCTTGTTGACATCAAAATCTACATGTTTTTGAGTACCACGAAACTGAAACGACGTAAGATTAGGAGGAGTCAGTTACATTATTGACTGATATATTTAGACAGAAGTAAAGAAAATGTGTTTCTAATGCATTTTGTAGACTTCATCTATGGGATTCATTACTACAGGAAATAGTCACAGTTAAATATTATGGCTAAACTTTCAAAAAAAGGATGCACGTAAGTATTGTCTAATAATAACATCTGTTGTGATGAATGCTAAAATAAGAGAACTTTAATACACTGATCTCATAAAAACATTGTAAAGAAGGTTTCACAGCCTTAGAGGGGTACAGTTTTGTTTTACTCACTCTCTTGATAAAGACCTCTGTCTGGTCTTATAGGAAGGACAAAGAAACACAGGATAACTGAGGATATGTTACCTTTCAGAGTAATGTAGTTTTCTCAATTCATCTTCTTCCTCTACATCAGAACTTACATCTGTACAAAAGTATAAAATGATAAGTTATTGTCCCTATGGACAAAATTATAAAAGGAGGCAGTGAAAGAAATAGTAGTCCACAATATTCCTTTCTTGAAATTTCCACATTCCTCCACCATTTGTATGATGTCCCACTGAATTTGTTAAGTGCAATATTCTCTACAGCTAAAGTCCTGGAGATTTTGGGAAGAGGCTGATTCTGTTGTTTCTAAGCTTTGTGGATGGCTGCCTCCATTTGACCTCCTGCTATTTGCACTCTAAAACGTATCTCTAATGCTCCCATTGTATGTGCTCTCCAGAGTCTGTAGGAGTGTCTCTGGGACAAGTTCCCAAAAACATCACGGCTGTAATTTTGTTGGACCATCAGCTAAATTTCCATGTTGAAAGTCTGGGAAAGGTAAAGAGATAGCATGGCCTGATTTCTACCACAGCTCTATGTGATCCCAGCCTTTTCCATTAAACAATCCCAGCTGGAAACAGTGACTCCGAGTTGCCATTAATAGGGTCATTGAAGGATGTAGGCAAAAATGAAAGGAAGTTATAGCTGAGAACACTATCATCCAAGGAAGCTTAATATGCAACATGGTTGAAGCAACAGAAAATAACTTCAGTGACATTATTCCTACAAAATTGGCTTTTCAGTTGTACCTTGATCTAAATTGACTGTACTTACTTTTTTTATATATGCAGCAGAAAGTCTTTAAGGTTTAAAACCTCTTTAATGTGTTTGATTTGTTGTAAACATAGCCTACCCCAAGATTTGTATCTCACATTTTAATCCCTGAACACTGGGAAAGTCTTTGTTACATATACTAGTTTACTGTTTGTTTAAACAGAAAGATGTACAAAAATTTGACATGAAAATTATCCTACAAATCCCTTATTATTAGTAAACCCTTGCTATGTTTTTTCTAGTACGTATTTTCTGTAATTTTTCACGTTCTGCTTTCTACATCATTCTGTAAAATCAAAATGCAGAGTGGTAATTTTTGTGACTACTTTTTCTGTTACAAAAATTTCTATATCTATGAAGTGTAAAGATTAGGTGATATTTATAAAGTGGCATTCTTCCAAAGAAACTTGTGGAAAAGCAATGTAACTCTAAAACTACTTGCTAAGGTTTTTACTTTTTCCTTTCTTGTGAAAATATTTAATGTAGAAATAAGGGTAAATTTCTTGCTAGCAACTGAATTTGAATTCTCTGAGATCATGAAACCGAGGAAGGGTTGTTGAGCTAGGGACAGAGCCTGGTTCTACAGTAACTGTGTGAGTTTTTGATCATTTCTCCATGGGTCTTTTTCTCACAAAAGTAATCTTTCACATTACATTAGGGCTTGCATGAGGTTGTATTAATCTGGTCAGAATTATTCTAACTGAAATATAAATTGCTCTTCAAATCCATTTTCAGATAAGGGAAATGCTTAGAGGTCTCCTATTTAGCCAGTGGTAGAGCTAGGAAAAAGCATCTTGGTTTGATTCAACTTTTTTTTTTTTTTTTTGTTTTCTAGTAGTCTGAGGGAAGACAGCCAAAGCTAGTCCAGAAGATCAAAAAACACATTCACTCAACTGGAACATAAGACCCTAGATCAGACATGTCTAACCTTTGGCTTGCATTCACAGCCTGCATGTAGCCCAGCCCAGCCCAGCCCAGGTTGCATACTCATTACTCAGCAACAACCAATCATCAGTGCACTATTATTGTTGTCTGAGCTGAAATCAGGGCGCAGGGAGGGTGCTGTGCTGTGATAGCTCAAGCTATAGCAAATAATGTTATGCATTTTGATATATTGGCTAAACACAATCCTGTGAACATCAGAAAGTATGCAACCGTGTTTTCTGTTTTGATAAAGAAATATGAGAATAGGAAACATTTCAAGATTGCCGAAAAAATCATTACTTTTTTTGGTATATTTGTGACTCTATTTTCAGTCAACATTTATACATTATCTGCCAGTTTTCAAATGGAATGTATAAAATTGCAATCAGGCATGGAATTCAAAGTAGAATCTGTTAATGTCTCTTTGCTAAACTTAGATAAGACCTATCTCACCAGAGAAAAATATCTCAGTTAACTTCTGATTGTTAGTTCAAACAATTCTTGTGAGTGTCTGTTGTTTTCACACTTCTCAACTCCAGTGTAAATACAGATATGAAAACGAACTTTTCAGGCCTCATTTTGTCTGGCTAAGCAAAACTCATCTGAACTCTTTACACGGGTGGACTTTCCAACTTTTGGAACATCCCAGGAGCATTTCCTGAGTCATGTTTATTTTCTCCATTCTTGAGCGTGTCTTGGCCACAACCAAGCAGTTTTACCACTTCTTCACAGAATGTTAGCAAACTCCTAATTCACTCTAGAGATTCATTACTCTTTTTGACAACTTTAATCAGTGTTTAGTGCCAGGTTTTTCTTTTCTGTCTGTTCTATCACCATAGATATAAGTGGTGCACATTCTGACAGAGTGAGAATTGGGTAAGATCGTCACAAAAACTGTGGAAGGAGTATACGGTGATGTAAGGAATTACTTTCCCAACTTTTTATGTATATTACATGTGTTAAATGAAACTCTGAATTGTTCCATTTATAAAAGAAAATCGGGAGGCTTAACTCAGTGAAAGCAACTACAACAAGATATTTCTTTCTAGAATTATAATTGTTAGTCTGGTAATAAGTGTATTTATGCCTTTCCTCAAAATTCCTTTTAATGAGTGGTATCTGCAACTCCAGGAAATATTTTAATCCATTTCATATTTCATAGTTAAATTCTGATTTAATACATTTTGTTGAAATGGTACAGCACTTAATTTTTTATGCTACCATAACAGCATTCTGAGAAACTTGTTCTATTTAGGTAACTGTGGTAAACCTGGATTTTCTTCTGTTGCTCTGCTTCTTATTCAGAGGATGTTGAGGAAGATCACACATGGTGGAAAACTTTTGATACTTCCTTGGCTTCTTTATTTTTTTCAAAAAGTAAAAGACCAAAGCTCCAATGGCTTTCTAGGTTTCAGCCTGCAATATTCTTTTTTTAATGAAGATTTTAAAAATTAAGCAAGTACATGGTTTTCTCAATTGTCTTATGCAAACTCTAACAGTGAACATTCCCTTAAATTTGTAATATGTTTGATTCACCAAACTCACTAGAAAGGCAGCAGTATTGGCATCCTCACATAGCTCAAGAACAATGTATACTCAACAGTAAATCATAATGTTAATTATCTGGACCTTACAATTATTTCTTTTGACAAAAAAATTGACTTCTATTCGTGCTGATCTTCAAGTGTCTTTTTGTCACAGAAATCAATATTACTTATGCGGAAGCATCTCTCTGACTTAAATAAAAGCCTCAGCTATTTCTACTATTGTTAAGCTTGTATTTGTAAGCAAAAATTGATATTCTGTCACACAAAAACTCAATTGCTGAAATACTGGTTTCGTTTCTTGTTCAGGATACTCACAAATATTCCTTGTTCACCAGATTTATGGGCATTATCTTCTAACAGATGAGCTTTTGTGTAGATAAAGCCACTGTGATTTATCTTGTTCTATAATCTTGCTAAGACCTAAACATAGAGATTTTATTAACTTTCAAATGTACAACAGATTAAAAAATTTGGCAGTGACCGTAAAACTGATAAAGCATCAAAAAATGTCATTTTACACCATAAAAATGTGTCAGAGAGCAAAAGTGCCTTTTTAAACTTGTATACTTTGTCACACATAAGTGATTTTCCTGAACTTGTCATTTTTATGACTATGCCTTTTGGTGAACTTTGTAGGGCAAGGGAATAAATTTAACCAAAATATAGATAGATAAACTGATGAACGTATTCCTGATATTTTTCTTCAAGTGGATGCTGTGTGTTTTCTCTTATTAGTCATACCCGTTGTTTTTTTTTAAATAGGTACTCTGTCCTTGTACCTGAGGAAGTCAGTCCAATCAAAGTCACTCCATTTGACCCCAGCAGTTTTCAATGGATTTTGCATCACTGATGTTTATCTGATCCAAGAAGGACAATTTGATATTCAAAACTTTACAGCCAAAAGCGTAAGGATTCTCTCAATTTTAGGCTATCTTTTCCATGGGAAACACACAACATAAATTTTATCCTAGTAGGACTTAACTTCCCCTGAGATTGCATGTCAGAGAATTCTCTCTGCTTATGAACAGATTCTGCTCACTTGCAACTGTTGTTTTTTTGTGGTTTTTTTTTTTTTTTTTAATATGTTTCAATTTTTTAGTTTCATTATTGATGAACCTTGTTACAGAGATAGTACTACTGCTACCTGCATGCAATAATATGAGTTCCTGGAGAAAGATATGTTAGAACTTTCTAAATGTTAAGAATCAATCCCTTAGTTGTACCAAACTGAACTGTACAAATGAAAACTGTACAAACGAAACTTTGAAAATGTGGTGACTAAGGTTGGGTATTCAGACAGCACGTGATGCACACAGAAATGCAATTTCATTTGTTTGGGCTGCCTTCCCAGACTGCCTTCTGTTTCTCAAAATTTAAGTTGCAGCCTTTTTACTGCTCAACATGACATATTTTTTTGGTCTATTTCACCTATGAAGATTTTGCAGACCTTATTCCTTTCTTTTCTTTCCTGATTTGTTTTCCTAGACCTCAGAGGTGCAGTGGTGGACGGGTGGAAGGGCGATGGATGTCATCTACCCGGACTTCTGCAAAGCCTTTGACATGGTCCCTCTCCACATCCTTCTCTCTAAATTGAAGAGGTATGGATTTGAAGAATGGACTGTTCGATGGATTAGGAATTGGCTGGTTAGATGCAGACAAAGGATTGTGCAATGGTTCTGTCTCGAGGTGGAGGCTGGTCACAAGTGGTTTCCCTCAGGAATTAGTCTTGGGACCGATGCTTTTCAAAATTTTCATCAATGACATAGATGATGGCATCAAGGGCACCCTCAGCAAGTCTGGGGATGACACCAAGCTGAGCGGTGCTGTTGATACATTGGAAGGAAGGGAAACCATCCAGAGGGACCTGGACATGCTGGAGAAGTGGGCCCATGAAAACCTAATGAGGTTCAATAAAGCCAAATGCAGGGTCTGCACTTGGGTCGGGGCAATCCCAGGTATTTATACAAACTGAGGGAAGCTCTCCTTGAGAGCAGCCCTGCAGAGAAGGACTTGGGGGTCCTGGTAGATGAGAAGCTAGACATGAGCCAGCAGAGTGTTCTTGCAGCCTGTAAGGCCAACTATAATTACATCTTGGGCTGCATTAAAAAAGGGGTGGCCAGCATAGAGAGGGAGGTGATTGTCCTCCTCTACTCAGCTCTTGTGAGGCCCCAGCTGGAGTACTGTGGCCTCCAGTACAGGAACGACATGGAGCTCTTGGAGCAGGTCTAGAGGAGGGCCACTAAGAGGATCAGAGGGCTGGAGCAGCTCTCCTGTGAGGAACAGCTGAGGGAAGTGGGCTTTTTTAGCTTGGAGAAGAGCAAGCTCTGGAGTGACCTCATTGTTGCCTTCCAATACTTGAAAACAGGATATAAACAGCATATAAACAGGAAGGGGAGTGGCTGTTTACGAGGGTGGATAGTGATAGGACAAGGGGGAATGGTTTTAAACTGAGAGAGAAATTTAAGGCTAGATACTAGGAGGAAGTTTTTCACTCAGGTGGTGGTGACACACTGGAACAGGTTGCCCAAGGAGGTTGTGGATGCCCCATCCCTGGAGGCACTCAAGACCAGGCTGGATGTGGCTCTGGGCAGCCTGGTCTGGTGGTTGGTGCCCCTGCCCATAGCAGGGGGTTGAAACTAGATGATCATTGTGGTCCTTTTCAACCCAGGCCATTCCATGACTCTATGATTCAATATATACACAAATTCAATATTAAAAAATAAAGTAGTCCTCATCAGTCTGAAATGGGGTAACTGACTCATATCATCTGCCTAGCCATAAAATTATGCTGTAAATGTCAGAGGTAGTCCTCTGCTGTGGGCAGGGTTGACAACCACTAGGCTAGGCTGTCTAGAATCACATCCATCTTGGTCTCAAATGCCTCCAGGCACAAGACATCCACAAACACTCTATTCAAACACATTTTCTTTCTCTCTTATTCTGAAAAAGCAGACAGCAATGTAAGTCAGAGTAGGTCAAGAAAAGCTGAAGAAAATCCCGTATTTGAAACACCTATCTTACAAAATCCAATTTTCCTTTCAGAATTTTTTAAGCATCCATCAAAACAGGAGGATTTTTCCCCTGTTGTTTGTTTTCAATTTGCTGTTGAAATAAGACTTTTTAAAATCAACCAACACTCAGACGTAGAAATTTAATCTGATGAAAAGAAAAAAAAAGCTACCTGCATCATTAAATGGTAGTATCAAATCTAAAAAAAAATTCACTGTGTAAAATGTTTGCTATACATGAAAGGATGTGTAAATGTAAAGAAGTATAATTGCATTGTCAGTTATAGTGATCCTAGGTGCTACAAACACATCTGAGTGAATGATTTATTCCAAAAAATAGCATTTTGTACTATTATTTTCCACTTCTGAAATTGTTGGTTCGGTGGATTTCCAACAATTCATGACTTACGGTAGAGATCACTATGATTTAATGAATCTGCATGCATTCTTCCATGTGAAGATCCTAATGACATTGATTCCCCCAAAATAGAGAAGTACTCTCTTTGCTAAGTAAACTATTAACGCGCTGTTGATGCCTGGAAAACCAAAATCTTTCTAGGTTTGGAAAGGGTAAAGTAAACCTGCACTGGTGTGTGATCTCCATAGTTTGGATCTGAATTCTGTGTGCTATATTTTTTTGAGAGAGACAAGTGATAAATTAGAAAATAGTAGCCACTTCCCCCCCTTTATCAGACAGTTTTTCTTATTTTTCTAATTATTTGCTTTCTTCTTTTTAGATTTATCACCTCAGCTGCTGCACAGCTAGAGATATATAATGCTAGCACTACACTGATTTTCAGGCTTCTGAGGGGACTTGAGACATAATTCTCAGGCATTTGTTCAAAGGTACATTTATAATTTTGGAAAGCTTTTGAGGGCTCAGCCTCTAGACTTAATATCCCCTTAGGAAATGGAAATTCTTCTGCCATATGGAGATAGTTTCATCTTGTCTTCCTCCCCCTTCCCAGTGAACTGGTATAGTCCATTTAGCTTCAGAAAGCTGTCAGGGCCAGCTATAAATCTTAGACTCTACATGTGATTTTTGCCAAAGATCAGTAGAAGAGAAACTATGAAGCAGGTCACAAACATTTGCTAGGAGATATCAAAACATATCAATATGGAGCATATTCCATCCCAAGCATATGTCAAATCCCAGTAACTTTTGCAAAATACTATTCTTATTACCTATCTACTTTGCCATTGACACAGTCAGAAAAAGAAACTTTAAAAATCAACTGCCATCCACCATTTTCTAATTTTGCATTCTATCATAATATATCCAGGTTCCTGCTTGAGTTCTACTTAGCTGTAAGTGGTAACATAGTGTGGCAGGCAGTGTAAACACAGTCAGCACTATGCCTACAGGGCATAGCACGCACAAAGATGCTGAAAATAATTTGAAGTGGTGAAAGAGAAATTGCTATATTCAGAAACCAAATTTTACTCTTGTTTGAAGGATATGTTTGAGCAGGTTTAAGAGTCTTTGTAGAGATGGGTAGTTTTACTCTTCTTCAGGCAAGAAGTGTTATTTAAACGAGATGAAGATACAAGGAAAATTGTGCTTTGAAGAACACTAGGCTATCCCAAAAGACAGGGCAACCTCAGTAGAAGGCATAGAAACAGAAATGGAAGAAGAAAAGGAAGAAAAGAGATAGTCAAGTTATCCTGATGCATCCAAAATGCTGGGAGAGAATAATTAAAGACAAAAAGAAAATGAAGCCAAAACTATTCAACAGAAAAGATAGGAATGATGTCTTGACCCAGTAGATGGCAGTGAGGCTTTTGCTCTTGCATTCAGTCAGGACATAAGTTTACTTTTTATGTCAGAGTTGAGGAAAATCTCAGCTTCGACCTGAGAAGAAACAATGATAGGATTTAAACAGGAGTTGGTGGAAGACTGGAGCAGAATACAAAGGGAGAGGCTTAGTAAGTGTCCTATGAATCACATTAGACTTGTTGACAGTGACCAACTTCTTACGGAGCTGCTAAAAGAAATGCTGATTTGTGCATAAGACACAGAAAGCCAAAAATGTGGAGTGATTTTAGAAAACATGAATGATTTTCAGGCAGCAAGGAGATTGTAGAAGCAATGAAACAAAAGCAATGGGAAACTGCTGGAGAAAATGTTGCTGCAGCAAAAAAAAGAAGAGAAAATAAAAGACAGACTGAGCTAGAACATAAAGGAGGAATAGATGGATGTGGATGTGTACAAAGGAGAAAGGCACACTGGGGAGAGAAAAGCGGGAGAAGACATAAAAATATCACTGACAGTGTAAGTCAACCAGGACTAAGGAAGGATGTTGGCTTTCATTGCCAGGAAATGGCAGGAGACCGCTTGGGAGAGAGTTTGGTTTTTGCAGCACCATGTTTCAGATACAGTTAGGAGTCAGGAGGATGTAAACAGATAAATATGCAAGTTAGTCTAAAGGGATAACCACATACAGGATGGAGACTGAAAAACATTTGGTAAGTGGGTTTGGATAAAGGATGAAAGTGCAGTGGAAGAAAGGAAAAAGCCCAGATAAGAGCTTTGCAAAGGGTATTTCTACACTGAGAGATACAGAGGTGCTCCTGTGAAGGTCAAAGCTGACAGGAATGTGTGAAACCTACCAAAAGGAGATGAATTGCCTTCAGCTGGATACCATGCTGTCGCTTCTGGATCACCATTAATATAAGATGTAGGTAGTTCATCTTAGTGATACACTGTTTTTTTTCCATGACATTGTACTGATTTAGCTACAGGAAAGCATAGAGAAAGGCTTGTGGAGGAAGGATGTAATAAAGAAATTAAAACTGAAATACCTATGTGTTAGGTTATGTGGCTGAAGCCTAAACATATTAAGCAAAGACCCAGTGAAGAACAGAAGAATATAAATGGGCAGAGGGACCGCCTTAATCTATTCAGATCCAACACTTTGCTTTGACTTGGCCACTCTCCAGGAGAAAAACCACCAAGGGGAAGACAGGGAAAGGAATGCCATATGCACTGATGAGGGTCACTGCCTCCATAGGCATAGGGCTTACTGTGGGATGCAAGGTATAGAAAGCTGTGCAACTGAACAGTGCAATACGGGATATATAGGGGAAGGACCAAAGAAAAAGGGAGGGATCAAGATGGATACAGAGGAGATTCTGGCAACCCTGAGGCTATATCCCAGGGGTGGTATGAGTCCTGCAGGTCCTGCAGCCCATCAGGTTTATCTGCTTCTAGTTTATGTATAGGAATGCATTTATTTTCATACACATATGTATATTTATATTTGCATTTATTTTTATGTATTCTCTTTATCTGAATAAATGTTTGCTTGAATCCTGAATGCTTGTTTGAATGTCAGTTTACTTTTTAAAATTTATAAATATTGTCTTGATGTTACTCCTGGAAACTCTGTAATAGGAATTATCTTACTTTCTGTAGATGAGGAGATGTTGTCAGAGGACTAGTTTGTTCTCCTGGCATGTGTCCAAACAGCAGCAATTTAGTCAATGTTAAAAAAGCTGGTCTGAATAGAGGCTGATGATATACAATAGAGTTCTGAACTTCTTTTTGTTTTAGTAAAATCATATTTTCAACATCTGGAACAATTCTAAATTGTCAGTCAGAATATTGTAACATAATAAGTGTTTGAAGATCATAATATTGCCCCTTAACACTTTGATTAATTGATGACTGTCTTGAATCCACTTACGTCAGAGTGAGTGTAAATGAATTTAAGTGTAAAGAAAGGCACCAATTTGGCTTAAAAGTTGTGGTTCTTCAGTTGTATTTCCCCATGGAATTCTTAAAGAGCCTGGTAAGTGTCACTTTGTGTGGTATTAGAGAATGACATTTGAAGCATTTTTTATTTATCAGAGATTTGAGTGGATTAATACTTACATGATTGCAAGGATGTGTCAGTACTAAGCTAATGTTGCACCCTGCCAACATACTAGAATGGCTGAACTGAATGCTGTCAAAATTAATGGAGTTTTCTTTTGTATAAATTTTAACAGATTTTGAATGTATCCTCTTGTTTTATATTTGTTATAAACTAATACAACCTCCCTGAATTTGTGAAGATCTTCTTGAAAGATTGTATAGAACACACTTGAATCTAAAAGCAAGTAAAGCTGAAGAAGATCCTAAGAATACAGCCTTGCTTTCTGGCCAGCTATTCCTGAGTATGCCTCAGCCCTTAGAGCAAGATGTCATGAATGTCCATAGTGATAAAACTCCTAGTTTACATATTCTGTATTACTCAGATATACCTGGATGTTTATGGAGGTGAATTCAGGTGAGGATTTCTTTCATTCCTGCTTAATCTTTTTAAGGAATAATAGTAATGATAGCTACAGCTAAGGTAGGATAGAATATTTTGAATGCCCGATTTCAGTTGCTTAAAATATCACCACAATCATACACATGGAATTTTTCCATGTTTGTTCTTCATTTCATGTATTCACCTCTTAAAGAATTTTCTTTGGAAATTAAGATTTTATTTTATTTATTTATTTTTATTTCCAAATCTATGAAGAAGGTTGAGAGAGCACAGCCATTATTTTAATAAAGTTAAAGATTATTTTTGACTTTTCCAGGAGAAACTTTTGCTGCCGTGTGATTCTGTAGTAGAAACTGAAGCTTATATAATTTTTATTCCTAAGCTCTGAATTCTCATATTGGTTGTTAATAATCTAAAAATCAAAGGGTTTATAACTGGGGGGGAATCTTGGAATATTTTATTAAGGATATAAGAAAGTATTAGCCTGATATTTTCTAGAGGATGTACTGAAGCAAATGCCCCAAATCACTTCTAGAAGAGCCAAATTTTCTATCATCATAAGCACATGTTCAGTGGGAGAAAATAGTGACTTTACGGTTCCAGAAGAATTAGCCTGATATTTAGCTTAAATCAGGAAGATTCAAGCTAACTTTTAAATATATGTATAAGACATGTGACAATGTCAAAGAAAATGTCTCAGATATTGCAGTGATCTTGGGTAATATTAGTCCATAAAAACAGCAATAAAAAATTGAAACACCAGACAGTGACATACCAAAAGGCTCTGAAGCTTTATTAGCAAATCAAAAAGCTTTCTAAAATCTATGAGCTCTTCAAGCTTTGGAAATAAAAATTCTTTGGAAACTCCTTCAGAAGAATGCAGTAAATGTACTATTATAAAGGTACTCAATGTTCTACTATTGAAAGCCTAAATTCCAAAGAAGTAATTATTGAGACCTTTGTAGATCTTTTCAAGTTTCTTCATAATCTTTTCTATATTAATAATATGTTTTTCATATTTTAACTATGGAATATTGCATCTTACATCAATTTTGCATGAAGGAAAATGACTGTATTTTTATTATGTACTCATCAGTGCATATGTTGATGGTGGAATCCATGTATAATCTCTATTTATTGTAAGAAAAGCTGGCAGTGAGGAATCTGTTTGCTGATGATCAGCTACTCCGCAAGTGTAGCTTATGCTATAAGCCCTCTCATGACCCAAAAAACAGGTAGATAATGCTGAAGGGCACATATCTTCCAGTAGTCATTACTCACACAGCCGCAAAGCAACGGGAGTCTGACTTGCTATATAGTAAGGAAGCTGTGGAAGTGGGTTGTAAATATAGGTGATAACTTCAGGCAAGTTCAGTTTTCAAGCTGGCATGGAAAATGCAGCAAGATTTGTTGAAAAGGGTGTGTTTATATCCTAAAGAATGACTGAAAAAAAAAAAAAAATTTCCTTATTTATTTGTTTTTTTTCCTGAATTTTGCTTTCCAGCTTTTTCCGGAATGTTGAATCCAGTAAAATTCATGCATGCATATAATTTCTTGGGTCTGGAACAGATCCAGATAATTAACTTTTCAGTTAGCTCTCTGATCCAGCTCATCAGGTAGCTACTGGAAAGTAGGATCAGTACAAGAAAAGTAGCAGGAATGAGACCACTCCCCTCTGGAACCAGCTCCTGTTTATGTCGATTTGGAGAGATCACAGACCTATAGCCAGAGCAAGTCAAGGATGTTATTTCACTCAGTTTGTCAAAGGCAGAATGACAGATTAATGCAAACAGTTACAGTAACTTCTGTGTTGCTACACAAGCTCCTTAAGCTATTTGCTGTTGCTCTGAAATACCAAACGTAGTAACATTTAAATTCCATTCTAGTTTCAGAAAGGTAAGCAAAAGTTTTAGAAGGCAACCTATGCAGTTTTTAAATGTAAAGGAACACAAATTATTTTTCAGTTAAGACCATGATGTTGATTCTCAAGACCACCTAGTGGTCTTTGCTGCATGACTGAGATAGATGTTACTTCTAAGAAAACAGAGAGCCTTGGAGTCATTGAGGACAAAGCAGGAAGAAAATTGGTTTTAGCAAGGGTGAACAGGGCTATGATCTGCAGGGCCACTTATACTGCTGTTGATGCATGAGCAGGAAAGAAGTCAGACATGAGCCTGAGTTTGCAAAGTGGATAGCTAGAAAAGCAAAAACATATTTTTGTGCACAAAACACATTTGCTCTGGAAATCATTGAGAGACAGTAAATGTGGAGAATCTGCAGTGCCATTTTTCAACTGTTTATAAAATCTTGGAGTCTATTTAATGTCATTTCTGTTTGACTGTTTGGATTCAATGTGGCAACTTTTGAATGCCACATCCAGTCACTTCCAAGAGATGTTCTAAGCATCAGTGGGCAGAACCCTAAGGGTCTGGGTGGAAACCAAAACATTACATGATGAATAAGAAGGAGACACACAGAGCCCCTGCATCTGATTAGTAGAATGAGCAACTTTAATTGTCCGTAGATCAAAGGCTCACTCTCATAAAACTATTAACACATTCCAGCAAAACAATGTCCCTTGCTTTAGTTATTCTCCTTGGCTTTTACAATATAGCGTCAAAGAGGAGGACACATCGGGGAAAATACAATTATGAATGACATATGGGGTATGGTCTACTGGAGGGCTGAGAATTGGGAACACTGGGAAACTCTAAGCGGGATGTAGGTTCCAAGACAGTCCCAAGAAAAGGGAGTGAGGGAAAGAGCTTGATACTATGTAGGAGTGGAGCTGGGGAGCTGGGCACTGTGGAAATCAGGACATGGGAGGGTAACACTGTTATTGATATATGCATAGCTGCATTCTGGGAAACAGAATCCTTTGCCTGGAATAAGGAACGCATAGGAACAGGTTAAAGAAGTGTGACAGTGGATTATCAGATTAATCAAGCAATAGAAAGAATGCCTAAAATGAGTGAATAATGGTAAAATAAATCTTGAGTCAATAAGAACAATGAAATGGAGATGTGCCAGTAGTGCCACTGGATAATAGCAAGAACACTTCTACAATAGTAGGAACACTTCTACAAAAGCAGGAACTTCATAATGCAAGAAGAAAATATGACTTATCTGTGTTTCACACTGTCCCATTACTTGACCTTTAAGGTCTGAAATGAAATCCAGTTGGTATTTGACTGATATTAGTTCACACTGGAGTAAGACTTTGAAGATTAAGAACTTGATGCATTAAGTTGTTTAATGTTTCTAGCAAAGAAGATGTACTTTATTTTTCTGGGTCAGTTTCTGATTTAACATACAAATCACTGTATTTTTACTTCATTTCTGTTCTGGAAAACTTATTAGTACCAGAAGAACTAAACTACAGAGAAAAAGAGAACCACAAGAAAACATCCAGAATATATAAATGCCACTTCCAATAATACAAAACTAAACAATTTCCTTTAAAGATCCCAGTTTGTAAAACACTGAAATGAATTATGTCCTCTTGCATTAAGAGCTAAACGCTGCAATTGGCACAATATATCCTTGACTTCCATATTCATTCAGATGAAAATCTGAATTGAAGTGATAGCAACAGAATTTTGCATGCAAATAATTTGGGAAGAAGCCTTAACAGTTTCTCACGCAATCTGGCTGGATATGTTCTCATGCTATTTACACTGGATGGACGGAAAATGACTCAAGGCCTGTGCCAGGGATCCTGGAGCTTCCAGCTAGTATTGGAATTGCATCAGAAATTCTGCTTTTCATTTAAAAGAAAAGGAATAAGATTCAAGTCTCTTGAACTGGGAAGAATCTCTTGAATACCCAGTCTAAGCGCAATCAGCACCTAATTGCAGGGAACAAATTTCTTTTTTAGCACTGGAACACTGACTTAGAGTCATAGAACTGTAGAATGAATTGAGTTGGAAGAGGCCTTTAAAAGTCATCTAGTCCAAACTTCCCTGCAGTGAATGGGAACACCTTCATCTAAATCAGATTGCTCAGAGCTCCATCAAACCTGACCTAGAATGTCTCCAGAGATAGATCATCAACTACATCTCTTAGTAACATCTTCCAGTGCTTCACCACCCTTATTGTAGAACACTTTTTTCTTATATCCAATATAAATCTTCCCTCCTTTAGTTTGAAACCATTCCCCCTTGTCCTATGAAAACACTCTATTAAGGAGTCTGTCCTGCTCTTTCTTAGCATATCTTCCAGAAGGATCAGATCTGCTTCATGATCTTCTCTGGCACAGAAAACTTCAAGATCCATACATTGAGGGCAGAAGGGCAATCACCTTTGGAAACAAGAAATCCAGTTGTGGTGATCCTTTCACCCTTTCAGAGGTGCAACTGACAGAAAATCCATGCTATCTTTGGGATATGATGGTGGTGCAATCTTTTCAGATGTAAGGAATATTGGAGGGAGATTGTTAGGTCAGAAAACAAAGTCAGTGAGCTAAGATTCTTCTCTGTAATCATCTTCCAAAACAAACTGGTCTGATGTGCTCTGTAGGAAAACCTTTTCTAGATCTATGAATAATAGCAGAAGAAGTTAATAGTATAAGGACTAAATACATCTTGGACTCTAAAATGAAGGAGGCTCAGATCATTGCCTCTAACTCAGGATGAATGGGAAGTTCAGGCACCTGGAAAGGCCTAGCATCATGCATGAGGTCCTATAATTGCCTTAATGTTACAATATAATTGCCTTAAATATGTGAATAAAGGACCCATGCGGGTCCTTTAATAAGAGTATATATGAGGGCTTCTCCAAAAGTAATGCCTCCTATTTTATTATGTTGGCCTGCAACATCAGAGGTGGGTGTTGGTGCTATAGCAGTAGAGGCTGAACCTTTCTACCAATATTCCATTACATTTTGTTTCCATGTGACAAATGGCAGCAGGGGGGCAGTCTGACAAAGTGTTGTCTGATGTGGAAGTGCAGGTGAATCAAACATGTACCACTGAATACCTTCATGCATAAAAAGTTGCACCCATTGACCTTCCTTGATACTTGCTGAACATTGATAGAGACCAAACATTGGGTATGGAAAAAATATATAACTAACAGTGGCAACAATGTTGAAAAATAGTGCTCTGTAGCTGAGAATTTGCTCTTTCTGGTAGTGTTACTGTGTTCTTTGTATCTGTTGTGCTTTCTATGAAAATAAATAGGATGCATTACTTTTGGAGTATCTTACATATTATTCTGTTGAATTCCATATGAGATGCTGTAACAGATCTAATTCTTTTGCCTTGTCTGCTATACTCTGAACTGTATTTCAGGTGGAATCCTGGAGGAGTATCCAAATAGGAGACAATCTTCATTAATGTATGAAATGTCTGTGGCATGTGTTGCATATTTCTTCCATGCATCTTCAATGAATATGTAGGATGCTGGAGATAGAACAGTGCTTTCACATGCAGTTTTAATTTCCAGGTTATTTAAGTCAAGGTGAAAGAACGATGCCATAAATCTGGCTTAAAGGGCATGCTATGTTTGAGGTACTCAGCCTTTGAGAGAAGTGCTCAGCCCGGTTTCCAAGAGTGTTCTGTGTCTCACCTAGATAGGCTTCACCACTGTGCAATTCTCCTTTTACTCAGGAAAAGAAATGTCAACCATATTCATACTGTGTTATTTTCTTCAATAAAATCAAGATGGATTACAAACTGGAAAGCTCATATTGCTATAAAATGACATCATTGAAGTACCTTTGAAAATGCAAAAGAACAGCATTATGTTAGGCCCAGAAAAGCAAACCACGAGTCTGTTTTGTATATTACTATTGTCCTCAAGGACAAAACTTAATGAGGGATCTTAGACAGAGACAATTTAGGGAACAACAACAACAACAACAGAAAAAAAAATGTGATGATTCTGCTCTCACTTTCCAGAGACATGGAGGTCAGTGTTTCACTGATACTAATAAAAGTCCAAAATTAAACTAGATAATGGCCATAAGCATTTCAGAAAAATCAAAATAATCTAACATTGGTGTCACGTCATAATTTTGTCATGAAATGTGCAATAAGTATACTGGTGTTTTATACTATGCTTGGACTCAGGGAAATTCTGGAGGTTGGAGGATGGTTGGACTAGATGATCTTGGAGGTGTTCTCCAGCCTTGATGATTCTATGATTCTATAATTCTACGATTCTATGGTTCTGGGAAGATGTGTTGTTTCATCCCTTCTCATTAATGAGCTAATAACTTTTAATGCATTTTATCATATGTGATGTATAGAGACATTACTTGCTTGTAAACCTTTTTTCTTAAGTTTCTCTAGGTGTTGATTATATAGAATTTTGCTAAAAGATAATTAGTCTGCCTAAAATTATCAAGACAGAGTAATACAGAAAGCAATAAGTAGTAAATAAATAAGCAAGAAGGCAGGCTAGTGATTCTAAATAGTTAGAATATTGCACTGCTTATACAAAAATAATTTAAATTGTCCCAAGAACATTTTTTAATTTGTTCATTTTTCTAAGCAAAATAGGAAATGAAAACATCACTGATGGAAATGTGTTCGGCCACACATTCCAGTCCAAATAATGCTTTTCTTATTTCCTTGTCTCTTTAAAATAAACACTCCTCAATGAAAAGTTTATCTTTCTGTGCCTGGAATTCTATTGTATTAGTCATTTTGCAACACATAAAAGCGGTGAACATTCAGAGCGTGTGCTGTGCTGCAAAGAGACATAAGGCATTTATTATAAATGAATTCCAAATAATTAGAGTAAGAAATCATGAAATGTACAGAGGAGAAAAGACTGCCTGAGTCGTATCACAAACAGGAGGGGGTCCAGGATGTTAATAGGCAATCTGCACCACAGCTATTCCCTGAGGGGTCTTCTACAGGTGGTTCATATTTCTAGAGTAGAACTGTACTCTGTATGAAATGGAAAATTTCTCTTAAAATTTTTCCACTACATCATTTCAGTTTTGATTCTTCTTACCTCTGTTGTAATGTCAAGAGTTAATGGGAGAAGCAGAAAGAATCAGGAATTGAATGACTGAGGCCTAAAATTTCAAGAGTAGCTGGTGTATATCAGAAGATGGGACATGGCAAAGTCAACTTTATAAAATTATCTCTTTGTAACTTTGTGCATCTTATATTGTATATAAGAAAGTAGTTTCTATTTTGGGTTTTTGTTTGGTTTGTTTTGCATGATACAAAGCTCTTTGTTTCTAAAAGATCTGTACTCTTTATTAGGCTTATACTGAATTGCTTTGTCAAATAAAGTCTTAGGAAATAGCAACTTATGGGACAAATGAAAAAGAAAACCAAGTATCCTTCGAGAGATTTCATCTGGAGAATGATATGTTACAAAAAACCTTCCTGCCAAACAGAAAGCTGCTCCAAATTTCTGGCAAGTCTCTAACTTTACTACTGTAAAGCCTATTCTCTCTGTGAGGAACATCATTTTCCAGATTATCATGGTACAGTTTCTGGCTGTTGAAGTCAGATGGGCATGCTAATATTGTTATTTACCCCATGTGACGCTGACAAAGAAATACACAAAAGTAAATTTTTCATAAGTGTGTGTTTTTAAATTGCCCAGTAAATGAATTTAGCATGAAATGAAAAGTTGATGGAAATTTATTAAGCCACAAAAAGAGAAAGTAATGAAGCATTAATAGACCATCCTTAAAACTTTCCAAACTTTTTAAGAGCTGAAACAAACCTTCCATCACTAAATGACTAGTAAAATGTAAGAACTAATATAGATTCAGAAAGCATTTTGTGGTGCCATACTTCTACATGCTCATTGAAAAACACTGCAGAATAGTTTTGCAATTTGAATCTTAGTGCATTATTCAAAACTCACTAAAACCATTTTGAAAATGCTTAGATATTTCTTTTCTATGTAGAAGAGAAAGTCAGAAGAAGAAGAGAATTCCTCATGTCTTTAGTCCAGCAAGGTCTTAGTTGCATTCACAGGCCCATTAGTCACTAAGTCAAAGTTTCCCACAGGCATTTTATTCTGGGCCTGTTTCAAAGCCATTGAACTCAATGTGAAACCACCTGGTGACTTCATAGACTTTGGATCAAGGTCCAGGCGGCTACTGAGTGAGCTCTATAGGAGACTTTATATCCTGCAAAAATGATCTCACTTATGAACAAACTTCCTTTCTGGGAAATCTCACGTATTTTCAGTGACTATTCAAAGGCTTTGGTAGGTATGGACTAATTCATACCATATGTCAAAATTCAGATTTCTCTAACAAAAATATTGTAGATATTTTACTATCTGTAATATCTCCTATTTAGACTATGGACATCTATCCACAAATAACAGTTTATGGTATGTCTCTGTACTGTGCAGTGACCCTAGGGCAACTAGGAATCATCAGACTTCCTGTTTAGGTATGCAAAGAGAGTCCATATGAAGCCCATTACACAGGCTGTCTGTGGAAGACATACCTTGTCTGAAATGCTGAGGCTTACTTATCTGACATGTTAGACCTACTCACTGATCCAAGAAATACAGCTGATTGGAAAAAAAGGCAAAAAAAAAAAAAAAAAAGAAAATTAACTCCAAACCACAAGACACACTTCTGACAGCACTGTGATTTACTATGTGCTGCTGCTTTTGATAGCCTTGATATTCTTTCAGGCTGGAGGCACAAGGAATAAATCTTGGATAAACTCTTCTTCTTCCTGACAAGCATAGTCAAGATTTCATTTTAGATGGCAAGCATGTCAGAAATTGGATTCTGAAGTATTCCAATCTCTGAAATTTTTGTTTTGGTGTATTATTTAAACATATAAAATACATTCATGAATATCCAAGTGAAACAACTTGTGAAGAGAAAGACTCAAATTTGTGATGGCATGTCTTTTTTCATGCCACTGTTCACTATTCACAGAGGGAATCAGTATTAATATATATATTTTTTTCATGAGAAGGTAATAAGAAAGTATCAAAAGAGAAAATGCTTCATAAGAGGAGAAACTCGGGGACCCACAGAAAGAAACTTCATCTGATTGTTTTTCTTGAAAGTTCTCAATTTAGAACTTTAGGTGAAAAAATGCAATTTAGTCCAGTATACTATATTTCCCTGTTCATTCCAGTTCTACTCTGAAGTCAGACTACAAACTCAAACACTTTACATTTGACCAAAGGAAAGGTTTTTTTACAAAATCTATCTAAAATAAATAGCTGAGACTGGGTACAGATTATTAATGTAAATGAGTGACATGTCCTGCCTGTAATGAGGAGGAGGGAAGGGGTGAATTTGGTCCTTTACTATTTTTAGCTGATATAAGTAAATGAAGAACATATATGGATGCATAGTTTAAAGTTTATTTTCACCAATTAACCATCAAGCTTTCCATCAGAGAACAGTAATGAACACTACTTACCTCCACTAAGATCAGCTTTATCTTATTAACAGTATTGAGAAAAATCAGAGAAAACAATAGACAAAACAAAACAATGAAATATACAAAAGAATTCTGTGTCTTTCTGCATGTGACTTCCAAAATATTATATTACGCATAATCCACAGGAGAGCACAGATGTTGTAGTCCAGTTTCTTGGGAATTTTATCTGCATCAGATTTGTAAAAGCTCAAGTTATTCTACTAAAGAAAAAGTGTTCTCATTTAATAGCTAACACAGATGTCAGTGGTTAGATATGTATCACAGTTGAAACTTTTAGAGATGTATTCTTTTTGGAAGACAACTGTGTACATATTTAGAGATTCTATGCTGGAAGAAAGCCTTTTCTCACTGGTCTTACTGAAGTCCATTCTTTATAAAACTTTTGACACGAAGTTTTCATTGTAATTCCAAGACGCAGTCAGCTAGGAAATTAATGCTCTGATTATGTGATAAACTCTGAGCTATAGCAGTTCCATCGATCCACTTTAGCTGAGACAATAAAGAGTTTCAAATTAAATCAATAAAGGTAATTTTATTCAGATGTGAATGAATCTTCACAGAGCAGTATCTCTTCAGTACAGAAAAGTGGAGAATTATTATTTGCAAGGCAATAATTTTTCCCTTTTTTACAAGTTAAGTGATCAATTAATAGCATTCACCTCTCTCTTTTACCAGACTTAATATAATTTAACAGAAGGTGAGTTCAAACACATAAAGGGAAGTTTGTTAAAAAAGCAACATGTTGCTATACTTCTATCAGGATGGGTGTTCTGTCATCTCTAAATACAAAAGTTAGGCTTGACTGAGAACTATGTTATAAAAAGTACAAGAATCTCTGAGGAGAGACAAATATGCCATGAGTTAGTGTTTAAATAAAATTTTTTAAAAAGCTATGGCAGATGTGACGATATGTTTTGGCCTCATTTGAGGTTTCTCTTAGAACTTGACAGTGAAGCACTCTCCAGAGTTGCTTTCATGCTGTGAGAAGGGTGGGAAGAGAAAGAAAGAGAGAAGCAAGCTGTGGGAGTGCAGAGTTTTACTCTTGAATACGTCAAGGAATAGTATTTCTGAATATCAGCACTTACACATCAGGATTACAGTTCCACAGTGTATAAATGGGGTAATTTTGGATGGAAGTCCCCACATTGCATGTGTTCTCCTCAGGGCAAGAATGTTTTTACTCTTGTATTTTGACAGCCAAACAGATTTGCTGCAAAAAAGCAGTTTGTAGAATTTTCAATTTTTTAATTGTGCAAGACTCCAAATCTGAAATCTATATCATTTCCTCGTGTCTTCAGAAGTATCATTTTCGGGGAGTTGGTGTAGTCCTGGATTCCCACATGAACTTCAAAGTCAACAAGATTAGCAAGATTTTACTGCTAGTATTCCCACAAATTCATGGAGCGCTTCTTTCAAAAGAAAAAGAAACAGATAAGAACAAGAAACAAGAACTAGTACAACAAGAACGAAGAGAACACTCTCAAGTGAATTTGTCTTCAACTCATAAAAGGCGTGGACATCCATTTTTAAAGTAGGTCCACATTCATTGTTCTTCTTGGTTCAACATCAGTTTTGTTGGTAATTTATAGCTGAGATGATATGTTACATCAAATGCTATAGGTCCCAGTTAGGTTCCGGTTCTGATTTGATAATCAGTTGCAGGTAAGCACAGATGGGCTAAAACTTAGTTTTGTACCTGTGATAAAATGATTAGGATTGTAACCATAAAAAAGGGCCAGAGATCTCTTGGTAAGAACTGATCTATCTTCATATTAATACTTAATAGTAATTTTATAATGTAATTTGTCCAGCAAATCTTACATAATAAGCAGAATTACATGTGTTTTCCCTGGTGTGCTTAACTCAGCTAGTTCAATGAGGGTACTCGTGGACTATTCTGTACTTCCTGAATATATTGCACATCACTGAGATGCATGCCGAAAAGTGTATTGGGTATTTAAAATGCAACAATGTGCAATTTTTTTTTAATGAGAGAATAATATTTCAGGAAATAATGCTCACGGGGGAATGGTAAAATGTTAAGAAATAACTTTGAAAAATTGTTTGATATCAGGTAAAGATTGAACATTCTATCACACTGGTTCAGAGCGTGACTAAATTGGTTTTTTTAAGGCAGAAATATGGTAAAAAACTAGTAAGTAAATTGTATGCATAGAGAGAACATTATTATATATTTTTCAAACGGAGGAGAGAATTGGGGCCTCTGTTAATTATTCTTTGATCAATACAAGTAACAGAGGAAATATGTTAGATGCCTAATTATCTTGATGTATTGTACCTTGATGTATTGTACTACTCCCACTACAAGCTCTAGATTTAACTCCAGAAATTCACAGGAAAGTTATATCTCTGTAATTCTGCCTATATAGGAAGAGGATTGAAAGACAAAAAACAGGTATGTAAAATGTTCCAGACCGTTACTTTTGAATGAAGTTTGAGAACATGCTAGGAGAGAAGAGATTTTTACTGAGTTTGTTGGTTTAATGTTGATGAAAACCCAGAGTAATGTCACAGATAAAGCAGAGATTCTCAGCCTGAGAAGTGAAAACCTTGGGCTCACGTACATAAAAAGATCATTGTGTGAGTATAAAGCCTATAACAGTTGTTGTTTTCCCAAGAACTACAGATCTCTGATGATGTCATGTGATGGCATATTTGTGCTTTGCGTTCTGGACTGCTGTAGTTTAACCCTGACAGGCAGATAAGCACCACATAACCATTTCCTCACTTCTTGTAGTAGGATGGGAAGAGAATAAAAAAAAAAAAAAAGGAAACAGGACCTCAACTCAAGGGTTGAAACAAGAACAGTTTCATAAGAAAAGGAAAAAGTAAAAATAAAATAAAAATAAAATAAAAATAAAATAAAAATAAAATAAAAATAAAATAAAAACAAACAGGTGATGCAATTTCTCACCACCAGCCAACCGATGCCCAGCGAGTTTCCACAAAGGAGCAGCCCTCCCTCCACCCTCAGCCTCCACATGGACAACTCACCCCAGTTTTATTGTTCAGCATGACATCGGATGTCAGGGAATATTTCTCTGGTCAGTTTGGCTCAGCTGTCCTGTCTGTGACCTCTCACAACTTCTTGTGCAGCTTCACCTCCTCTCTAGACAGACAGCATGAGGAGCCAGCAGTCTTTGACTCAGTATAAATTCTGCTCAGTAACAACATTGATGTGTTATTAGCATTATTTTCAACCTAAATGCAGAACACAGCACTTTACCAGAGATCCCATCTGCATCAGAGATACTGATTTATTTCCTCTGGGCAAATTCTTGCCAGAAGTTCCAAACAACTTCAGCCTATGTGGTAGCATAGGAATGGATTAAGAGGAAGAAGAAAGGTGTTTTTATGCACTTGAAAAAAAGGGCCCTACATCTGAGCATAGATGAGAGCTCTAGTATCTTGCAACCAGTAGCTAGAAACTGCTTTGCTCTTATATCTTTGAGATGCCAGTGACAAAGTTCATTCACAATGTTGATAATACATGTAGGGTGTTTGTTTGATTGCTTGTTTTACATATAAATAAAATTGTTCAGGAGCTACATTTGAGCTAATATGAGAGCAGTAAGAACTGTGAACTTGTACCCCAATTTTGCCAGTATGTGTGCAGACAGCACCACTAGACACATCTGCACACCCTGAGTAAGAACAAAGAATGCAGCTTCCCTATCTTCCTCATTGCCTAAGACATCATCATTAGCTGTATGTAGAATACAGGTGCCCTCAGCTCAGGTCAGAGGCACTTCTTTGGTTCACCTTTGTCTAGACAACTGATGCAGAACACCTCCTGTTCTAAATTCAGTTAAGTTTTACTTTACACAACAGAAACAATTTTTCTAGATGGATGGTTGATTTCTTACAGACAAAGAGCACACTGAGAGTAAATTAAGCTCATCTAAATGGAGAAACAAATCACTCAGCATTTCAAAAGGCTTTGTTAACTGTAAACAAGCAGCTCTTATCATGTCAGAATTAGTGATATCACAACAAAGGGCTTCTTATGCTTTATACAAATGAGATACCATCAGTCTCAGTATGATTGTTGGACCTGTTTTTATCTAGAATAAATGAATAAAAGCCCTTTGTATGAATTCCTTTTCTAGTTCTTGTAGTTGTAGTTAGTACTAATAATTAGTCCTTTAGTAACAACTTCCTTTAATAGTTATGTGATTCTTAAAATTTTTTAGTTTACAGAATAATATGTATTTTATAATACGAGCAACAGAAACAGGTGACCTGTTCCATTGGAAACCAACAGGTATTTGCTAGGCTATTCCTCTTGAAGACTTCATTGGACAGAACAGTCACACTCTGACTCAGAGCACAATCAAAGAATAATGCCCTCTTCTGAAGTACTTTTGAAGAAAACTTCAAAATAATCGTACTCAACAGAAATCCAGTTATCTTGTGAGAAAAATTGTGATTCTAATTGCATTGCTATGTATGAAGAGGTAGCACAATAACATCAGCTTCACATAGGAGGGTTTTTTAGGTTTTATTTGTCATTAAAGCAGATCAAAACAGATCAATTTACAAAACTCAGTTGGCAGACATCTAAAAAAAAGTGTTTAAAAACTATTGGATTAACACAATTATTCAGTGACATTTTATTTCTTGCATAATTTTGGCAGATACTTTTTTTTTATAATGATAAAGAACTAAAGAAGAAAACAATTATCTATCTCAAGGGTCAGAGGCAGAGGAGCTAAAGAGATCAGTTTCTTAAACCATCTTAACCCAGTTCTACTGTGGTACATTTTTTTAATCTTGCCTGGTGTGACTGAAGATAGGTGTTTCAAAGCAAGTCTAGTGCAACATTTTTAAGAAAGCATACAAGTTAGTGTATTGAAAACACGATCAGGACCTTTCCTTATTTGTTTCTTATATATCATCTTTCTTCAATGAGGCAAGGGATTTGTGACATAAATATTCTATGGTCATTTAATTAAAGCCTTCATTGTAAACTGAAGAAGATGATTTAAGAATGCATGGGCAAGCCACATACTGCCATTTCCTAGTTTGATTTTTCTCCCAGTATTGTATGAAAGACACTTAATAATTGAAACAACAACAGCCAAAGAAATAAAGCCACGAGGGCAGTGCAGTTGCAGGGGGTGTCATTGTAAAGTTAGAATTCCCCTAGATCTGTATTAGTTGTGAGAGTTATTGTCTTTCCACAGAAAAGGTAATTCTTGGCAAATGTTGGCTTATACAAAGCATGTATTGTAAACACAAGTTGAGGACTGTATTTAAAAGCTGACACAAGATTTTTTATGTGTCCTTTCTCAGCATCCCTGAAATATAAAAGCAAACATAATTGTCTCTGTTCAGTTTTTAAGATATGGATAATCTTTGCCTTTTCAGATGTCCCAAGACACTGCATAGCGCTCAGATACTAGTCAAGAAGGGCATACGTCTCTTTCCTTTCTTGTTTTTTGTCTTGTCCACCAGTCTCCTGTACGTCTCTTGGAAAACCTGTGGTACCAGACATCTACCATGCTCTATGGGTCTGAACTTATGCAGTGACTTGTTTTCATTTCAGGGAATCATTCAAGTCATAGTAAATTGCTATTTTCTAACATCCAATATACCATTTTAGAGATCAAACGTCACCAAGTAGTATCAAGGAGTGTACTGATGAAGGTATTAGCCACTGAGCAAAGGGCTATATCTGAAACATTTCTCTTTTACTAGTTGACTAGGTGACATCTTGTAAACTGCTTTTAGATCAGAAGATTCATTTCTGCATTTTCTTAATGAACATGCTAAACAGCTCCTTTCTAAAATCCTCTGATCTTAAGGTATTGTCAACGGTTTATGGGCTGGTCCGGCCCAGTTCCGTGACCAGCAGGGCGGAGGGATCTGCGGATCCGCGCCTCTGGGAAAGGGGAAGCAGGGGACCCCAAAATACTTGAAAACAACAGCACTAATCTGAGGTGGAACAAATGATTTTACTAAATATAGTATTAGTAAAATACAATGAGAGAGAGAGAGAGAATCTGTTTGAATTGTATAGACCTCACCACAATGCTGGGGTGAGAAGTGCAGTCCAGTTGAGTGACTGAAGTACAGACGGCAAAGTGCAGATGGCGAAGCGCAGGCAGCGAAGCGCAGATAGCGAAGCGCAGGCAGCGAAGCGCAGGCGAAGAAGAAGGATCAGGTGACCTTGCATGGAGTTATATCCCCTTGCTGACCGCAAAGCCTCCTGGGGAAATGCAGTTCTTCTCCGTCGGACGAACATTCGGCAGATATCAAACCCCACCCCCAGTGCATTACATGATGTTATGGTGTGGAATACTGATGACCAAAAATCATAAAACCATGACATTCCACCCCTTATTCTACATCACTACATCATGCTTAACACATGGGATTACAGACTGCACTCCCCCAACATCAAATTCCCTTGTGGTACACACTGAACATCCCCGTTTTTCTGCATCACCCACCAGGTGGACCCAGGTCCCTGGGCAAAGACAGTTCCGCGAAGAGGTTTGCCCTTCCCAGAAGCAGGAAAAACCCAAACTGCTTTTCCTAACATGTTCTTTACATGTACTACAGGGACCTTATCTCCCTCTACAATATGTAGGGAGCTGGATTGGGTAGGACCATCTCGACTGATTGATCCTCTGGTGTTAACCAGCCAGGTGGCTTCTGCCAAATGCTTCTCCCAGTGTTTAAATGTTCCGCCACCCATTGCTTTCAACATGGTTTTTAACAACCCGTTGTAGCGTTCGATCTTACCAGAGGCTGGTGCATGATAGGGGATATGATAAATCCACTCGATGCCATGTTCTCTGGCCCAAGTATCCACAAGTGAATTTTTAAAATGAGTCCCATTATCTGACTCAATTCTTTCCGGGGTGCCATGTCGCCACAGGATTTGCCTCTCCAGACCTAATATGGTGTTTCGGGCGGTAGCATGGGGTACTGCATATGTTTCGAGCCACCCGGTTGTTGCCTCCACCATGGTGAGCACATAATGCTTACCATTGCGAGATCGTGGCAAAGTGATATAATCAACCTGCCATGCCTCCCCATATTTGTACTTTTGCCATCGCCCTTCCTCCCAGAGAGGTTTCATCCTCTTAGCTTGTTTAATTGTGGCGCATGTATCACAGTCATGAATGATTTGTACAATGGCATCCATAGTTAAGTCCACCCCTCGGTCTCTGGCCCATTTGTATGTTGCGTCTCTCCCTTGATGACCTGAGGTCTCATGGGCCCACCGAGCTAAAAATAACTCACCCTTGTTCTGCCAGTCCAGGTCTATTTGAGCCACCTCAATTCTGGCAGCTTGGTCTACCTGATGGTTATTTCGCTGATCTTCTGTAGCTCTACTCTTGGGCACATGAGCATCTACATGACGCACCTTTATAACCATATTTTTTGTTCGGGTAGCAATATCTTTCCATAGGTCAGCAGCCCAAATAGGCTTGCCCTTTCTTTGCCAATTATTTTGCTCCCACTGCTGTAACCAACCCCATAAGGCATTTGCTACCATCCATGAATCAGTGTAGAGATAGAGCATTGGCCACCTCTCCCGTTCAGCGACATCTAAGGCCAGTTGGACAGCCTTTACCTCTGCAAATTGGCTTGATTCTCCTTTCCCTTCGGTGGCCTCTGCAACTTGTCGTGTGGGGCTCCACACAGCAGATTTCCATCTGCGATGCTTTCCCACAATACGACACGATCCATCTGTGAACAGGGCATATTTCTTTTCATTCTCTGGTAATTCATTGTATGGTGGGGCTTCTTTAGCACGAGATACATCTTCTGCTGGTGGTGTTCCAAACTTTTTACCTTCAGGCCAGTCCATGATGACTTCTAGGATTCCTGGACGGCTGAGGTTCCCCATCCGTGCTCGTTGTGTAATCAGTGCAACCCACTTACTCCAAGTGGCATCAGTAGCATGATGGGTGGAAGGAACCTTTCCCTTGAACATCCAGTTCAGCACTGGCAGTCGAGGTGCCAGAAGGAGCTGTGTTTCAGTACCGACTACTTCGGAAGCAGCCCGAACCCCTTCATACGCAGCTAAGATCTCCTTTTCAGTTGGAGTGTAGCCCTCCTCCGACCCCCTGTAGGCTCGACTCCAGAATCCCAAGGGTCGGCCTCGGGTCTCTCCTAAGGCTCTTTGCCACAAACTCCAAGTGGGGCCTTTCTCTCCAGCAGCAGTGTAGAGGATGTTCTTCACATCCTGTTCCATCCGTACTGGCCCCAGGGCCACAGCACGGGCTATCTCTTGTTTAATCTGCTCAAAAGCCTGCTGCTGCTCAGGACCCCACACAAAATCATTCTTCTTCCGTGTCACCTGATAAAGTGGGCTTACAATGAGGCTGTAGTTTGGAACATGCATTCTCCAAAAACCCACTACACCCAGAAACGATTGTGTCTCTTTCTTATTAGTGGGGGGAGACATGGCAGTGATTTTGTCGATCACATCTGTCGGGATGTGACGACGGCCATCTTGCCACTTTATGCCTAGGAACTGAATCTCCTGGGCAGGTCCTTTCACTTTGCTTCGCTTAATAGCAAAACCAGCACGGAGAAGGATCTGGATTATTTGCTCTCCTTTCTCAAAAACTTCCTTTGCTGTGTTGCCCCACACAATGATGTCATCAATGTACTGTAAGTGCTCAGGAGCACCTCCCTGTTCCAGTGCAGCTTGGATCAACCCATGGCAAATGGTTGGACTATGTTTCCACCCCTGGGGCAAACGGTTCCAGGTATACTGAATGCCCCTCCATGTGAAAGCAAACTGTGGCCTACATTCTTTGGCCAAAGGAATGGAGAAAAAGGCGTTAGCAATGTCAGTGGTGGCATACCACTTAGCTGCTTTTGACTCCAGTTCGTATTGGAGTTCTAACATATCTGGCACAGCAGCACTCAATGAGGGTGTAACTTCATTCAGGCCACGGTAGTCCACCGTCAGCCTCCATTCTCCACTGGCTTTACGCACTGGCCATATGGGGCTGTTAAAAGGCGAGTGAGTTTTGCTGATCACTCCCTGATTCTCTAATTGATGAATTAACTTCTGAATGGGGAGCAAGGAATCCCTGTTGGTGCGATACTGCCGTCTGTGCACCGTTTTTGTAGCTATCGGTACCTGTTGCTCTTCCACTTGTAGCAACCCCACAACAGATGGATCTTCTGATAGGCCAGGCAAAACAGATAACTGCTTAACACCTGTGTCTACAGCAGCTATTCCAAAGGCCCATTGATACCCTTTGGGATCCTTAAAATATCCCCTTCTGAGGTAATCAATACCAAGTATACATGGAGCCCCTGGGCCAGTCACAATAGGGTGCTTTTGCCAGTCTCTACCAGTGAGGCTGATTTCGGCCTCCAACATAGTCAGTTCTTGGGAACCTCCTGTCACCCCATGAATATAAATTGATTCCGTCCCTTGGTGACTCGAGGGCATTAGAGTGCACTGTGCACCAGTATCCACCAGGGCCCTATATTTTAGTGATTCTGATGTGCCAGGCCATCTAATCCACACAGTCCAATAAACTCTATTATCCCTTTCCCCCCCCTGGCTGGGGGCAGGGCCCCTCTATTTGTTACCTCCGTTGTCTGCAGCAACTGGAGCAATCACCTTTCTGGAGAAGTTCACCTTGGTGGTTGATTTGTCTTGTAATTCTTTTACCCGTGCTTGAAGTGCTGGAGTAGGTTGCTTATGCCACTTCTTCATATCTTCTCCATGGTTGCGTAGGTAATGCCACAAGGCAAAACGTGACGTGGTCTTACTGTTGTCACTTGTTCGAGCAGGAGGACGTCTTCTTTTGATAGCTGAGACGTTGGATGACACTGACTGGGAGGAAATCAAGTTGATTAGCCCCTCAAGTAGGCTGTTTTGGGAATTCTGTTCCTCATTGGATGTATCTGTTACCACCATGTATTCATCGGCATCAGGCACGATTGATAGTTTACCTATTATATCTTCTTGTTTGTTCTCCATTCTGTCCAGCTTTTCAGCTACTTTTTCAATGGCTGAAACACAAGCTCGTAGAGGGCTTAAATGTAACTCAAAGTCTTGAAGTTTATTAAGCAACTCATTTATAAGGGGTCTTCTTTCCCCTCTGCCATACATAGCTGCAAATGTACTGGCGTACCTTTCTGGTGCAGTCTTTGTGAATGTACGCCACATGTTTGGTGTACACCTGGCTCTCTCGGGATCATGCTCTTGGTCTGGCTCATCAGGAATGAAATCGGGGCTATGTAGTGTTTCCACCACAGCACATTCTCTCAAATAACGGATGCCTTCTTCCATATCAGCCCATTTCTTCTTCTCAGGCATCAGATCGTCTTTGAAGGGGTATCTTTCTTTTACAGCTAACAACATCCGCTTCCAGAGGGTGAAGGCCTGGTTCTGGCATGTACTAATACCTCTGTCAATGGCTGAGTCCCTAGCAATGCCACCCAGTTGGCGAGCTTCTCTACTATCTAGCCACACACTGTTGGCCCCATTGTCCCAGCATCGAAGTAACCAAGTGGCAATAGGCTCATTTGGGTGGCGTGAGAAGTCTTTTCTCAGACTTCGAATTTCATTCATTTTCAGAGATCGATCAACAAAGGTAACAATATCTTGCTCACCTCTTGCTCTTCCAGGACTTCTTGCCCTTGTAGGTGTTGGTGACCGTGGTCTTACTGAGGGCCCCTCCCCTGGACTCAGAGGTGCTTCTCTTGGCCCTCGGAGCCACTCCTCTGGACCTCTTTCCTCCTCTTTTTTCTCTTCTAACTGAGTCGAGATTCGCTTTGTTTTCCGTCCTCTTACAGGGGCAACTGACATCGATTGTGGTGCCTCCTGTGGTTGATCAGGTTGGTCAGTTCCAATGCTCTCATCCTCCAGTTCAGCTTGGAGCTTGTTTCGTTCGATTATGACAGTATCTAGCTCAGATTGGAGGGTGTGTTGTTGAGATTGAAGATTGTCGAGCTTGGATTGCAGGGAGTCTCTCTCAATTCGGAGGGCATCTCTCTCAGATCGGAGGTTTTTCCTCTGGAGCAGGAGACTCTCTCGCTCATTTTGAACTTTTTCCCTGAGACTCTCCCTTTCAATTTCAGAAGCTCTCTCTCTCTCCAGGATAGTATTGAATAAGGCCCGATAAGCATTAGCCAGGCCCCAAATCATATGTGCCTCCTCAGAACTGCCCAAGCCGCAACATTCCTGCCTTAAATAGCTGTTTAGACTCTCGGGGTCTTTCAGGTGTTCTGGAGTAAAGTTCCATGAGACTGAAGATTTCCATCTGTTTAAAGTCTTTCCAAGACCTCTCCACACTCCCTGCCACTCAGTATTCTCTGGTTTTGGGGAGGACATCCTCAAAATATAATAAATAGTAATACTGAGCGAAATGATGAGCAATACATTCAGGGAGATTAGTAATGCGACTAGGTGTTCATTCAAAAACTGCATTACAGGCTGAAAGGTGAGACTGGAAACCTTAAAAAATCCCAGTCCTGTAAAATTGACAGCTGTCTCCGGAATTGTAAGCCACATTGTACGAACGTGCCAGGTCCATATTTCCACCCATGTTTTCAATTGATTGTATATGCCGATTGCTCCATAGAGCAAGGTGGCCAGCTTAATTAATGCCCAGTATGTTTTGAGCATTAGGAAAGAAGAGGCAGCAGCGTGCAGCCCTTTAAGAGTCAGTTTCACTACAGAAAGCATTTTTTTTTTTTTTTTTTTTTTTTTTTTTACAGAGGCAAGATAGTAAAGCTCAGAGTTTACAAATATCCTACGATACTGGCAGTCCGCCTGGAGTTCTCAAGGTCACGTTTTCAGAGAGTAGCGGTAAAACAGATAAGCTTTCCCAACGGAACTCTCCGAGAGCAGAGAGTCTAAACAGCTAGAAAGCAACTGTTGCCCGCATTCTCCACCAAAAATGTCAACGGTTTATGGGCTGGTCCGGCCCAGTTCCGTGACCAGCAGGGCGGAGGGATCTGCGGATCCGCGCCTCTGGGAAAGGGGAAGCAGGGGACCCCAAAATACTTGAAAACAACAGCACTAATCTGAGGTGGAACAAATGATTTTACTAAATATAGTATTAGTAAAATACAATGAGAGAGAGAGAGAGAATCTGTTTGAATTGTATAGACCTCACCACAATGCTGGGGTGAGAAGTGCAGTCCAGTTGAGTGACTGAAGTACAGACGGCAAAGTGCAGATGGCGAAGCGCAGGCAGCGAAGCGCAGATAGCGAAGCGCAGGCAGCGAAGCGCAGGCGAAGAAGAAGGATCAGGTGACCTTGCATGGAGTTATATCCCCTTGCTGACCGCAAAGCCTCCTGGGGAAATGCAGTTCTTCTCCGTCGGACGAACATTCGGCAGATATCAAACCCCACCCCCAGTGCATTACATGATGTTATGGTGTGGAATACTGATGACCAAAAATCATAAAACCATGACAGGTATTAAGATGTACAGGACTTTTTTGGTAGAAAATAAGCCATATTCAGTGATAAGTGAAAATATTGCAAAACAGAATATTAACACATTACTTCTTTACAAGCACCGACATTTTGCTTCTCCAGATAGATGTGGTAGCTGGGGGAAGAAGGAGGAACCACCGTAGTGATGGTTTGCCATGCTCTCATTTTTTAATTTTTTTTTTTTTTTTTTAAGAAAAGAGGTTTTAGATATAGAAATGCAGTAAATAGAAAATACTTGTCAGATGCCAATAATAAAAGAAGTTTTGGCTGCAGCCAGCTGTAAAGAATTTTTCCTGGTTTATAAGGCATAAAATTTGGTCTCTAGGCTGCCATTGAAATTTCCTTATGAGGGTGAGCTAAGCCAAAAATCCTGTGCTTTAAAATATTATTTACAACTAACAAAAAAATTGCATATTTTCTCTAGAATTGCTGCTGGAGACTGGTATTAGTGGCATTGCTTTGAAGACAGAAAACATGGAAAAGTTCTATCAGAGCCAGACTGATGATGTGTTTGTACTTTGTTACGGTTGTGGACTGGCCACAGTTTCAGCAGTGCTGCTGAAATTGTGGATCCAGGTCTCCGCAAATGATTGAGGTGAAAAGCAGGGTAAATTAGGTCTTTCACAGATACATGCTGCTAAAATTAGTCTAATTTCGAAATTAGTCTACTTACTACTAGTATGAGGTTCTTCATGCAATTCTGAAGTCTTCCATGAGGATTCATCCAGAAAGTCAAATTTAAGAATTGCATTTCCAGAAATTGGTAATAATGGTAGAGTAGGGAAAATACAGACCTTATACTATACTAGAAAAGCAAAAGAATAGAGAAACTAAAATTTATGTGCAATTAAATTTCTGAATATCTATCAATATTGGGTAGATGTTATTTAGTTCTCATGGAGAGTTAAACATAGCTGCAGTTTCATGAGGCCTGATAAATTGACTCAGCAATTCATAATTTCCCATCCCTTCCATTCCCTTCCTTTCTCTCTGCTTTGGGCTCTCTGTGTCTACTGTGCACCAGCCAACAAATCCCTGTAGCAGAAGGTGGCTCAAAGAGGATGTGCTTGTGTTGTGGTTTAGCTAAATAGTTGTATCACTCAACTAAATCAAAATCCTATGTAACATCAAGTATATGCAAATATGTAAATTTAGTATTAAATATTAAATATTAAATAGCAATGAATATTCCCAACAGTGTATTTCATCATAACACTCAACAGTATTTGTGTTTCACCATCTTCATGTGAAATATCTAACAGAACCTAATCAGAGAGTACTGAATCTGACAAACACCTATGACATCCCACCATGAGCAATTTTGACTTATTAACATTAAAGGAGAAATACTCTTACAGAAAGAAGTGGATGGTTTTCTATCAACTCAGTGATGTTGAATTTGCTGAGAAGTGTGTCTAATGAAAGCTATAAGTCAAGAAGAAAGAGATGGAAGAAGGTCAAAGGCAGGCAGATAAAGGAAACAGATAAGGAAAAAATAAGACAAGCCACTTCAGCTGCAGCAGTCAACTAGACTAATTCAGTTGCTCATGCAATCGTAGCTGAAGTTATAATTTTTGAGGACTCAGACAGTGAATCCAGGCATCTTGTGTTGATGTGTAGTATTTCATGATAATTGGAACACCAAACCTTGAGTACCAAAAATAAGGTTTGTAGCAAGTAGAAGAAAAATATAGCAGAAAGATTTGGATGAGGCTCTGTCAGTCATCAAGCACAGTTCTATCATGCATATGCCTTGAGAAAACAGTGCATTCTTCAGGGCACTTATGATGATATTTGTTCCTCAACAAGCAAGTAATGTTTATTCCAGAAATTAAAATATGGACCTTCTGAGTACAAGCATGTGAGAAATCACAGTGATCTTTCCAGATCACTCCAGCTATTTCATTCTGACAGTCATCTGTAGATGTGAGACCATCAATTTCCATTGATGAAGGAGATACTCACTGTAGCACATTCTGTATTCAAAAGCATTTGTTAATAATTTTCCTATTTCTAATTGCATTCATATTTATAACATTTCCTGCTTAACACAACTCAAAGGTTACTGTCATAAGGATTGGCTCTGGTCTGTATTACAGAACAATACTGTCAGCTTTTGCTGTAAAGGCACAGTTCTTAGTGACACTGAGTTCTCTGAACACACTGAAAAAATATACAAGCATATATTAGTTACTGGACAAGCACAATCGTGCTTATCACACACACATCCAAAATTACTTCCTAAATATCTGACAGAAGAGCAGATGTGAGTCATCCTCAGCAGCAGTGTGGCTGTCACTCTTGCATTTAACATTGAGCAATCCTAAAATACTACCCTTTCGATCACAGCTGCTATTTTGTTTCATCCATTACATCCAGTTCCCTGGAATCTGTTAATCAACTTTTAGAGCTTCTTTTTCCCTTGTTCCAAACAATTGACTCAATCTTCATTTTAATTTTCATTTTAATGAAAATTTAATTTTACATTTAACACTAACATCCACTACTAGCCCCAGCCAAAAGAAAGAAGGAGATAATTGTTTCTTAGGGCAGACCAAGTAGATTTACATTCTGTGATATTCTTGGTTCTCAGAGGAGAGGATCAACTACCAAAATGTTTAAGAAATACATCAAACAAGAACTGAAGGTAGCCACATGACATGCTTATCATCATTAGCTAACTGAATTTTCTAGTTAGAGAGCTAGAAATGGAAATCTTTATTCTTGCCTGCCTAAGAATTCCTCTTATCCCAGCATTTTCCATTTAAAAAAGAAAAAGAAAAACAAACAAAGCGAAAAAAGAAAACAAAAAACAAACAAACAAAAAAACCACCACAAACAAAGAATGCATTAGGAAAAAAACCAACAACACATCTACTACATGTCCTTAAAACACCATCTCAGTGCAATAATTAATCCCACTAGTACCTTATACTGCACTTTAATCAATAATCCACTGAGGAAACTGAGATACACATAACATTATTGAAAAGAAAGAAGAGGAGGTAGAGGAAAGGAAAGAAAGAGGTGAAAAGTACTAAATTACCTTCAGGTGTATTTTCCCAATAGTGTATTTCACCATAACACTCAACAGTATTTGTGTTTCACCATCTTAATATTTTTTGATCTGTTCTATTCTGTGGAAAAGCTGATTGAGAATTGAAGGGGTTCCTCTGTTTAAATACTTCTAAATGAATGAAAAGAAAATGAAATTCTCTCCCACAGTTCTTACCGTTAGACTCAGGATAAAAAAAAATCTCTCTAAAACTCTCTTTGCTAATCAAACACCAGCTATCTGTTCCTTTCATTTGCAATATTTTATTATGCATAAAATTACCATAAACACAGTGGACATAAATTCTACTAATTGCAGTTATATAAGTGGGGAAATATTATGTTTCTTTAAATAGATAATCAATTCCTCAAATGGTGAATAGGTGAAAGAACTCAATCAAATCCCATCCTTCTTTCCTGAACATGAAGGAAACTCAAATTGGCCTCCAGATAAAAGTTTGCCCTTATTTCCTTAATGGAACAAATGTAAATCTTGGCTCAGATTTTTTTAGTCATAACTCTAGTTTCTGATCCAACAGTGTGTGGAAGCATATGCTTAATTTCAAATTTGTGAATAACTCCATAGATCCCACAGTTCATGGACTGAATGTGAAACACAGCTTTGTGGGTCAGGTGTATTCCCAACCTGAATAATCAAAGTCATCATCTTCTTTTCTTCTTAGATATCCTATCTGAAATGTATAATCTAATCTATTCTTAAGAGAAGCTTAAAGTCTGGCCCAAGTTGTCTAGCAAAAATATATTAACAGATAAAAATATGTGTGTGGATAAAATGACTGGAGGAATTCACACAAAAAAAGAATTCTGGAAGATCCAATTTGCCCTACTTATATGTCTGGTGTCACAGAACTATGCTTTTAATTTGTATTCAGTTTTCTTTAAGAAAGAAAGTGATCTGGCAAAACTTATATCCAAACAGATCTGTATTGGAAAGAGTCTAGAGTAAAGTCCTTTGAGAGAGGACAAAGTGCAGCCTGAGAATTTTGATTCCCTTTCTGCTTTGGAGGCCTCTTTGCATTCCTTGTTTCCCACTCAGAACAAACTTAAAAATTGCTGAGGCAGCTTCTTGCAGTCCTTCTGCCTGAGAGGGAGAGAATGTGTATTTGATTCCCAGCCCATTGGACTCAGGAGAAAATAACTTACTGGCTGCAATAGTCTCATCAGATTTGACTTGTCCTCCTAAAATTAATAAATAATCTGCTCAAAAATATGCTGTTTGGAAGTAAGAGAGACCCTGATATTCAGTTTGAAACTGTTGTGGAAAAACTCTGGGTTTAGTCTCCAGTTTCACTGAACTAGGTAGAACCATACTTTGGAAGCAAGTCCATAATACCTAGGGTGCATTGGTGCATAGATGGGTTTCCTCCTTTCAAAGAAAACTTGATACTGTAAGCCAGAACATTTGAAAATCCAAAATGTGTAAATGAAAACAAACTTTTAAAAGAGTCAAAATGCTGTTATTTGAACTCTTCTGATGGTTGATTAATTTTTGTGTTCAAATCTCCGCAATCCTGTATTTCAGCTGTGACAGTAAATGGAGAGTATTTGATATATAACAAGAGGAGAACGCTTTTAAGAGATTTCTAGAATACTGTTGATTCAATGCATTATCGTCCAAATTTTTGAGTATACATCTGAATCGACAGGGTAGAACACAGGCTTGCTACATTTCAAGTTTCACTTTTCTTTCTTTTTCTGTTATGAAATATTGAGAGCAGAACACTTCCACTGAAAATGAAGACCAGGTTTGTAATCACCTGAGGAATCCGAGCATCCATACATTTATGGGTCCCAATAAAGTGCATAGAAGAGTCCTGAGGGAACTGACTGATGTGGTT
The DNA here is from genome assembly GCF_951394365.1 of Tetrao urogallus. NCBI lineage: Eukaryota > Metazoa > Chordata > Aves > Galliformes > Phasianidae > Tetrao > Tetrao urogallus. The sequence goes on from NC_136814.1 coordinate 60,591,565, forward strand.
GCTACGACTCTATTATATGTGAAAAGTCATGATGATCACACAAAGCCCCCGATAACTAGAGAAAAAAGAATATTGCACCAGTTTTTAAGAAGGGTAGAATTAATGACCCAGGAAACTACGGACCTTTCAGCCTCACTTCTGTGCTGGGAAAGATCATGAAACAGTACCTTCTGAAAGCTATGCTAAGGCACAGGAAAGACAGGAGATGATATGAGACAACCAGCATGGCTTTACTAACCTCAAGTCCTGCCTGACCAATTTAGTGGCCTTCTATGATGATGTAACTGCATCAGTAGACAAAGAAAGAGGCAAGTATCATCTATGTGGACTCCAGTAAGATCTTTGACACAGTCCCTTTAACATCCTTTTTTCCAAAGCTGAAAGGTGTGGATTTGATGGATGGAATACACAGTGAAAAAGGAACTGGTTGCAAGATTGTACTCAGAGAGTGGTGGCTTAATATCTGGAGACCAGTGACAAGTAGTGTACCCTTTGGGGTCTGTATTGGGACTGATGCTCTTTAAGATCTTTGTCAGTGATGCTGACAATGGGATTGAGTGCACTCTAAGCAAGTCTGTGGATGGCATTCAGCTATGTGACATGGTTGACCACACAATTGAGGGATGGGATGCCATCCCAAAGTACCTAGACAGGTTTGAGCAGTGGGCCCAAACTTCATGAAGTTCAAGAAAGCCATATACAAGGTCTTGCACCTGTGTTGAGACAAACCTGCTATTAGTACAAGCTGGGGGATGAAAGGATAGAGCACAGCCCCGCTGAAAAGGACTTAGGGTAGTGGTAGATGACAACTGGACAACCAGCAAGGTGCCCTTGAAGCCCAGAAATCCAGGTGTATCTTGGGCTGCATCAAAAAAGTGTGATAAGCAGGTCAAAGGAAGTGACCCTGCCCCTCTGCATTGTGTTGGTGAGATCATACCTGGAGTACTGCATCCAGATAAGGAGTTTTCAGTACAGGAGAGACACAGACCTGTTGGAGCGTGCCCAGAAGAGAGCCACAAAAATGATCCAAGGGATGGAACACCTCTCCTATGAGCATGGGCTGAGAGATCTTGTGGTGTTCAGAATGGAGAAAAAGGTCTCGGGGACCTGGCAGTAGCTTTTTAGTAAGTCTTCTTTCAGGGAAGCTCTGGGAAAGAAGGGCCCAGATTGTTGTGACAGGACAAGGGGAAAGGTTTCAAACTAAAAGGTGAGATTTAGATTAGATATAAGGAAGAAGTTTTTTACAATAAGGGTAATGAAGAAGTGGAGCAGGTTGCCAAGACATGTGGATCCACTGTCTTTGGAGACATTCAAAGTCAGGCTGGATGGAGCTCTGAGCAATATGTTCTAGTTGTAGGTGTCCCTATTCATTGTAGTGGAGTTGTTCTAGAAGACTTTTAAAGATCTCTTCCAACTCAAATGATTCTATGATTCTATTCTTTAAATTAATAACTTGGTCATTGTTCTTAGCCAGACCATGTTCTTTTTCATTGTTTTCACTGAGATTTTTTTTCTTTTCTTATTCTCTACATTTTGTCTTCCACTTTATAATAGTGAATTGTTCTGTGAGCAGCAAAGTTAATGAAGTCCAGTTTCCTGTGAAATACTTTTTGTCCCATGGTTATCTCTTTGGTCAAAAACAGCATATGGAGTTATTCATATGTGGTCTGCTTCCTGGCAGTTGTACATAGTCTCTGGCCATGAGGCTGTGGCCAAATGGCCTTTCCTCTGTGGATACTCTAATTTGAGTCTTTCTCCTTAACACTCCATTCAGCTTGTTGGAATTTTGAGACTTGCATGCCTCCTTTAAATCAGTTGAAAACAGAGCTTGCAGCCAGATGTTAGCTAAATAATATAGCTACATCCCTGAAAAGCAATTCTTTCTCTCCCTCAGAAAGGATGATTAAGATTGAAGATATAAAACTCCCAGAATGGTATCAAGAACAGGAAAACTGGTTTCAGTGGTAGCCACTGGAGATTTTTTAGTTTCTTTCCATGAGATGTGAAGGAGGTCATCAGGCAGAAGAAATCTTTATCTTTCATCTTACTCTAGCTGAGGTTTATCACAGCCTGTACGAAATTTGTTGGTTTGCAAAATCAGCGTAAATTTTGGCTAGTGAAATATTTCTGCAGTTGATTTGAGCTGGAGTCAAGGCATACGCTTTGTAGTTCATTCTTTTCAGAATGCTGTAGGCAGGATCACCTCCCACTAGACAAGGTTGCTCAAAGCCCCATCCGGCCTGGCCTTGAATTTCTCCAAGGTGGGCAAATCTACAAACTCTCTGGGCAAAATGTTCCAGTGTCTCATCACCCTCACAGTAAAGTATTTCTTCCTAATATCTACTCTAAATCTACCCTCTTCCAGTTTAAAACCATTTCCACTTGTCCTATTGCAACCTGCCCTTGTGAAAAGTCCCTCCCCATCTTTCCTGTAGGCCCCCTTCAGGTAGTGGAAGGTCCCCATATAGCCTTCCCTTCTCCATGCTGAAGAGCCCCAGCTCTTTCCCTAGATCTCAAGCCTATTCTTGTTGGGGAGGTGCTCCAGCCCTCTTAAAAACAGCTATATTTCTTGTTTTCAGATTGAAGTTATGTTTGAGTACCAGAATTATTATGAATAAAGCTTAAAACTGATCTTCATTTCATATGTATCTCACTTTTAACCATCATTATTTTCAGGGACCCTTTTCTTCACTACCATAAAGCCCTCCTCCAAGCTTCGTAATGAAAGAAACTCCAGCTTAGCTGGCCCCACTACAGTGGAGAGTAGAGTTGCAGTATCTGTTGCTAAGCTAGATGAGCAAGATTGGCACTGGACAATGCACTTTCTAAGCAGAGACAGGACAATGCCAACAGCTCTTTTGATTTCAGTACCTAAACAGTACCTGACTTTCGCACTGCTTACAATGTCTTAAATGTTAATAAAAGTTCCAAATTGTGTACCATGACTCTGGATTGCTTACAGATACTGAACACTGCAAAAAATAAAAAACAAAAATAAAAAATAGTTATAAGGATTCCAAGTAAAATCTACATGAAGTATAGCTCAGCAGTCACAGATATATTTTTGTTATATTTTTTCTTATTTTTCTTCCTAAACAAACCTAAACCAGACGAATGACTTCAGTAAGTATAAGGAGGAAAATAGCCTTCAACAACAAAAAAGGTATGCATCAGCTGAAAATTCTGGCTTCCGCAAATAAATTATTTTATAAGGTTAAGTCAGAGTTTCCATCAAGACAGCCATATTTTTGACAGTCACAAATATTTTCCCATTGATGTTAGTCTGCAATTTGTTCAGAATTTGCTAAATAAATAATAGCAAGTGAAAAGAAAATGCCTCAGCCTAACCTTATTTTAGTCTGTCCCCAGACTAAACTCCTGTTTTCAGTTTCAGCTTGTTATTAGGACATAATTTCAGCAAAACTTCTGACAAACAACAGAACTGGGCCACAGGCTTCTGATGCCTTCTTACTAATACCTTTTTTTTTCTTTTTTAACCAATTCTGTAGCATCTCTCTTTGCAGTGTAAATATACCCTATCAAGTTTCCACTTCATCAGCATTAGAGAAGAATTTACAATTCAGTGGAAATGAGCAACTTTGTCTGTGACAGAAATGAATCCATTTCACTTGCCGTTGTCAGCTTTGGTGGTGTAACCCATGCTGCAGCATGCTCCCAATCCACTTACGCCCTAATACCGGGGTGAGTTTGTTTGCACTGAGTCTTTTTGTAAATTCAAATACATCATATAAAACTTACATCCAAGAGTCCTGACTATAAATCTTGTTATAAAACTTTGTATCTGTGAAAAATAAATCAGTGCTTTTAGCAAAATCACCATTGCATATATTACTGGGGTGTATGTGCAAAAACAAGGCAGAGAGAAGATAATCCAAATAATGCAGCAGTTTATAAGATGGGAGCAGTGGGAAAACAGAATTAAAATGGCAGCTTTTCATGAACCATAACTGAACACTCAGAGGGTAAAATAGAGGATTATTGTTTGCAGATGTGATTGTAGTAATAAAAGAAGGACATAATAAACTGACAAACAAACAAACCACTCTTATTTAAAATTGCTACACAATTTCTCAATAATCATCTCGAACACTGTAGTGCACAATTATAATATTGGAAGGGTAATCACTGTGACTCTTGTAATAAAGTTTTTGAGTAACTACTCAAAATATTATAGATATTATAGAAAGTTTAAATTGTTTTAATAGGGAATAAACAAAACTAAGGTTGTATGGATGGACTGGGAGAGCAAATCAGCAGAACAGAAAGCATGCAAAAAATATTGGAAGACAAATATTTTGTTAAATACGTTCGTATTTTCTCTGGAGAAAAAGATGCCTTTGTGATATTGAAATAAATTGTGCTATACTGTAGAAAGTTAAACTAATACAAGGGGTCACTGAGGAAAATGTATGTACAGTTGCACCATGTACTGTCATGCCTTGGCTAGACTATCTAAACTAGCACAGTGTTAGCAGTTAAGATGCATCAGAGCCAGTTTTAACACATACTTGTAATCCAGGTATGACCTCTCTGTGATCACAGGTATAGTGGTTTTCACACGCTAGACTCATGCTCTGTCATCCCTGCTATTCCTATCTGTGGGATCAAAATCAAACTACCTTTGGCAAGCATATGCCCTGTCAGCCTCCATTTTGCTAGACATAGTTTCAGAATGTACTTCTTTTCCAGTGTTGGCTGTTTGAAGGCCAGACGTGTAAATAAACTGTTAGGTTCACTCTTTCATCAGTTGTGAGGATGCCTATGATTCGTTTCATCCCAGAATTACTGAGCTTTTGGGGAAATGATCTAGTTACCTAAATAAAGGAGCTTAGTACCATTTGAGGTGTCCTGAAAAATCAGAAGTAACATTGTGGCAGGAATGACAGAGTTATGGACTTATGAGAAATCTTGGATTTCTGGGCAGTCAGTTGGAGGCTAGGTTCCTACAGCATCTAAAACAGCACTAAGTGCCTAACTAAAGCAGGTCTGGAGTATGAATTTCTTCAGCCGAAGACTAGTTAGCAGGAGGTTCTGTGCCAAGAACACAGCACCATCCTAGACACAAAAGAGTTTTTTGTTCTCTTGGTGAATAGGGAAAAGAGATATTTCTGTTCCCAGTTTTCTGTTTATTTCCAGAAAAAGAAGAAAAAAAATTAACGAGTAAAAAAGAAAAGTAGACATTCAAAGCTGAAGCATGCTCTGAACTTCACTTTTTCTTTCTGTGTTTAGAATGAAAAAGAGACTACACAAATAGAATTATTACGGGGAGAAAAATATTGCCACATAAGTTAAACAATAGATGATTAAAGACAAAATTTGACAAACTGAGAAGAAATATCTTTCAAAAGGAGCCAAGCTAATCTTACCCCAGTAATGCAGCTTAGGTACTGCAGCTGAGGCAGATGACCATGAAGATTGTGTCACAGCTGGAACACAAAGAATTCAGAGGCTTAGAAGGAAGAGACCTGGAAAGGACAGGAACCATGAAATGGCAAAAGAAACAGTAAAATGAATTGCTAGGTTAGCACCCACAAACAAGAAAATAAACAAATAAACAAAAAGCAAAATTAAACTTATCAGAAGGAGAAAGAATTCCTGGAGGAAAAACCACTTTGGCCAAATTTTAACATAATCAGAGAATCACAGAATTCTAGGTGTTGGAAAGGACCTCTGGAGACCAAGTCAACTTCCCTGCTAAAGCAAGTTCCTCACAGTAGGTTGCACTTTGAATTTTATTGGCTTGAATTTTACAACATTGTTTTTAAGGTAGGATATGACAGTTCAAATGGAGGTGGATATAATATGCCAATGTGATGACCATGAAATCCACTTTTGCTTAATTGTTTGTCCTTAAAAGGGCACAAAAGACTTCACTGTACTTTTAGCGCATTATTATTGCTAAGAGCAATAGCTAAGATAACAAGCATGTTTAGAGCATGCTATGATGGAGCATGAAGGTTAATGGCACTACATCTCAAGAACTTTTCTGTTCTTTTCAGATTATCCAGTTTATCCATATTGCCCTCTTCATAAGCATCAGCTGAAGTGGGTATGATGTGATTGTTAGTCACATTTTTAATAGCTTGTCCCAAATTCTCAAATGCAAATGTAAGGAAGTGTGGGGTCTGACAGGGGCTTCTCTGTTCTTTATTTTGTGCAGTGGTAATCCAGGTGAATGGGTAAGAAGGTTCTCTGTACATGACCCCTGATTAAGAGGAAAAAAGCAGCGTGGCAGGTCACACATTGTGGTGAAGATAAAGCTCAACTAAATATGAACTCAAGGTCAAGAGTTAAATTCATAGTGAACATTGATTATGATGCATGATTTTGTAAAATGTTTTAATAATTTTCAAAGTACTTTAACACCTAGGTCATAGAACTCCAGGCAATGCTTAGGGCCACGTTTATGTAAAATTTAGTATGAATATAAAAACACATAATAACTATAAAAGGTCTTCCAAGTGTGAAAGAGCAGAGAAGGTCTGAAGTTTTCCAGGGAAAATGAAAATGTGTTGCTCAACTTCCTCAGGGGACAACCAAGGAAGAACTGTTATTTTTAAAAGTAATCCAGAGTAAGAAAGTCTGTAAACATAAATACTTACACTATTAATTAATCGAAGACTCTATAACAAGTAAGAATAAGAGAAAAAATATTTCTTTACTAGAATAAATTTCCTGTTTCACTCCTAAACTTGTTTTTGAAAAGAATGGTAATCTGGAAATATCTAGCTTTCCCCAGGTGTGAAGAAGCCAGGATATGGCAGAATTTGTGACAAACCACCTGGCAGACTGTAATCTAAAAACTGCAGCTGCTTGGGAATACTTGGTGCACTGAACAGAGAGAGTTATAAGACAGTCTTCCCTGTTGGATGTCAGTCAGTATTCCTCCAGCAAGGAGTGACAACTTACAGCTGCAAGGGACTTAATATTCCTTCAGTCATCCTCAGCAGAATGCAGACAAGCCCACAGTCCTCTTTATTGCAATGGACATCTCCCAGGATATGAAAAATCAATACAGCTTTCCTCTAAGCTACTAAATTGTGCTTAAATTCACTGGTTCAACTAGGAATAGAATATAGTACTACAGTTATGTCTTTTATCACTGAGTGAGACTTGTTCAGTGATTAACATGTACATCTACATTTCAGTGGTAATACTGCTTAATGCTCTATCTCAAATTTTTATGAGAGCCCCAAAAGTGAAATGAACAGAAAAATGTATGTTAAGAAAAAAAACATGCAGTGAGGCAAAAATTAGGCCAGATCTTGGTGGTAAACCTATGTACAGCTTCTCTTTATTGCAATCTAAAAGGAGTCCATTAAAAAATTATTTTTAATTATAATATCGAATAGGATAATTAACTTTGTAAATAGACAAAACCTAAAGCGATTAGGACAGACAGAATAGAAATAGGAATTCTTATAGCCAATTCTTCATATACTTATTCTGCAAGAAAATCCCTGCTTCCAGTCTTGTTTTTAATTCCCTCAGTGCCTTTCTGAGGGAATTAAACAACAAATCAACAAATCCTTACCAGCCTCCACTGGTCTGGTCTGGCCAAGGAACAGAACAACAAGCAGCCAGCCAGACCCTAGAGCAGATGAAATAAAACCTCTGGGCACCAGAGGGGCCTGGGTAGTGTTTGCTGTGATTCAGAAAGTAACTGAGTGAACTAAAACCCTCTGTTCCCCACTCTCACCGCAGTGCCGTTGCCTTCCTCCATGAGCAGTCGGCTCCTGCTCCCTGCTGTGACTTTTCCACTCTTTCTTATCCTCTATACACATTTATCTGACTTTGGATGCTTTTCTTCTCCCCTGGGTCCTTGATTCCTTTCCTCAGCAGACCAAGTAACTCCATGGAAAAGAACAATCTTTCCATTCCTCTGGGTCTAATTGGTCTCTTAATAAAGAAAAATGACACAAACTGAGAGGCCAGGAGAGCACAAAAAGCAGATATACTCTTGTCCTGTTCTCAAAAAATGAATTTTGCTCTGACACAGTACAGAAAATATTTCACATGTCCCAGATAAATCCTCACAAGTGCCAGTCAGATCATAAACAGGCATGACTCATATCAGCTTTATCTTATCAGGTACACAGATGAGCACCTCTGACACTGCTGCCATCACAACTGTCCCAGTATATTCAGTAACTTCAGTGACCTGCCAGTAGTGAGCTTCCCTCACAAATGCTGCAAAAAATTAATCAGCTGTAAAATGGGACAACAACATCAAGTTGTACTGTACAAAAAATTGCAACAGAGAGGTTCGTTTTCTGGATTATTCATTAGATCATCATTCTTAGTATTACTTTTAATGTGTGCCCAGTCCAGTGTTTGGCTCTAACAAATCTGGAATTGTACAGCTAGAACTAAGAAATATATTTATGCCAGCTAATGTATATTCTCCTTTGCCTAAATTTGTCCTTTCTGTCATAACCTGGAAATATCTATTCCTTCTTTACATCTCTTCAGAGATACAAGTTCCACAGTGTTTTTAAAGCCAGACATAAGTAAAACACAGCTTCACATAACTAGAAGCAAGACATTCAGTACAGTATATATTTTCTGACACTGTTATATGGAACAAATGAAAAAAGAAAGGACTAACACTCAGTGGTGCAGTGCACTAGACATTACTTTCAGAATCATTTATCAGAATTAAAATTACACAGTAACGTTGTTGTATCTGCTAAGGACAGAAAGAGAGACAGAAAGAAAAAATAAAACCAGTGCTCATCTTATGAGAATTGTGGACTAGCTGACGCCTCTGAGGATGACATTTAAATCAGTCTGATTTTAAAGTTTATTTTACTTCTCTTCCTTCACAGTGTTGTCTTATATCCTAGTGCTTTATGCATCATGTAGACGTATGGTGAAGCTATGCCCATACTCCAAAGACAAAGGAATTTATGTGGCTGTTTCTCACAGAAGGTATTACCTAAGAAGGTAGCTATGATGGCCTGGGCCTTTTAATGAAAGTAGGTAACAACAAAACCCAAGATGGTTTGTTGTCCCTCTCTCCCTAACTGGAGTTGTTGAAAGTCTGAGAGCAAGGAGGGCTGCAATAAAATGTTCCTTTGGTGGGTGGGAAGATGTTTCAGCTGCACAGTGGTAGAGAGATGCTACTGTATAAAGCCACTAGTTGCTTTCGAAACTTGTTTTACTTTTAAGTATGTGGTCTTCTCTCATTCCATCAGATAATCCTGCTGTTACAGAAAAGTCTCATTCTCATTTTACAGAGCAAATGGATTCAATCTCCTGCCAAGTCAATGGCGGAGCCAGAAAATGAAGGCAAAACTTGTGAATTGCCATGTGGTTCCTTAAAAATAAAATACTAACTTTTTTCTTTTGTGAAGGTGAACAGCAAATTGATGAATAAACCAAACTTTATATACCACCAGGGTACCTTTCCTCCAATATTAAGAACATTTAAATGTGTGCATTAAAATAGTAAAAGAATTTAGACAATACCAGTTTCATATACATTGCAGTGTATAAAAGTATAAGTGTGTGTGTGGTAGAACACATTATAACTGGCAGGAAGCTCATAAAAAGAAATGCTTTTGGGATTGGCTCAAACTTGTAGTGCACTTTAACATGTTGGTGGTACTTTATGAAGAAATCTCAAATGTAACCCATGTGTTGCAAATACTTAAGAATGGGCTCAAGATGAGCTTTTGTCTGCCTGAGCTGTACAAATATTTCAAAAATATCTTCCTTCAGCAGCATCAATATTTATTTTTGTATGTCATTTTTGCAGTTTGAATGCTGGATTTTCCACAGTTCTGTCAAAGAAAGAAGTGAAAAATCCAAAACCCTTAATAAATTTAACAGCAAAATCTGGTTTCAAGACTATTTTCCATGACTGAAACTTTTTTTTTTGTTAGAATCATTTTTCTTAGAACAGTTGACATATCATTGTTGTTTTCCCTTGCTTTAGAATATTAGCTTTCCAAAAATGTCCAATCTATCCTTGAATTAAAAAAGGGGCATATATTCTGAGGCCTTGCTTCTTTTAGTAATGATAATGTTCTTTCTCCCTTTTTGCCATGACTATTCTATTAAATGACTGCTGGTTTCTGGGATGTGAATAGAAATTGTACATAAAGAGCTAGTACAACTACCTGATTGTTCTTCAGCTGTGTGGGATCAGTATGACGAGGAGTAACTTATGAGCTGAAGTCCCTTATTATTCTCAGTGGTGCAGTTCCACTCACATACTTCTACCTGCTTTGAAAACTATGATTTCTTTCTGTAGAGTTTTCTTGTGTTATCCTGTCTTCATTATCCAATTTCTTCCACTTTCTCTGTCATATTCAGAGGAAATAGCTATTGATAGTTACAGTACCACACCACATTATCTGTTTGTTTCTCCAGAAGTGATTTTAGAAATTGCTTTCAAATTAAACATGAAATTTCATCCCCTTGATATCAAAGGGAATTTGAGTGACAAAGTTTCACCCAAAGCACAGACATAACATATGGAGCGAGTAGTTCAAGTGCCACTTTTATGTTTTAATTACTTCTTTCTCAAATAGAAATTGAAAATAATAATATTTACCAAATAGCAAGGATTAAGCATCAGCGCTATTTAGTCTCTGTTTCCAGTGATTCTGTAATTCTGTCTTTTTTCTGATGCTTCTGGTTCTCTTGGAAAATAAGTAAAGCTTTATGAGAGATAGTCTAAGGAGTACAAGTAAAGACTTGTATGGCTTCCATTTTGCCTAACCTGTTTATCTGAACTTCAGCAGGAACAGATATCTTCAGTGTTTGTATGGAGAATATAGTATTTCAATTATGAATGCCTCAGTAGACTTTTTAAGTCTAAGCACATCTTAGTCTAAGTTAGAATTTATTTCAAGAACTAAGCTCAAGTCAGTATGCTTGCTATTCTTCTCTGATCTGCCATTGTTTTCCCCACAGATCTGGAAGTAATATTGCAACAGTTTACAGATGTCCCTGCTTTACAACTACATGCCCATTTAATAGGCTAGCATCCCGTATTGCTTACTGTAAGATACAGTACCCACTTACATATTCCGTGCTGTAAGACTAAGGCATGGGTCTTTCTTATAGAATTTTTGTGCTGGATCTGTGTTTATCTACCTTTTTAAATTTCCAGAACTTTTGCTCCTATTAGGCACCATGGAATTTGAGTTGGATTGCTAATGATAGCAGTGTCTATCACTTTGCTGTGTTCATTTTCAGGTCTGCCACTTGTCTCCTGCACCATTTAAGTGTTATTGTTTAATTGCCCATTCCCCAGTGTGGCACGATTTCTTAAATTAGGTTGACATTTTATGTGTTTCTTTTACAGCTCATGTCAGCTGTTAATGAGCCCTTTGCTAAATACATTTGGTAGTGATCATTATAGCTCTTTAGTATACTGTCATTTGAAAGCCAATACTGATAAACAGAAATATTACTCAGCAGGAGGAATGTATGATACGCTCCTAGTCTTTAGTTTGCATTGGTTAGGAACTACGCCGTAAAATAAAGCATTTTCTTTAGATTACAAGTAGTCAATGATATGCTCTGATAGGCTTTTTGGGCTTTGTGAGTGCCAGACCTTTATAATTCCATCCCTGAAAGACCTCTGTAGATAGAACTAAAAAATATCCCTAAAACTCAAACTAATCCTTTCCTTAAACTAGATACCACGAGCAGGCTTTCGTATACTTCTTAGACACTACCTACATCCCATCAAATGAAAAGTATCACCCAGAAAAGGGGAGCATAGACCTTGACAAAGGATTTAGTCTGCATGGGTATATGTTGAGATCTGAGTGAAGTTACCAACCAGAAGTTTCTATTCCCCCCCACCAGCTTTTTTTGAAATCAGGAGGGGAAAGAAAAAAAAGAGGAATTTGTCATAGTTCTTCATAAAGAGAATTTATTTTAAAGCTTTCATACATGTAAGTACTTCTTAGATATTCTTGGAGTCTAGAACCAGTAGACTTGTGGACACAATTAAGTTAAGCCCTGGCTGCTTTTCCTTAGACTAGCAACAACCTCATAAGGACACATAGCAGGAGGAGAGTGATTGAGCTGCTAAGTCTATTAGGAATTATCGAGTCATAGAATTATAGAATCACAAGGATGGGAAGGACCTGCAAGATCATTCAGTCCAACCATCCTTCCATTACCACTGCTACCACAAACTAAACCATATCTTGTAGCTCCTCATCCAGCTGCCTCTTGAACACTGCCAGGGACAGCAACTGCACCACCTCCCTGGGCAGCCATTCCAGTGCCTGGCCACTCTCTCAGAAAAAAAGTTTTTCCCTATATCTAATCTAAATCTTCTCTGGCACAACTTGTGACCGATTCCTTGGGTCCTGTTTGTTGCCTGAGAGAAGAGGCCAAAAACCCCTCCTCATCACAACTTCCCTTCAGGAAGTTGTAGAGTGCAATGAGGTCTCCCCTGAGTTTCCTCCAGACTAAACAATCCCAGCTCCTTCAGCCATTGCTCATAAGACTTGTGCTCCAGACCCCTCACCAGTTTCGTTGCCCTTCTCTGGACATGTTCCAGGGCCTCAATGTCTTTCCTGTAGTGAGAAACCCAAACACTAAGTATTCATGATTAGAAGAGAACTGTATGTTAACCAGCGAAAGTCTGTGCAAAGTCATTACGTGAAAATTGCATGCATGTGATTACAAACATTTTATGTTCTTAGTGTATTTAAACACTGCTTTAAATAACATAATAAGGCTTAGGACAGTGTTAGTCTGACAGCGATACTTAGAGATTCAAGGCTGTGAATCTGCAATATTTGAATAAATTTTTTTTGTAAGAACAACTGATAAAATGTGTTTTCATATGCAATACAACAATAAATCATCTTGAAAAAATATAATTCTGCAAGGTACCAGTAGGCACTGAGATGGCTGTCCACTGATAAACAGATGATCAATCTGTAGGATGAACGTGTAAAACTGTACCTCGAGCATAAGACTGCACAGAGATCAACAGAACTGTAATTATGGAAATTACTGACTTATGAGATACCAAAGGTATGATGAGAGAGGATAGTCTGGAGACAAATATAAGACGTGAATGATGCAAATTAGGATCTACAGAACATGATTCTAAGTTACACTTTTTCTGAAGTAGCAGTTGGAAGAATTAGCTATTTGAAAATACAGGAAATGAGAGTTCGTAGATCATGAGTAAGTTTAAATCAGTATAAACCTCTCTGTAACACTAAGAATTGTTATAAAGTTAAAACAGAGAGATAAAGTACATCTTTGAAAGGCTTGTCAAGAAAAGACTCATTAACAAAAAAGCTGACTACTGTGGTACAGTAGGTACAGTACCAGAACTCTCCAGAGCAAGACTTTCTGCCATTACCTTTGAAATAAAACAGGATTTTAAAGGATGAGTTTTGGTACTGTCAAGGACTGAATAATGTTTATATAAAACAATGCTTGGAGTAGTACACGATGCTGTGATTTTAATAGATTTGTTTCACAGAAAAAAGCTGAAATGTTTGTGGAAATAATGATCATAGAATTCAAATTTTTCCAATAAACAAAATAATACTACATAGATTTAGAGAATATTCTGCTTAAAGGCATAACGACAATCCTGTTTTTGAATTATTAGATACTCCTGTCTGAAAACATGTGTTTGGGAACAATAGTACTGGCTCATCTGCCTTTGATTTTAATGGTGTTATCTCCATAAAGCTGAGTAAGTTCTATTGATTTCAGCAAGCCTGGGAACATAACCAGCCATTCAAACCTTTAATGGCCCATCACAGATAGAATTGTCGTGTTCTGTAGGAGTGTGCACAGCTAATGGGAAAGCTGATGGGATAATGAATGCTCAAATGCTAACAGTAATGAAGTCACCAGATACCCATGCTACTCGAGTTATGTAGAACATAAAAAAAAAAAAAGGATGGGTTTATGGAGGACAAGAAACAAACTGAGTAATTCCCAAGTAAATTTGTGCCCTCTCCATCACAGAATCACAGAATCACAGAATCACAGAATCACCCGGGTTGGAAGGGACCTCAAGGATCATGTAGTTCCAACCCCCCTGCCTAGCAGGGCCACCAAACATACACATTTAGATCAGGTTGCCCAGGACCCCGTCCAACCTGGCCTTGAACACGTCCAAGGACGGGGCATCCACAACCTCCCTGGGCAGCCCGTTCCAGGGCCTAACCACTCTCCTCGTAAAGAACTTCCCCCTAACATCCAACCTAAATCTTCCCTCCTTCAACTTGGATCCATTTCCCCTAGTCCTGCTATTGTCAGCCCTTATGAAGAGTTTACTCCCCTCCTGGGTGTAGGTTCCCTTCAGGTATTGATAGGCTGCAATGAGGTCGCCCCGCAGCCTTCTCTTCTCCAGGCTGAACAAGCCCAACTCCCTCAGCCTGTCCTCATAGGGGAGGTGCTCTAGCCCCCTGATCATCTTAGTCGCCCTCCTCTGGACCCTTTCCAAAATCTCCATGTCTTTCTTGTACTGAGGGCTCCACACCTGGACACAGTACTCCAGATGGGGCCTCACAAGAGCCGAGTAGAGAGGGACAATCACTTCCCTGTCCCTGCTGACCACCCCTCTCCTGATGGAGCCCAGGATCCCATTTGCCTTTCGAGCTGCCAGAGCGCACTGCTGGCTCATGTTGAGTCTCTCGTCCATCAGGACCCCCAGGTCCTTCTCTGCCGAGCTGCTCTCAAGGACCACTCCTCCCAGCTTGTACGGGTGCCTGGGGTTCTTCCGGCCCAAATGCAAAACCTTGCACTTTGCCGTGTTGAACCTCATTAGGTTCACCCGAGCCCAGCTTTCCAGCCTGTCGAGGTCCCTCTGAATGGCATCCCTTCCTTCCACCGTATCAACCGCACCACTCAGCTTGGTGTCGTCAGCAAACTTGCTGAGGGTGCACTCAATTCCCTCATCGATGTCATTGATAAAGATGTTAAAGAGCACCGGTCCCAAGACAGACCCTTGGGGGACACCACTTGTTACCGGCCTCCACCTGGACATAGAGCCATTGACCATCACCCTCTGTCTGCGGCCTTTCAACCAATTGCTTATCCATCGGGTCGTCCACCCATCAAATCCACTTCCCTCCAATTTGGAGATGAGGATGTGGTGGGGGACCATGTCAAAGGCCTTGCTCAGGTCCAGGAAAATGACATCGGTCGCCTTCCCTTCGTCCACCAATGCCGTCACTCCATCATAGAAGGCCACAAGATTAGTTAGGCATGACCTTCCTTTGGTGAAGCCGTGCTGGCTGTCTCGGATCACATGCTCATTCTTTATGTGATCGAGCATGTTGTCCAGGAGGATCTGTTCCATGATTTTCCCAGGCACGGAGGTGAGACTCACCGGCCTGTAGTTCCCCGGGTCCTCCCTGCTCCCCTTCTTGTATATGGGAGTGACGTGACCCTTCCTCCAGTCGTCCGGGACCTCACCTGACAGCCACGACTTCTCAAATATGATGGAGAGCGGCTCGGCAACCACCTCAGCCAGCTCCTTCAGGACCCTGGGATGCACGCCATCCGGCCCCATAGACTTATATTCATTCAGTCTAAGGAGGCACTGTCGGACTTGCTCTGCCCTTACAGTGGGGAGGGATTTACCTCCTTGGTCCCCACATAGAGGTTTGGGGATGCAGGGCTCAGGGACGTGAAAAAGACTAGAATCCTGGCCACCAGTGAAGACCGAGGTGAAGAATTCATTCAGCACCTCAGCTTTTTCTTCATCTGTTGAAGCCAGTTCTCCTTTTAAATTTACCAAAGTAGGTACACCCGTTTTGGCCTGTCTCTTCTGGCCAATGTACCTGTAGAAGGTTTTCTTATTGTTTTTCACATCCCTTGCCAAGTTCAGTTCTGCCTGCGCCTTGGCTTCCCTGATCCCACGTCTGCAAGTCCGGACAGCATCCCTGTACTCTTCCCAGGTGACACAGCCTTGTTTCCAGAGCTTGTACACCCCTTTCTTCGCCCTCAGTTCTCTCAGCAGGTCCTTGCTGAGCCATGCCGGTTTCCTACCTCGCCTGCCCACTTTCTTATTCAGAGGAATGGAGACCTCTTGTGCTTCCAGGAGGGCATCCTTGAAGAGCAGCCAGCTCTCCTCAACATCTTTGTCTTTGAGGGCGGCGCGCCAGGGGATCTTGGCCAGCAATCCATTGAGTAGCTTGAAGTCTGCTCTTCTAAAGTTCAGCGTCCTGATCCTGCTCTTTGCCAGGCCCACATCGCTTGAGATCACAAACTCAACCAAGGCGTGGTCGCTGGAGCCCAGGCAGCCTCCAACTTTGACACCTTTGATGATCTCCTCAGCGTTAATATCCATGATCTCCATCATACACAACCCATTAAGACCAAGTGATCGTACTGTTTTCTAAGTACGTAATTGTAAATCTCGCTGTTACATGAAACATGCTAGCATATAATTCATAGTTCTGATGCAATCTATTTCTTAGATGTGGAAATATTTAACAAATATTAGTAAAGATTCTTAAACAGTGGAAATCATGTTTCACTACTTTACAGGGACTTTGCAACTTTGTAGTTGCTTTAACAGGATCAGACCACTGCTGTCAGGCATTAAAAATCCAGGAATGTGTTTTAAAAAATACAATCCAAGCAATTGAACAGTATGAAGATATAAAGGACATCTGCACAAACTTGTCTTTGTCCTGAAGTGACACTGTGGTGAAGAGAAAATGAGAGAATAAACTAACATCTTCAAAAAAACCAGATAATATGTCATTAAAAATCAGTTTAATACTAAACATTGTGGGGAGTTTCAATGTAATGAATTAATGACATATTTTACTGTCTGGAAAACTTTATAGGTTCTTTAACTGTTTAAACTACTTATTTTCAGTTCTGTGGCAGAATTTTTGGCTTGAACGGGAGTAAGAGGTTTTGATTGTATTGTTCCTGTGGCAGAAACCTTAATAGAAATGAAACAGTGCTGATTTGTAAAACAGTGTAACACATCAGGTCACATCCTCCTCAGAAGTAAGCTGTGAACCAGATCCCTTGGTTTTTATGGATTTACAACAGCTGATGAGCCAGCACATGGTATGGAAACACTACATATATTCAAGAGATTTCTGCAGGACACACATTGCCTTTTACTACTGCTTGGAGGCTTTCAAGAGAAGGAAATTGTCAGGAGAAGCAGCAAGTTAGTAAAACTGAAACTGTGGTTCCCTGGAGACCAAAATCTTTCATGAAAGTATCACTGGATTTAGGTAGATAGTCTACTAGCGGGCATTATGGATTTTATTTCCTTTCTTACTCTACCCAGATGAGACAATACTTTTGAGAAAAATGTAATATTCAGAAAACCTGTTCCAATTTATAAAGAGCACCTTGGCAGTTGCAGATTTCTCACTTAAGACAGCCCAGAAAATTTAGCAGTTTGTTTAAATACGGGTGGAAGAAGAAACTTGAACACCAGCTCTCCAGCCAGAGCTTCACGTCCCAGGTCTTCCCTCTTCTATGAATCCTAGCTATGCTTACATGCCTTTCTCTCACACATGCTCTGGAAAAACAGGACCAATTCAGGACCTCAGACCACCATATTTTAAATTAAATGCATATTATAACAACTAGTGTTTTTGTAAATTTGATTCAAGTTTAGAAAAGAGCCTATAACATGATAATTCTGAAGGTACATTTTTCAGCTTTTCTAACTTGATACTCTAGAGGTAAGCAACTTTTAAAGTTGCCTAAATTTCTTTAGAAAAGCATAAGAAATAGTACAGGAACTTCTTGATATTGCTAACTACAACATATTTTATTAATTCTGATTAGTATATTTAGCCAGCACTATACAATATCTATTAAATTACCAGAAGTCTATTAAAATATCTAGAAGGAAAGTGGGTTCCCCTGAAAACTGCTGAAAGTAAGGAAAAAAATTAAAGCAAACAAGCAAAATACAGCATGTGGGAAATGCCAAAGGTGGAAACTGATCTTCCATCTTCCCAACCTTACTACCCTCATCTCTTGGACAGTGGGGTTCCCCACTGACATGGTGGCCAAGAATGAGACCCCCATAGCAAGAAACTGAGGGACTTTTTTAAGAAGACCTTCAAACATTTCAGCTGGTAAAACTGAAAGTCTGTTTCCTGTCAGTGCCATCTGATTATTAGAAAAGTAGAGTTCCATTGAAAAAAAAAGAATTTCCTTGACACATTTTCCTGAGGCTTTTAAAGTGTTTAATGAAAAGTTTTATGTACTTTCTGAAAGAAAAAGGAGGTGTAGAAATCAGAAACAGGGAAAGAAAACAAAATCAAAGTCCCTCTGTGAAAACCTCAAAGGACACTTGCCTTGGACATGAATTACTTGGACATGAAAATCAGAACTCTCATTCAATGACAGAAATGGTTTGGAAGAGCCTCATTTCTGTCTGGTACTACTTTGTCCATGGAAAGTGGCCTGGGATAAGCCAAACTAGGCACCATCTGTCTCAGTCAATACAATGTTCCTCATAATCTCCCAGTCTTTGTAAGAGAGGATGTAATCCCTGGGGTTTCAGGGCAGGAATGTGCCTCCTTCCCCTGCTGCTTGCCTATCTCTCTTGACAAATCCTCACCTGTGAGCTTCTGTGAGACTTGCCAAGAAGATAGTATCTTCTTGGTTGGGCACTCCTGCTGTGCCTTCACTGGTGTGCTGGGCAATGGTGAACAGCTTTCCTGCAATGTTCCAGCCCCACATGTACCACACCAAACTCACTGAATGCACTGCTTTGTGCCAGCCTTCAGAAACAGGGCATCAGCCGCACACCAGGGCTTATTCTCCAGGCCACAAGTACAGGGGGTAGGTCTTACCACAGTTATTCACTGTCCCTCAAAGCCTCGCTAAGCCACTGTTAGGTGAAGGTGTGTGAGTCTATGGCTTTTCCAAGTTCTGTGTTGCTTGTGACCTTCCCAGAAGGACACAGGATGAAGGCTGGCTCCTGTGCATGAGCAGCTGCAGGGTGTGGGCAGCTAGATGGTGATACTGGGTGCTGCTGGGCTTGGGACACTGTCTGCGGTGTGTTGCCTTGCTGAACAAAATTGTTGAATGGTATCCTACAGGAAGTGTTGCAATGCATATTTGGTCAGCAATGAATAAATGAAAACATAATAGAAAACATAATCTATAAACAAGAACATTAAATAAAACATGGGTTGAAGGCAATAGTCTAATACATATTTAACAGCAACCTACCAAGTGGTGTTTTCAATTCCAATTATTTTATTTTGTGTTAAAGTAGCTTTAGGTCAAGTGATCCAGTCCAACCTGATGCTCCTTCTACTATATTCAATGGTATAGAAAGTAGGATATTTTCCTGATGCATTTGCAGGCTAAGATTCAATAAAGCACAGTCTGAAAGAAGTATGGCTTTTCCAGTATTTAAGTCCACATTTCTGAAGAATAGTCTGCACTGAACAATAATTCGCTGACAGGAAACAGCTTCCAAGATCAGGACCAAGCTGAACAATATCTCTAGAATACGTTCATGCTGCTCATAGATTATTTCTGCATTTAAGTTTCAGATGACTATTTGACATTTATGGAGAAACCATAAATCACCATCGTTCTTGGCGTCTCAGATGTTTTCCTCAGTTAAACACAATGAGTTTCCTCCAAGGGAAGGAGGAACAGTGTAAATAGTGTCTAAAATGTGTTACTAATTTATTATAAGGACTGTCTGGATATAATTAGTTCAAATGGTTTCAAATATTCCAACAGGAGATATACATCTTTTAACAATACCTGTACTTTGAGACCCCTACACAGTATGCATATATCATAGACTGAATACTCTTGGCAGAATTGGCAGAGGTATTTTAGCTGCAATAGCTGTGAATAATAGCCCAGATTTTTGTTGTTCTTGTTGTTAGGAGCTGCTTGTTACTGAGCTGCAAACTGACAGCTTTTCTTACCACCCCCTCCTTTTTTTTTTTTTTTCACTGTAAATATGTTTTAAAGTAAAATATAAGAAACACATAAACAAAAATAAACATTTAAGTGGTAAACGGATTTTGTTGAGAATTATAATGAGATCCTTTTTTACATACATTTTATATTACTTCTTTTAAAACTAGCTTTGACATTCTTTGGCACATTTAGGGGGCAATTACTTTAAGAATGAAAAATAACTACCTATTTCTGTCTGACCCATCTCAAAAAATGTCATCTATACTGTTCACTTGGTTGTGGCAGGCCCTGGAGTTTTGCTTGTTCTGTCTGCTCTTATCTACATCGCTACCTGTTACCTCTTGGTTTAGACTGTTCTAGAGGACTCCTTCAGTTTTTAGCCTTACCTTTTGGTGCCAAGCAGACTGCTGTTTTTGCAAATAGTTCACTGTCTCAATTTCTACTAATTTTAGAGAAATTGAATATGATTTCTACTCTCCTGCAAATTTATGAGTGTGATTTTCTACTTCTTTAGACAGGAAAAGGGATCAGGAACAGATTTTCCTTTCTGTGCTTATATCAGGGTTAATGAAAGCATACACTTGGCAAGACATTTTATTAGCATATTACAGAAACTAGTATAGCCTGATATAGTAGCAGTCTCTTTTCAGTTGGCAGGTTTTGAAACATTTGTGAAAGCCAACATACGATAAATTGTTACAACAGCAACTTCTCCACGGCTTTCTATCATAATAAATATGCTGAATAAAATGAGGACTTAATAGTATGCTTATTTCACTTCATCTAACTATGATGGAAATGTACTGCTAAATACAATGGTTAAGACAGGCTATCCAAGATTCTTGATTTTGGCTGCCATGTCTAGTGTTTCAATAGACATGTTTAGTTTTCTACCTTTAAAATTTGAGCCGGTAGGGTTTTTGATATGCACAGGTCTTGTTTTTGAAATCTAAGTATGAGCCAGGATTTTGTTTCTGCAAAGACAAACAAAAACAGGTGAATCTTTCAACTCAGCTGCAGAGGTCTACAGAGGACTTGCAAAAGATATCAGTCACAAGCGTAGAAAGAAAAGTGAGAAAGGAGTGGCAGTTGTAATATCTTAGCACATAGAGATAGACAGCAGAAAATATAAACAAAGTGAACTTAAGGATTTGGGGGATAATTATGAGGACAGGAAGATTTTCTTGGAAGAAAATGGGACTCCTTTGGGTACAAGTGACACTAAGTTATGAGGCACTGGCTTGCTATGTGGACAGATCCTCCTCTATCTTCTGCTATCTTGAATAGAATTTTTATACTTTCTCTTCTTTATTTTCCCATCACATCTTCTAGTGTCTTTTCTCTTTGCTGTTGGAAATGCTATGAATTCTTTGTTGCGGTTCCGTTCCTAACATGGCTGAGAGTAGGAAAGCTGCTTAATGTCTTCGAATGATACATTAGTGGATCTCATAGCAAACAGCTGTCAGGGGAGAGATTTGAGGATTTTGATGTTTGTTGAGAGATTTTGGATACCTAGAGGAAATATTTTTTTGAGGTATCATATTTCTGTAAAAGTATGATGTACTTCATGTATAAATATTACTAGTAGATCTCACTCTTCATTTTCCTTATGTCTTTTTAAAATGAAATGTATAGATTTACTGATCTTATGCTGAGGTTATATGTGTACACATACATTATTTCAAGTAGCAGTTGATTTTGTTTGAGTCAAAGCAGATTTCAACTTTGGGAAAAGTTAAAATGTAACCAAAAATCATAAAACTCTGACAATTGTTACCGTCAATTAATGTTCATATGCTCTTGGAAACAATGACAGAATCTTTATTCAGCAATCCAAAATAAACATCTTAAAGGGATGCTTTAAAATCAGTGGAAAGGGCACTAATTCAGAATGAAACTTCAGTTAAATTTTACTCAGAATAATTTTTAAATATACTCATGATCAAGGTGTTAAAAAGCATTGCAAGTTTGGTGCGCACATGTTTGGAATAAATCTGGCCTGTGCTTCAGTGTCCAGTCCTTAGCCTGTTTCACACACACATTCTCTGAAATATTAGGGACGTGAGTTTTAACTCTGACATTAAAGAAACATTTGTGGTAAGCATTCAGATGAGAAAGTTTGTTTTTGCAAATCTATTAAAAATCAAATATTTTTATGGCATAACTTGTGAGGGCTTGGGTTGCACTACAAGTTTTCTGACATGTAGTAAACCACAAAACATCCATTTAATTTGTGAACACTGGTGGCCTAGTGTAAATTGCCATTGCTACTTTGATGTTTGTGGAGTTGTGCCAATTCACGCCTGTTCAGGAATCTGGTCTATTGTTCTAGCAAACATCTTATGATATTATAAATTATAAAGATGATCATCTTGCAAAAAGAGCCAAAGTGTTAGAAAAACAGTGGTCTGCCAAATTCTTTGGGGAGACTTGACTTATTAAAAAAAAATAAATTATATTCTTTCTTTATTAACAAAAATTTATTTTATAACAATGCAGGATTTACTAGGAGGCTGAAGGTGTGATTTCCTAGTCACAGATGTAATTGAAAATGGATGCTTCATTTAAGGGAATGGCAAAGGCATCAGGAGATAATGAAATAGTCTACAGAATGCAATGCATGTAGGTACCAATAGAATATTCTCATATTTGCCCCAAGCTGCAGCTTAACTATCAAGCTGACTATGGGAGGGAAGCACACACAATAAGCCCAAGGCAATGTTCAAGTAAAAAGATATTTTTGATGGAAGATGTAGGAAATCCTATTACTGGACACAAAAATGTGATGAAAGTGGTCAGATATCCATGAAGCAGTATTGTGAAAGGAGACATATCATCAGAGACTGATATTCTCATATTTAACATTTGTGCATCTCCATCTACTGATTTGAAGAACTAGATTTTGGGTTGAAGAGATCTGGATTTGGAAATATCATTTATTAAATTATATATGGAAACATCATTTATTTCTTAACATTTGAACATCCACAAGTTTCTGCAGGTCCTCCTGGAAGCTACACTAAGGCACGTGGAAGACAGGGAGATGATATGAGAGAACCAGCATGGCTTTACCAAAAGAAAATCCTTCTTGACCAAACTAGTGGCCTTCAGTGATGGTGTCATTGCATCAATGGACAAGGGAAGAGCCGCTGATGTCATCTATCTAGACTTCAGTAAGGTTTTTGACACTTTGTATCCCACAGCATCTCCAAAGTGGAAAGATATGGATTTCATGGGTGGGATGTTCAGTGGATGAAGAACTGGATGTAGGATTGACTCCAAGAGTGGTGGTCAATGGCTCAATATCTAGCTCAATGATGAGTGTTGTCCCACGGGGGTCATTGCTGGGGCTGACACTCTTCATATCTTCATCGAATATCTTCATCAACAACATTGACAGTGGGGTCAAGTACACCCTTAGCAAGCTTGCTGATGACACCAAGCTGCAGTTGACACACCAGAGGGATGTGATGCTATCCAGACAGACCTAGTCAAATTTGAGCAGTGGGCCCAGGTGAATCTCATGAGATTCAACAAATCCAAATGCAAGATCTTACTCTTTGGGCAAGGCAACTCCCACTACCAATAAAAGCTGGGAGATGAAAGGGATGAGCACAGCCCTACTGGAAAAGACGTTGGGGTACTGGTGGATGGGAAGCTCTACAGGAGCCAACAATGTTCCCCAAAAGCCAACCGTATCCTGGGCTGCATCAGCAGGATGTGTGGCCAGCAGGTCAAGGGAGGTGATTCTTCCCCTCTTCTCTGTGCTGGTAAGACCTTACCTGGTGTACTGCATTCAGGTATGGAGTCCTCAGTACAGAAGAGACACAGACCTGTTGCAGTGTGTCCAGAGGAGAGCCACAAAAATGACCCAAGGGATGGAACATCCCTCCTATGAGGACAAGCTGAGGGAGCTGGGGCTGTTCAGTCTGGAGAAGAGAAGGCTACAAGGTGACCTAATGGCAGCCTTTTGATATGTAAAGAAGAGCTAGAGGAAAGAGAGAGACAGATACCTTAGGAGGGTCTGTGGTGATAGAACAAGGGGAAATTGTTTCAAGCTTAAAAAGGATAGATTTAGGTTTGGTATAAAGAAAAACTCTTTTACAACAAGGGAGGTGATGCACTGGAACAGTATGCACTGGAACAGTATAACCAGAGATCTGGTTGTTGGCCTCATCCCTGGAAACTTTCAAGGAAAAGCTGGACAAGGCCTTGGGCAACCTGATCTAGCCGTGCATGCCCCTGTTCTCTGGAGAGGAGTTGGACTAGATGACCTTTAAAGATCTTTTTGAACTCTAAAGATTTTACGATTCTCTATATTGACCCGTGCTGCTTTAGAGCAGCATGGCTTCATGTGTTCTCTTTTTCATTTTAGGTCACCCCAGAAATCTACTGTGTGTTTGGTTTTGCTATTTCTTGATGACAGATTGACATGGGAAAGCAGCCGGTGAACTGCACCTGAGTTTTGGAAGAGAGATATTCATCACTGAATATGTGAAGAGAGAATTTACTTACCCCATCTTCTCTGCTTTTCCTGTTGGCTAAAATCTCTCAGTATCATTATTTTAGAGGAATGTGATATTGAGGCTATATAATGGAGTGTGAAGATTTATCAGTAAACTGCTAATGGTGCAATGGCATAATTCCATAATTCTGAATAAATATAATATACTCACCTTAATATAGAAAATTAGCATGTATTTAGACACACTATATACTTGAGAGATCACAGAGACAAGAACAAGAAAATTAGAAACTCTTTCTGGCACCTTCTAATGAACATACAATTTGAGAAAGGGGCTTAAAAAAGCCAGGTGATGCAGAAAAGTATTTTAGTAAACAGAAGGATTGTCTTGCAGCCCAAGACACATGCCAAGTGGAAATTGTTAAATCAGAAAGCTGCAATAGTTGTTTTAGATCTAAAAGAACTGGATGCTGATTACTGTGCATTAGGCCATTCAGCACACACTTGGCACTTGGGATGATGCTTACCCTACTGAAACTTAAAGTGAATAATGCTTTCCTTCTCACCTATTGTTTCCATTTTGCAGAAAGTTCTGTGTTCTGTTTCATAGGCACTGCTGCTGACTGTAGAACACAACAGATTGCTAAGGTTTCAGGTATGATTATTCTACTTAATGAAGGAATATCTTCCTTTGTGAAATGAGAGATTCTGACAGGAAGTGCTTTATAGCATGGACGTCTACCAACTACAATAATGGTTTCCAATCTGGCTCACAGATCATTAATGTTGGGTAAGTGCAAATATTATACTTCTGGTGTGAAACTGGGTTTTTATCAACATCATAATTTCACTTACAACTGATGTGATACCTCCTTTGGTTATAATACTGTATGGGAACTGCTGAGTCACAGCCTGAACCTCTGATTGATCACCTGAGGCGAGCCATGAGTCAGCCAGAGGAGCACAGCTGAAGGCACCTATTTAAGAGCTATTAGACCTATTTAAGAGCTGGCTACCAGTGGGGAGGATCTCATCTGGAGATCCTTCCTTCTGGTGTTTTGTGGGTGAGCCTAGCATAAGGATAAGCCTTCCATATATTCTCTTTTGTTATCACAGTCTACTTCATCTTAACTCTCTTGTTTATTTTGTGATTGTAACAGCATAATATCCTTTGATTATTGAAATACATTAGCTAAATCTCAACGTGGACAAAACAGAAAACATGGCAATCTCACTTTCTCTATAAACCTGATTGTGGTTATCAATTTGTAAAGAAAAGAAAACTCTTATAGTAAGTCTTACAGTACATTGAGGAAGGAGGAGTATGAACTACTTTTGATGTAGGAGAGTGGGGGGGAAAGCAAAAAAATTCCAAACAAATTCATGGAAATTTCTAATAAGCAAAATTATTTGGTAATGATAATTAAAAAAGAAAAGAAATAAGCAGTAGAATATTTGAGAAAAGGAAACAAGACTAATAAACATCCTTAAGTGGCACTTTCTAGACTTTCTGTACAAGTTATACTCTTTGAGCATGTGTTCTTGAAGTGGTTCAATGCACTTTGCTGTTGAATAGAATTTCTCTGCCTTCTTCCCAACCTCCACTGCTGTGTCAATATTGTGATTCATGGGATTATAGAATCATAGAACCATTAAAATTGGGAAGGACTTCTACGTGTCATTTGCTGCAAGACTCGACACTCAAATCAGGGCTTACTTCAAAGTTTATTTTTAACATGCTACTCTGGAATGTATTGACACTCCCTGTGTTTCATGACACTACTCTGACTTGCAGATGGTGATACAAATAGTAGCCAAAGCTGTCTTTGAAAATAGCTCTTCTTCTTTTATAGGACTTTGTATTCAAGAAGCAATTTTCAGTATAATGAGAAAAAAATGAATGCAAATCATACAGTGTTCTTGGCCTCAGTACTCAGATAATGACAAATCAAGTTTCGAAGAAAACTATGCTGGGAGATGTGAAGATTGTCAGGAAATGTAACAGTCCCTATTTAAGTCCTCTAGAAAATCTTTGGAGATAGTGTGTGCCTTTGTATATGTCAGCAAAGGTAGTTATACAGACTTCAGGGGACTGGTGATGTATGTGACCACTTCTGATGAAAACCCGACTGCCCCAAGGGGCCACTCCAGTAAGAAGTTTGCTCTCAGGAAGAAACTTGGAGCATGAATTGCTAACCTTGAGTGAGCAGCAAAGCATTCCAGTAATAAAATCTAGCTATAAACACAGGAAAAGTCATGAGTTTGATAGCTTCTTCAAACTGCTGCAAGTTTCTTTTTAACATCTTAGGCATTTTGGAAGGTTAAGGTGTAGTTTACTGTCACTTCTACTTCTTAAATTTTTATCCATATGACTCCTTCATTGCAAGGGCTATTTAGTCTTCTTTATTTTCTCCATTCTTGATATGGTTTCTTCCTTCTTTGTATGCTTATCTAATAAGCACCCTAATATTGTTTCACAAAAGAAAGCTGCCATTAAGCCTATGTGATTTTTTTACTCAGTTTAAATTCTTCTTCTCAAGAGAATTTTACGTAAGATATTAGATTTATTCACTGACAGGATATTACTTTCCTATATTAATTTTATATCCCTTGCCTTTTATCATTCTTTCACATGCTTCACCTCTCCAAATTCCTTTTTTTATCTAAAAAGATGTAACTGCTGTAGGTCTTTTATGCCTTTTCCGAATGAATGTTCATGTCAGAACATTTGCAAAAGGAAAATGTTTGGCTAAACAAAAATAATGTTGTAATAAGGGTGGAGTACATTTCTTGTTTTTAAAAGTTCCATCCAAGATTTTCATCTTCATTTTTACTCAAAATGTTTAGCCAAAGAAACAAAATAAACAGAAAGTCCCAAAGGATAAAACTGGTGTAAAACACCAGCGATATCTTTGTCTTTGTTAGATACTGACTGATTCTTAAGAGAATTATAAAAATAAAAATAAATTTAAAAAAAAAAAAAAAAAAACAGATCTCTTCAGTATTCACTATTCATAATCTTTTCTTACTTTTTTCATTAAGATTTAAGACCACAGTGATTGCAGGGGGAAAAAAATACCCAAAGCAGGCTAGATGTTTCAGTGTTTTGGGTCCTCTTTACTCTATGCAGTCCGTGTCTACTTAGTAATTACAGACCTAAAGATCACTCAAAAGCCTGGTCTCACTAGAAATCTGTGATGTCCTTCCTCAGCAGCCCATGCTGTACCTGCAAGCTCTGTGGCAATCAGGCTGTAATAGATTTGAATTCAGTCCCACTGAAAAGCATCCGTACATGAACAGGCCTGGAGTATAGAAAGCGTGTCAAGCCACCTCAAACTTGTTTGTGTTCCTATAAATACAGAAATAATAAATAATAAATAATAAATAAGCCTAGGGAGGCAGACAAAGACTAGAAATCGACTGTTTCATAGGAGACCTGAGTAAGGGAATCTTGAAACATGTAGTTGCCATACTCTAGGCACAAGAATCATCAAATGATTGGCTTTAGTAAAATTTAACATTTAGATTTAGTGGGATTTAACAATCACAGTATTGAACTAATTACCTTGAATTCAACCATATTACTGGCTCTTCATGGCAAAAAAAAAAAAAAAAAAAAAAACCTGGACCTGACAGTCTCTTTGATGTCAAGAGAATGCTCATTCTTCTGCCAAGACAAAACTTCCAGTAGTTCACTGTCTGCTTGCCGTTTCATAGAATCACCAAGGTTGGAAAAGACATCCAAGATCATTCAGTCCAACCATCCATCCACCATCAGTATTTCACTGCTAAATCACATCCCTTAGAACAACATCTAAATGTTTCTTGAATACCTCTGGGGTGGTGACTCAACTACCTCCCTGGGCAGCTCATTCTGGAGCCTGGGTACTCTTTCAGAGAAGAAATTTTTCCTGATGTTCAACCTGAATCTCCCCCAGCACAACTAGAGGCTATTTCCTCTCATCTTATCGCTAGCTATGTGGGAGAATAAGCTGCCTCCCAACTTGTAACAACCTCCTTTCAAGTAGTTGTAAAGAGATATAAAGTCTCTCCTGAGCCTCTTCTCCTCTTCTTCAGGCTAAACAATCCCTGTTCCTTCAGCTCCTCCTCATCAGACTTGTGCTCCAGATCCTTCACCAATTTCATTACCCTTCTCTGGATATGCTCCAGAACCTCTGTGTCTTTCTTGCAGTGAGAAGCCCAAAACTGGACACAGTACTTGAGGTGTGGCCTCACTAGTTCTGAGTACAGAGAGACAATGACTTCCTTGCTCCTGCTGGTGTCACTGTTTCTGGTACAAGCTAGGGCGTCATTGGTCTCCTTTGCCATCTGGGCCCACTGCTGCCTCATGTTCAATTGAGCTTTGACCAACACCCCCAGGTCCATTTCCCCTATACATTCTTCAACCCACTCTGTCCCAAGCCTGGAGTGTTAGATGGGGTTGTTGTGGCCAAAATGCAGGACCTGGCACTTGTCAGTTTCTTTTCCATCTGCAGTGTAACAATAAAAAAGGAAAAAGATGAACAGGAATCCTGCTGGAGTCATCTCTGAAATATGCTAGTGTGCGACTTTAAAAGTTGGCCTCATGTGGCCATTGCTAGTTGGGAAGCTTTTCTCAGGAATGTTTACTGAATGAGCACATTTCAGAAAATAAGGAGGAATTCTTGCCAAGTGGAAGCATTCTTACCCATATCTTGTGACTAATGCATCCAATCAAAGCAGTTCAATTTTCCAGTCTTGGATAATGAAGCCAGATGCTCTTAAATAAACTACAGAATTATTGCATAACAATTTTCCTGTTTAATTAAAATTATAAACATTATCTATTAATATAAAATTTATCAACAAGAAAGGAGATGGAATTTGGCTGCTATATTTTTTATAGAACATTTGCTCTGTATCAGGTTGCAAGGTGGTCATTTGTAACACTGCTGCACTATTTTAGAACCAGCATAAAATATTCATTTAAGAAAAAAGCTAAGCAAAAATGGAACATCTGTCTTCCTACACTGCCTGGCAATTCATCTGACAGACCTTGGTGATAGATTACATAGAAGTTCAAATTATTTTTTAAATGCCAAATGGTAAACCTGAATTATTTTTGTCTTCTAAACAAATCAGTAAGAAATGTTGTGACAATTTCTGGAGGAAAAGTAATTATGATGTCTTTGTCTTTTGTTAAATGTCTAATGCAGGGAATTTCATTTCCTTTTAATATTATGCAACAGTAGAAGGGAAATAGGACAAAGCCCATCCACTTCCAGTAAGCTTTCTATTGATGGTTGTTTTGATTAGTGAGTAAATAGTTAATAAAATGAATCATTCTTTCTTACTGCCTATGATGAAACTGCAAATATCTTAAAATCACTTATAAATACATTTGATAACGTGTTGGTTTTTTTTTTTTTTTCATACTTTGCTTTCATTTAATAGCTTAATCAGTTTGGCAAATGATGATGAAATGATGTGAGGTTGTTGGATATAGTTTGGCAACTCAGTTAAATGCTCTTAATGTTTCTGATTCCTGGTTGAATCACTGTGGGTTTTTTTTTTGTTGCTTTGTTTTTTTGAGGCAGTCTTGGAAAGGGACAAGATTCATTTAAAGAATTATGTTTTGCAGTACATCACTTGGAAGTGGCTACAACAGAATATGCAGACTTCAATTTGACACCTGTAGTCTTGTACTGGTTAATGCAGTTACCAAAATGGGTAAACTGTCATATTCAAAACAGTCATGGCTGCCAGATGAAGCCCCTGATGACTAGAAAAAGGGAAACATTACTCCCATTTTAAAGAAAGGAAGAAAGGAAGACCTGTAGAACTATAGGCCAGTGAGCCTTACTTCTGTGCCTGGGAAGACTATGGAACAGATCCTCCTGGAAGTTATGTTAAAGGAGGTGACCTGAGACAACCAGCATGGCTTCATTAAAAGCAGATCATGCCAGACTAATCTGGTAGCCATCCATAGTAAAGGGACAGCATCAGT
Source organism: Tetrao urogallus (assembly GCF_951394365.1). NCBI lineage: Eukaryota > Metazoa > Chordata > Aves > Galliformes > Phasianidae > Tetrao > Tetrao urogallus. The sequence goes on from NC_136814.1 coordinate 60,621,930, forward strand.
GGACAGAAGAAGAGCAACTGATGTCATCCACATTGACTTCTGCAAAACCTTTGATGTATCTCCACACCGCATTCTTATATTTAAATAGGAGATAGATAGATTTGAAGGGTGGCCTGTTTGGTAGGTAAAGAATTGCCTGGATGGTTGTAGCCAGAGGATTGTAATCAACAGCTTTATGTCTGGGTGAAGGCCAGTGATGAGTAGTGTCCCCCAAGGATCTGTCTTGGGACCAGTGCTCTGCAACATTTTTGTTGATGATCTGGATAGAGGTATTGAGAGCAGCCTCAGCAAGTTTTCAGATGACACAAGCTGAGTGACACAGTTGATAAAACAAAAAGAAAGCATGACATCCAAATGGACCTGGACAAGCTAGAGAAGTCTGGTCTACATGAACCTAATGAGGTTCAACAAGGCCAAGTGCAAGGCATTGTACTTGGGACAAACCAATCCCAGATATGTCTACAGACTGGGAGAACTCATTAGAGGAGCCCTGTGGAGAAGGGCTTGGAGATCCTGGTGGAGGAAGTCTGGACATGAGCCAGCAATGTGCTCTTACAGCCCAGAAGACCTGGTCTGCATGAAAATGGCGAGATCCAGCAGGGCAAGGGAGGCCATTGTCCCCCTCTGGTCTGCCCCCATCTGGCCCAATCTGGACTACCGTGTCCAAATCTGGGGTCCCCAGCACAAGAAAAAAGTGGAGCTGTTGGAGGAGAGGCCACAAAAATGATCAGAGGACTGGAGCACTTCTTCTATGAAGAAAGAATGAGATATCTGGAGCTGTTCATCCTGGAGAAGGGTCTGGAGAGATCTCACTGCAGCCTTACAGTGCTTAAAGAGAGCTTATAAACAAAAGAGGAAATGTCTTATTATACAGTTTGATAGTGATAGGACAAGGGAGAACGGTTTTAAACTAAAAGTAGATATATTTAAATTAGATGTCAGTTGGAAATTTTATTCACTCAGAGAATAATGAGGCACTAGAACAGCTTGTCCAGAGAAGTTGTAGATGCTTCAGTCCTGGAAGAATTCAAGGCCAGGTTGGATGGGGCCCTGTGCAGCCTGATATAGCAGTTGGCAGTCCTGCCCATGGTAGGGGCTTGGTTGTAATGTCCCTTTCAACCCAAGCCATTCTATGACTCTATTCTATGGTTCTATGTTTTTACTGTCAGATCTGACTCCTTCTAGACAATTTTCTTCCACTTCTTATTCTCCCTCGAATTTGTACCCTGTTCTCTGTCTGACGCCACAATTATTGTATTGTACGTAAGTCAGTATTCCATTATTTGCAATTTCCTGCAGATAACTTCTTTGGATTTGAAATATCTAAAACACCTCTCATATTAAAAAAAAAAAAAAAAAAAAAAAAAAAAAAAAAAAAGAATGTGAATCAGAATTAATGTGTGAACCATTTTTATTCATAATATTTTTGAAATCATGCTGTTTATAGCATTCAAAATCTATGGACAAATATTTTAATACTAATTAAGATGAAAAACTACTGTGCAAGTTTATTTGTTTTGCTTACAAACTAGTCATCTGCCTCACTAAGAGCCTCATTTGTCAGGCAGAAGATAGGAAATTTGGAGTATGATGTTCTTTAATGATATTTACAGCATTTCTCAACGTCATTTTAAAAATAAAATTCCAAGTATGAAAACTCTGCAAAGTGCAATATGGTGGCAAAATTAAAAGACAAGCAAACTCAAAGAGATGCTGTTTGTTTAAGAAAAACAAGCTTACAGTCAGCATGTGGTTGCCCAGAATATAACACTTCATCCATTTCTCACTCCCTGTCATTAAGTGGTAGTGCATTTCCCCCCAGTCCCATTCCAGTCATGCCACAGTTAAGTTAGGCAGCCATTTCCAGCCTGCAATTTCTCTCGTAGGCAGTTAACAACATTACTGACAAGGAACAGTTGAACATCAGGACAGTTTATGACAAATTAAGAGAATCAGTGCAGACAGTGAAAATCATACTTTCATATCAAGATGCAGTCACTGACTTCTTGTGAAGGGGTGGTAGATATAGGTAGCAAGTTCTTCCCTCAGATTTATGTGGCATCAAAATTTTTCTTAGAGAATTTCTCAGGGTGTCACAATTGATGAGAAAGCCTTTTCAAGATCAGCAAAGTTCTTAAAAGCAGGGTACTTGCCACTTACATAAAGCTAGTGGAAAAATGATTAAAAATCATATCAGGATGCAAAGAGAAGCTATAGCTATGTATGCAACAAAGCTTATATATTGGAAATATCCTAAAGGACATGCTAGGGGATGAGTTGCTTGCTATGAATAATGACAGCTTTCAAAGTGGATTGGAAGTAGAAATGAATTTAACATGTTCTAAAGTAATTCACAAGTAATTATCATCAGCAATGGAATCAGCCGTGAGATTTGCACTTAGAACAGAGGTTAAAACAAACTGTCTTAGTAAACAAAATAGAAACCATTTGGAAGATCTGCAAGCTCACAAAGGACATTTCTGCTCCCTAAGAGCTAGCTCAGTTTAGGTGAGTATACACACTTTAAATGGCCTCCTGTCAGAAGTGCCTTTGGCTTGGGCATTCAGCCAAGAAATGCGAAGTTGTCTGTCAGTCATCTTTTCAAACCAAAGAAGTAGTGTCCCAAATACAGAGAAAGCAAAGAGGAGAGACACTTTGGGTAAGACATGTGAGCCCAAAAGGAAAAGAAGTAGAACTTTGCCAGTTAGTGACACAGCAAAAAAATTAGGTATCCAAGATGTGAAGACAAAGAATCTTCAGTTACACATTTATGTATCCCTACACATGGACTATAGGCACACACACAAAAATATATATAATTTGCACAACAAGATGTGCATAACAGGGTCACAACTGTGTTACTGACGAAAGATAAGTAAAATAAGTATTACAATTAAAAAATATATAATAAAATAATAAATAAAAATGTAAAGAATAAAAAGAACAGACTCTTCTGTACTCCTTGTGGAATTTGTGAAAATTAAAACTGAAACTGGGTCAGATCTTCACATTAGGTTCTGCCATTCACTCAAGTCCTGGATGAACATAATGCTCTTGCTGAAAGGAGTTAAGGAGTTTGAAAAGATCAACATTTATGTTTAGGCCGAAGAAATACAAAATGGTCTCATCCTCTGTGAATAGCCTGAGGTTGAATTAGGCAGTCTAGATAGGCCAACATCATTTCTCCAGTGTAGTATTCTAAATGAACTTCTTCTATCATTAACCCAGTCAAAACTATCCATATCTGAAAGTGTTATATAGAAGTTGGTAACTAGTGTCTTCATGTTAGATAAATACTTTCTATCTGCAGAAAGAAGACTTGCCAACAAGGTTAGTTGGAAGTTGACTGGAAAAAAAGATGTTTCAGACATTCACAGAGATTTATATTGATACAGTAGGATGCCAAATGAATCAATATCATGTTCCAGTATTATCTGGAAAGATTATTTAGCAAGCACTGATTACATCCTCACCTCATGCAGAGGTAATTCAAGGAGGGCACTTCAAACATTTAAGTGCTGAGATCTCATGTAAAACAAAGCATATGGAAGAAATATATGCTGCAGATATAGACCTGAATGGAAGCAGAACAGGCAAAGGAGAAGTTCATCTTTCAGAAGATATAAAATGAACTGTGAAAGCATTCAGATTTCCAGAACATAACATCTATAAGCCTATGTGCTTTCATTTCTTTTATCGTTTTTTCCTCTGGTGTCTTAGCACTTTCAGATCAATTACTTCATTTGCTAAGAACAAGAGAAAAGCAGGTATTGAGAAAGAGAACTAAGTGTTATGGAGCTCCCCAGGCCATCCATACTATGTATTTATTTTGAGCAACAATTTCTCTGTAATGTAAGAGAAGGGGCAGTTCTGACCAGTAACATGAAAGCACTGAAGAATAACCAACTGGCAGGATAGAATTACTACTGGTTGGAGACAGAAAGTTTAACTGTTATCTTTGAGCTTAAAAGTGCTTCAATAATTGCATGGGAAGTCTCTTTACCATTTGGACAGATCAGAAAATACTTGTGGGTTCCATTAGTAGAAATCAGTGCCAGCCATTGCAGCTGTCTGGCTAGTGCTAACTAGGCTTCGGCTGCAGCCTTCAAAAAGTTAGTTAAAATGCCATCAACAACTGCTGCTACCACAACAATACGGGAATATGTTATTTACAAAATATCTGAAGTAGATGCTAACAAATTCTTTCTGAATGAGGAAGACTTCCTGAGGAGACCTTGAAGATGGCCCTTCATTCTGAGGGAAGCTGATTTTATCTCCTGGGATGGAGAACATCAATAAAAAACATTCAAAGTGGAACGAATTTGTGATATTTAAGAACAAAAGACTGGATGAAATAATGGGAGTGGATGCTTAGTGTTACTCAAACATCTCTATATCCTATGAGGGAGAAATAAGATCCTGGTAGAATTCTTTGCATAAATCCTAGGCTTGGATCTGTATTTAGTGACTGAATGGAGACTGTGCTGTGTGGTCATAAATGGACACTGAGATACAACCACAGTTATCAGTGAAAAGCAGAAATGGATATTGATTAGACACAGGCTATCTCAAGGACCCTGTCTCAACTTTTAGAATTGTGCATTTAAATATATATGTTTTGATTCATATTGTCCTACTGCAGCTGGTTATCTACTGAAGTCTGTGAAGATGGGATAAAAGATGCAATAAATGGGGAGCTGGAAGATTTGGGTGAAATTTTTCTGAAATGCAGAAGACGAGAAGCAAGATTTAAAAAAAGCTGTACTTAATCCAGGCAGCATGGAGAAGCATTTGGGCACTGTGATTCCTGTAAGCATTGCAAAAGCCAAAGCAGCAAGTAACATGCCAAAGAGAGAACTGGACTCAAAGGCCTTGTTTATACCATCATTTCCAGTCTCCAGAGAAGATTTCAGCTATTATCCTAAATCAAATGAAGACATTGTTATTTAGAAGTATACAAAATTGACATAAATAAAAAGTGGCTGGATGAACTTAAGTGCTCAGAGTGGTGTTATCTGAGTTACTCAGTGTATTTTGAATACAGACATTTTCCAACTCTCCCTTTTTTCTTGTTTGTCCTGTTGGAATTTTTTTTCCCATCTTTGTTTAAAATAAAGCATCCAGGTCCAATATGGATTACTATGAATAGACAGTCACACTGATGTTCCTAGCCCTATTTTTTGAAGCTGAGAGATCTGGTTTGCTCAGACAAGCATTAATGCTGGACAGGTATTAAGTCTCTGATGATCCTAAACAAGCCACTAAGACACTTGAGATTTTGCATGTATTTAAGTACCCTTTGCAGGAGAATAGAAAGCATGTGTGTCTGCATGTGGATGTGAGCACATCGCTTCCATGTCTTTTTCTGCAAGTGCTAGATCACAAATCCTTGAGGGCTCTAATGATTTCTGTGTGCCTAACACAATCTCCCAACAGCCTGCCTAAATTCTAACTTCTCGCATCTTCTAGGCAGACACACACAGGCAGCCTACTGGAATAAAATTGCCATTGGTTTCAGAACTTTTCCATTGTTATCACATTAACCACAGGCCTGTATGCACAGTGAAAAGGAATTAAGAAGCTGGTAATGGGACAAGAAGAAAAAAAAATTGGTTCTTAACTTTCAGGAAGAGAGGAGTATAGAATAGAGATATATTTTGGAAATAGAAATGGTCTAGGCCTGTAAAGAATTAAAGATGTAATGTATTTTCTTCAGTTTTTATTTTCTTCATTAATAAGAGAACTGAATACCAGAACTTGGTGCTTTTGTAGTTCTGTGCAGCTTTCTTTAGAGATAGATATAGTGATGCATTCAAAGCCAGGCTGGGCGTGGCCCTGGGCAGCCTGGTCTAGTGGTTGGCAGGGGGGTTGAAACTAGATTATCTTTGTGGTCTTTTTCAACCCAGGCTATTCTATGATTCTGTGATCATCGTGGGACCCTTCCAATGCAGGACATTCTATGATTCTTTTTTATATTGCATTTCTAGGCTTTAAGTTGCTAGTAGATGTCCCAAGGGCAAGAAATATGTAAGTTAACATTACTGCAAAAACAGTGAAGTTCTATGTATAAACATAGAGATATATGTTTTTGTAAGCCATTGATTCTGTATCTATTATATAGCAAAGCTCTCAGAAAGATATGTATATGAAAGGATACATATATGTGTATGTGTGTGCATGTTGTGTATGTATGGGAGTAAGACATGGCTCTGCAAGCACCCCTTCCTACTTACTTCTGGCAATAATACCATCATGTCACTGCTTGCCTGCCTCCTACACTGCAGCAAGTGACCCACAGCCACCTCTGGACACACACAGGATGTGCATGGCAGCTGGAGGATACTCATCCATCAGCTTTCAAGCTGACCTCTGGTAGCAGCAGTGCATGGCCTTGCTAGCTGGCCTCTCATGTGGCATTCTGCCCACTTTCTGAGTGTTGTATGCAGCTGTCTAGCACAGGCTCAAGCCTCTTCTTTATGGAAGATGAGCTCCTTAGATTCCCTTTGGACTTGAGTAGGATATTACCATCAATTTCTGTTGTTGTTGGAATAAAATAACCTACAGCCATTCCTTATACAGTGCAAGGAAAGAAAAGTGGCAGTTTTCCCATATGCTTCCCTATTTAGATGCTGATTAACATTAGTATAGGCACTTACAACCGCATCCTTGATTCTGACAGTCACTGAATTGCCAAGGTTTCTTTCCTCCAGATCATAACATTTTTTTTTAATTGGGCTTATTTAATTATGTAAATATTTATCCATGTTAAACTTGTGGAGATTGCCGGATCAAAAGGTGCTCCAGTTTTTTATACCAATAGCCCAGGTAAGTAAATTCCCCATAGATCCCAGGCTGTATTTGCGTTATGTGTGAAGGCATGGATGTGTGAAAATGAAGTACTAAAACAGCTCAGGCTGACCTGCTGTCTTCTCAAGTCAAAAGAAAACTTTATACCAAGTCCATTTTGGATCAAGTCTCTATTTGTGACTCCTACTCTTTGAGTTCCCTACTTCAGAGGCTTTTAACATCAGTCTGACTTGATCTTCATGTAATAACCCGTAAAGATGACTACCTTCCTCATTTAACAGTTTCTGTGGTTCATGTTTAAAGAATTCTAGAAACAACAGCACTGATATATATATATATATATATTAAAATTTATTTTACTGACCACAGCTTAGTGATGGCTCAGAAAGCCCTAATTTAAGAATTGGGATGCATAAGGAGCTTTTATTTCCCTGTTTAAGTACATTCAAACATCTTTTTCCTTTAAAAACTGGTTAGACAAGCCAAAGTAAACTAAAGCACTGAAGCAAAGACAAGTTTCTTGTTACTGCTTTCTCCCATGAAGTTATTTATTCACCGTATCTTCAACAGGAATAATAATTAACAAATATCTTCTCTCCTAGCTTTGTTACAAACATCTTGGATAACACTGTAGCCTTTCATTAAAAGAAAGCTGTCCTTTCAGCTTTTTGCTTGCTCATTTTTTTCTGTGTGCTAAAACCTGTCTGTAAGACCCCCAGTGGGACTGGAAAAAAAGTATCCTTTGTAAGCAGGTGGTCTTTCTTAGAACATTTTCTGATTAGAAACACATGTTCATGAGTATGAGGAAGCTTCTGTAATGGCAGAGGAAAATAGTGGCCATGGAGCTCGTTATATTCCATAGGCAAATGCGGTCAAAGTAGATTGAGTTTGTACTAGGGCTAGTTTGCACCCATTAACACTTAAAAAAAAAAAAGTGTTTTTTTTTTTTTTTTTTTTTTTTTTTTTTTTTTTTTTTAATTTTCTAATAAATACTGAAAGCTGTACTGATTGTTGACAGCCAGAGCATGTCTCCCCATCCTGAAAACCCAGATAGAGGCTATTGTTTGTTGACTGCGCAGGTCTTCTGTGGTGTGTCAACCAGGTGGACAGCTGCTCTAGGAGCCAGCATTTTTCTCTTGAAAAATTTAGCTCCCCAAATTGTGGTGGCTAACCCAGTATGGCTATCCCATGTGTTTGTACTTAATTAAGCAGGAAACACATTTTCTGGAGAGCGAAAAAGCTTTCCTATATGAACAAATGAGTAAGAATAGATTTAAGACTGTTCCTCCACAGTGAATGTGCCATCCCCTACAGTGCCAAGGTTTGCCTCAAAGTACTATGGCACAGACCAGTGCCACGGGTGCCCTGTCAGCAGCATAATGCACCGGGGGAGAACACGAGACGAGGCAGATGAGTCTTTGGCTATTCCTGCACTGCTACTTCTGTCACTGACTGCTCTTCATAACCTTCATAGAATCACAGAATCACAGAATTGTAGGGGTTGGAAGGGACCTCCAGAGATCATCGAGTCCAACCCCCCTGCCAAAGCAGGTTCCCTACACCAGGTCGCACAAGTAGGTGTTCAGGTGGATCTTGAACATCTCCAGAGAAGGAGACTCCACAACCTCCCTGGGCAGCCTGTTCCAGTGCTCCGTCACCCTCACCGTAAAGAAGTTCTTGCGCACGTTTGTGCGGAACTTCCTATGCTCCAGAACAACCTTCTTGCTTTGAACACCTTTCTCCAGTTTCTCAGAGCCATTGTCACCATCACAGCACTTACTAGTGCTAAGCATGGTTGGAAGGTGCTGTAATAGTGGGTAGAAAGCACTGCTGGAGTGGCAAGAGGAAACTGCAATGGGCAGGGGGAGAGCACTCAGGGTCTGAAGGGTGGTGAGTGGAAGCAGGCACTAATGCGGATCAGACCACAGAGGGATTGCAATTTACATTTCCAAGGTCTGCACTGAAACAATGCGAGTTCCTGGCACTCCCTCTGCTTCAGCTTTATTTGCTTCAACACAGGTTAAAACATCCAAGTAGTTCCAGTCCTTGAACGCGTTCTCTCTATTTCCTCTTTGTGTCAGAGACAGACAAGTTTTCCCATAGCTCATCATGAACAGATCAGATTTTCACTCACTGTTGCGAAGAAAACTAGGGGACATTCCCTCAGAAGTCAGAGAGATGCACTGGAGAGGCATTTGCTGTTAATACTGCGGCCTCCATTGACACTGATGACATTGAGCCAAAAACTCAGCCAAAGATAGAGAACTTTATCACTCAGTGTTTTCTTTGCTGTTGACTATGAGATGTAGGAACCTTGAAGAACTGTTCTCTTACTAACTGGCAATGCTTCTCATGGCCATGTAGAAGAAAAAAGTCAGTGTAATCTCCTGTATTTGGCTGTGGAAAATTTTGTCTTGAATTTCATATTTGCAAGACATAGGAATTAGCTATTTTTTCACTTGCCCCAGCTGAGGAGTCTTGTTTGGTAGATGGATGCTTAGTTGTCCCTAATGTGCCAACATCTATACTACTTCCATTTCTTTGTCTGCACAAAAATTAGGGAAGAAAATGTATCTAATGTCAAACACATAAGTTTTAAGTGACCTATAATCAAATATCAGCAAACAAAATAATCATAACAAAACATGGTATTTGCTATTCATGCAGATGCTATATTCATTAAGTTCATGCAAGGATAAGGTATTTTGTTGTAGTCAGTAGCAAAACTGCCATTGACTTCAGCAGAAACAGAGTCAAACTCCTTGCATGCACCATCAGACAGTTGCGGCCATTTATTACTAAAGTCCAAGTGCAGCTGGGATGATGACACATTTTTGTTGCATTGCCTGGAATAAAGTAATAATAAGCTAAGAAAATTTGACTTTGGATTCTCAAATCAAACAAACTTTTTCATTTTGTTTTGTTATGTTTGCAGAGTGCATACACTGATAAAGAGATTAATTTCCACTCCATCACACAGCAAAATATAGTAATAGATTGACAGAATCTTGGTGAGTCATGAATTTTCAGTGGAGCTGACCAAAATGTTCCTCATAAAATAGCACAAGCTTTAACAACACCTGTTAAAACCAGACTTACAGTTGCACAAGGAATCCAGTGGAAGAAATTCAGGAATATGCCAGATTTTACATGGCTGGTTTCACTCTATGGAAAAGGATTAAAAACCTCTTGCAGTGCAGCCTGCTTGTTGATTTAAGGCCAGTCTGGAGAAGGTATTTACGCATTTAATGATGCAAATAGATGCTTTGTGAGATTTTGTAAAACGTCCAGCTATCCTAAGTGAGGATACTCACAAACTACTTTAACCATTTTCCTTCAAAGTTTGGCAAAACAGTCTTCTTGGCTTTCTGAGTATCTCTGGCAACAGTGATGCCAAACCACCTTTCCAAGCCAAACTGCATCTTTTATGGAAAGCTAGTAGCCATCCTAGTGCTGGAAAGAATCTTCTAACATAAACAGTGACTTGGAGATATATCCTGTAAATGAAAAAGCAGATGCATCAGCTTGAGATTCACATGATACATCCTCAGTACACTATGTATTTACTTATTTCAAAAACTGATTTTCCTTTATGTACAGTTATTTGATTTATTTCTCCACTAAGATATATACATCACACAAACTGATAAAAAACACACTCAAAAATTGCACTGATTGTAAATTCTGTGTTTCAAACATGCATTTAATTACTTGAGCATGGGAATTAAACCAAATAGAATAACCCAGTCTGCATTTGCAGGCATTTTCTTTAATTATGTTATATTTTGCATTTCTTGCAAAGAATCAAGCAACAGCCTGTGTAGTTTAGTTGGACCTCACAAGCTTTTCTGGAACTAGATATTAATTTGTACTATCAGAAAAGCAGGTGTTTAATTTGCAAACACTAAACAGATGGTTTATGCATTTATAAACACAGACCTCCTGCTAGAGGTGAACTAAGATTGAAGTTTGTTTCATATGCATCCCATAATTTATGCCCTTGCAGCAAGGAAAATATAAACAGGATCTTCTTCTCCCACCATTATCAACATCACTGCCAGACGCAGACAGCTTTGGATGGTGTTTCTGGATAATCTTTAAATTCCATCTGCCTGCATGAGGACTTCCTGACCTGCAGGGTGAATTTTATTAACACTGAGTTTTTACGAAAACAACAACCAAAAACAACCTACCCCAAAGCAAAACACAAACGCCTCCCTGTCTGCAAGACAGGTGGAGCTTTGCATAAGGAAGACATTAAAATGCAGCTAGCAAATAAGAAATGATCTTGCAACTACAGGTAGTACTGAGCATCCTTTTCCAATTTCCCTGAATTAGAAAGCCTTGCTGCAAGCATTATTACAGTAGTATTGTAATTATCAACAGTTAACTTGGCAACAATGAGGGCAGTAAAAAATTAATCTTCATGAGAGTCCTTTGAGGAAAAATTTCATGTGAAAATTTACCAGGATAAAAGGCTCTACCTCCCTGACTTTGCGATTAGCTCCACTGTCCACATGAGTGTGGGTGGCTGTTGCTCTTTCCATCCTGTACCCCATCATCATCATGCTGCCATCCAGACCCTAGACTCTATTGAACAATATTCCAGCTGAAAGACATTTGGCCTAGAAATGAACTGTGGCAACTAATCTCCATATTAAAAGATAAGAAATGACGATAATTAATTTATCCAACATACAGAAAAGTTTAATGAAAACTGGTATCTATTCTCTCAAATCTGAGGAAAGGTATGAATAGCTTAGTCTGGTGCTTTAATATTATAATTAATATTTTGTTTGTATTTTAAAAGACATAAAACAAATTAACAGGTAAATAGTATATAAAGTTAATTAGAAATAATATTGCTTGCTTCTTAATAAATGACCCTCTATGATTGTCTATTTCCTGTACCTATTAAAAATACTAAAAAACATTGAAATCTCATTACACCAGGTTCTGGTAATACTGTAATGAGAAAAATATTAAATATATGGCAGAAAAAGGAAGCTCCTGTATAAGTTTGCTACCATGACAGTGAACAACAGAATCAGAATAATCTGTTCTGTCTGCAAGAGCTGTCTGGAGGGCATCTGGTACTATTTTTCAGTCAGAGCTGGGCTGGTTTTGGAGCTCAGCACCTCAGCACCTCAGCACCTTTGCCAACTGTATTGAAGTCTCTCCAAGGATGGAGATTCCATCCTGCCTCTGGGCAGCCATTCCAACAATACATACACATTTCCCTTTAAATACAGTAAGATCACAAATAAATGCAATTCAGTAAAGAACTATTGGAAGCTCAGAAATAAAGTTAACATTGCTAATAGTACAGGTCTTTCACATGGTGCCCCAAAATACTTTTATTGGTGCCAGTGCTATGACTCAATAGCACAGAAAAATATCTCGCATTCAGGATCTCACTGATGATGTCACTAGAGGATGCTGCAGAAATCAGGTGACAGAAGTGTGTAATTTTTTTTCACCCAGTAGGGAAAAAGAAATAAATTGAAAAGCACTTGTAGTTGTAATGACCCAAGGACTATAACTTAGTTTAATAGTACATCAGAAGATGTAGTGATTCATTAGAGCAGGAGAATGAAGGAGCAGGAGGATGAAGGAGTTTGAGTCCTCAGATGCCAAGCGGCAAGTATGCAGCTGTTTCCTTTATTTAACTGATCCATGATTAACAGCAAGTACTACTGTAATGCTGCAATAAAACATTTTCAGGAATCCTTAGATATATACTTTTTTAAATTTATTCAAGATTTTATGAGATGTAAAGCAACTACTGTAGAGTCTATACAGAGATGCAGGACTCCTGTTACATTTGACATATATATTGTAGGATGAACTATTTGTCCTTCCAGAAGAGTGGTCTGAAACACAATCTGCATCTTCTTCTGAAATCACTATCCGCACAAATGAAGACAGACATACTTTCAGTCTAGTTATTATATTATAGCAAATGGCAAAGTAATGATTTCTGGGGAGCATTTATTTCCAAAATTATGGAAAATTTATATATGAAATCAAAAACTGGGGGAGAATGTTAATTTTTAGTCTGTTAGTGGAAATGCACTGACACAGACAAGATCTTGAAACATGCATAACATGGAGATGCAATGAAAGAATGAAAAACAAGTCTAACCAATGAAAATACAGTAAAAATGGTGATTGTGGTGATTACATCCATAATATTTGGATATAAAAATGTATTTCTCATCTTCACTCTTTCTTTTATTTGCTTATAAATGGAAACTCAAGTGAACAAATACTTACCCACTGTGCTTATAGACCGCGGACAAATCATAGTAAGACAGATGCTTTCCTTGAAAGTTCTTTGGTGATCATTTGGAAACTTATTGCTGTTTGCAGAGTGGAGAGGGGAGATAGAAGCCTAGGTTTATGGATACGAAGAAATTTTTGAAGGATTATTAAAAAAAGGACAACTCCACCAATTAAATATCACCTTTTAAAAGTATCCTCAGGCTCCTCTTTTCAGCTCATGTCCTGTGAGAAATTTTGTGAAGCTGGTGACTAGGATATCTAAAATACCACCCACTTGAACTTCATGCTCTCAAATCCTAAATGTTGTTATTAGCTTTGTACTTAGCTCCTGTCTCTTTAAAGAAAAATCTCATCCTAGAAATCTCTTGGTTACATAAACTTGTCTGTGGGTGAGGACATGGGGTAATTCAAGATTTCAGACAACTAAACAAGAACAAAACATTTACAGAGTATAAAGCATTGCGGCTTTTTGACTCTTGTAAATAAAATGTAAGATTTTCAAATGTCAAACATTAAACAAATATCTGTGCAAATGATTGTGCACCAGTATTGTCTAACTAATGTGGACTATATTTTTATGCCCACTGCCTGCAGTAAAGTGATAGTACTGAAATATAGGAGTGCTGCTTTTATTCTTGAATACTTTTGCTTTCATGTTCCTGACTTTCAGAAGGGCAGCCTTACCTGATATGGATGTGATTATTAAATGGTAAAGTGGTGCCTGGAAGTTTTTACTCGTATCTTCTGCTAGAGTATTCTATGCCTCCCCATATACTTTAATTAAAGTAATTAACAAACTGAAGGAGGGGGGTGTCACCAAGCCTCTTACATGTATCTGCAGCACCCTTCTACTTGGGAAAGAGTTCACTGCCAATCCTGAGCTGCCCCTTTCCTGGCATGCATTCTCTGACCTCAGGCTGCTTTCAGCTGTCCCTCACAGGGTAGACAACCTGCTGAGCACACCGGCTAGATGAAGACAAACCAGCAGCCTGATCCACATTTTACACTATCCTTCTCCACCCTAACATTTCAGGGAGATAGAGACTGGCCCCTCATCCTATCTCTGTGAAGCTTGCAGCACTGCTATTTGGGTAAGTCTTTTGCATCTGCTTGCTTCATGGAAACAGGGAAGAGGGCAGTGGTATTTCAAACCTTGCTAATGTAATGGTCTCACAAAGCAGCAGAAACCACTTTCTCTGTACTTTGCTTTCTAAATCTGTGAGCAGAAATAATTCCTGGAAGGGAAAACAAAACCTACTTTTTTCTCCTAAGTTGAGAAGGGGAGGGACTAGGATGAGATAAAGCCCTGAGGATGTGTTTCTGAGCAGTGCATGTTCCACCTTGTTCCCTTGATAAGTGCCTGTGCTCCCTCCTCGCCTGAAACTTTGAACTGTGGCATGTTTTAATCTCCTCATTAATAAGAAGGCCTTTGCTATTCCAGTTTTCCACCTGCATGTCTCATCTGAAATGAGAGCAATGCAGTGCTTAATCTGAACAGCGTGTATTTTAAAGTGGTTCTCTAATGATAGACCAGGCATCTACTTATATCACTTATCTGTATCTATCTGCAGCTCATTTAAAATCTCATGCACAATGCTTTCTTTACTAGGAAATGCATTCTTATCTCCTTTAATGTGTAGATATCTTCACTTAGTGCGAAGTCCAATGTTTCAGAGCAAATCTTTACCTCAGGTTGACAGTGGTAAAACCTTCCTTTCTAATAAACTAAAAAATTAATAGTATATTTGCCATTAAATTTATTTTTACAGGGAAAGCATGCGAATCAGAGTTGGTTACAGAGTCTTCCTAACTTCAGATATATAAATTAATATAGTTTAGCCCAGCTGTGTTTGTACCATTTCCAATGCTTTACTACTATTTTTATTCCAATAGGTGGTGCTGTGTTGAAACCTAAATAATTATCAAGTATCTGTCTACTCTATACTATCAGCTATTCTACATGTTCTCCTTGAACTTATCAAATTATTATTCCTACAAACTCTTACATGCAATCTGAACAAAATGTTCCTATTTTGAGTAATAAAAATAGCTATTGCTAGAAAATGGTGGTAGGCAGCTCAGTGGTTTGGGTTGTTTTCTTTCTTTCTTTCTTTTTGTTTGTCTTCCTCAGCAGTTTTTGTAATCATTCTTTTAATACCAAGCAACACAAATTCTGAGGACTGGAACATTCTGTGTCAATGACACCCATCCCTTGGTATTGCGTGTGGCTCTGTCATGCAATTCTTGCACAAATTCATGACAACTAATCTTAAAACAAGTTGTTCCAAAAACTCACTCCTGCAAGGATAAGAAATTTTCTAATCTCCATGCTAAATTAACTAAATTGCTAGCCTTTTTTCACTTTTCTCTTTTTTTTTTTTTGGTGTTAAGAAATGTCTAGACCTTAGATTTATTTAACCAAACAATGCAAAACTCTTTAAATCACCACTTTTGTTTTTCTTTTTCAAATTTTCATCCCTTCACTGTGCTGGTCCTTCTTAAAACTCATTTTCCTTGAACACGGAATTGAACACCATTTCATGCCACACCAGAAGTTTACAAAGGAATTGTGCATGAGAATGCCCTTGCATGCCTTAATATCCCATTTCTTTTTTTATGGGTGCATCACTCTGCAAGTCCATTGTCATCCTGCCATCAACCTGTAGACCCAGATCTTTCAATCTTAACACTTGTTTCCAGTTGATAAGCTCCTCAGTTAAGGGACAGCTACTTGGTGAGGACTCCCAAAACTTGCTCTGTCAAACTCTGTTGTAATGTCAAGTCCACAATTTCTTCCTGTTTTTTTCCCTAGTGTTTCCTAAATTGGTGTCCTCGTAGATTTCATCAGAAAGTTTCATAAGTATAGTTCTTCCTATTCTGTCAGAGACAAAAAAAAAAAACCAAAAAAAACACCAATCCCTGCTCCCAGTCTCAAATTCAAGATAATTCTAGTTGTATTTCTTGGAATAGAATTCTTTTCTTTTGAGATCAAGTTTCTCTTACGTGTTATTTATGGCTTCATCTCTTTTAGCCATTACCCAGCTATTACTCCCCTTCAAAACTAAGATGAACTTAATTAAACTTCAGGTTAAAGATGTAGTAGAAAGATAGAAAAATGGGCCACACAGCTCCTAGAAGGCTGTTTTTCTGAGGCTTTTAAAAACGTAATTACAGAAATAAAAAAAATAACATAAACACATTACCTCACTATAGACTTGATCTGTTTTTCTTGGAAGTTGATCAAGGTTTTGTCATTGATTTCGATTGTACATTAGTGTCTGATGTTGTCTCCAAGGAAGTAAACAACAATGCCCAAATGACTGCTATGAAAACAGAACAGAATTCAGTGATCACAGATCTGAATTTACTTTGGCATCTAAAGATTTAACACAAAGTCTAGTGAGATTTTCTATGCAGTTATGAACACAAAGGACATGATGTTAGATGCCTAACTTCTCTTGTTTTAAATTTTAAATATCAGTTTGTACCTATATGCACCTCATAGGCAAATAGGTACAATCCAACTCCCCTCTGCCTTAAATTCTGAAAAACAAACC
Source organism: Tetrao urogallus (assembly GCF_951394365.1). NCBI lineage: Eukaryota > Metazoa > Chordata > Aves > Galliformes > Phasianidae > Tetrao > Tetrao urogallus. The sequence continues at coordinate 60,638,579 of NC_136814.1, forward strand.
TGAAGAGCCAATCATGTGCAATTAAGTAACCAAATGCATCTCTGAAGCTGGTGGGAGATTTATGTACAGGATCAAACCCACGTTTTTTCCTTCTTTTGATCCATGTTTTAATAATTTGTGTAGTTTACAATAACATCAACATTTTCAAACATAACTGCTTTGGTTAAAACCTACACCTACTTTTATCTTCTGAATTTTGAATTACTGAGAGCTGTTTGTGTTTCTTTCTCTGAAAAGCAGATCCTTCATTTTAAGCATAGAAGTGGATTTGGGAGTTAAAGGATCTGGACAGCTCAAAACATACTTGATTTCTGAACTGTTGAACATCATTTTTGTTTTAAAAGCAAGTAGTCTCAGATATCTTTAAAAAAAATAGTTGCTCTGAAATCGCTTAATGCAAGTTCTTATTTGTGGTTCCAAAATCTCATTTTGAAGATGCTGTCTCACTAAGTACCATGTGTCATCATCATTTGGTAGCCCTGACCTAGTTTATGATGCCTTTATGTATGAAACAGCTGCTCTGCTGTTTTGTCTTTATTTCTGCAAAGACATAACATTTTATCTTTTGTAAGTTATTGCATTGTTAGTGCAGTTTGAGCTATTTTGAATGTTTCAGTACTGGAAGAAACACATACCTGTAGTTCTTGTAAGAACAGAGGAGAGTTTAAAGTTTCTTAGCAAAGTGAAAAATATGCAATTATTATTTAATGCAAAAAAAGTAACTTTGGGTATGTGAACAGTGAATATTTACTAAGAAATTTGTGGGTTATTGTGCATTATTTCTGTCCAGCATATGGGTACAAAGCTACAGAGGCTTAGAGGCTTTTCACTTCTATCAGTTCATAATGAATGACTCAAAGGTCTTTCATCTTCATGCATGTTGAATAGGTGGATTGCGACAGTATAGAATGGAGTCTTCCTGGAGAAAGAATTAGGGAACATTTTCCTCTCCTGTACAAGAAGAAGGAGTAGGCCAAGAGTACTGTCAGGGGAATGCATTGATGGGAAAGACTGAAAGAGCTTCTATGTTCACTTCTACGAATTTTCCACTTGGAAAGTTCTTAGGTACTCAACTTTCCAGAATTAATAAAAATTAGTTCCTTAAATACCTTTAGGTATTGAATAAGTATATATCTACAAATCTGCTAGATTTGTAGACATCCCTGTATTTATTCCTGCTGATAGACAACATTGAAAATACAACAATGTGGTTCTGTAAGTACTACACCCTACACCTGGATCTTCAATATCAAGGACAAAAGTTGACTAGTCCACAACTTTCTGGATGATGGGAAAAATTAGGTTTTTAAATTGTTTTTTAATTGCTTTTGATCTGAGCTCTCTAAAGCTAACACAAAGAAAAAAAGATTTGTCACAGCTAGCTGATTTTCATAGAACAAAAGCAGGAAGCTCCTGAGGGTCTGCAAGCTGAGGCAGAAATTCTCCTCACCCAACCGTGGATGTCATTTGCAATGCACATTCTGTTTCCAGCATGTGACACTGCCTGGTCCTACCCTGATTGCATCAGTTTTGGTGTAGGGAATGGGATGGAGACTGTTCACAAACCACCATTCCAGATGAAAGTTGTCAGCATTCCCAAAATGTGTTTATGAGCATTATTAGTGCTAACTGTAATGAATCACTAACCAGAATTGTGTGAGCAAAAGGGCGAGGCTTCAAGAGATCCTGGCAGTCAGATGAATCAGAAGTTAGTTTCATATGACCTTTCTCCTTCCACAGACATAAAAGATATGGCAATGTGTTCCTACACAGTCATTTGGACTAGTTTGATTTTGTTTGCTGAAAACCCTAAATCAAGGCTAAGTTCTGGCAGATGTCCATAGAGACGTAAAGAGCACTCCTAGATAAGTCTGTGCATAAAGAGAAAAAACCACTACCAACTTATTCCTGTGCCTTGCACATCCATGGTTCTTTGTATTCTTTCTCACAGACTTTGCAGCTCATGAAGGGTGGCACAAAGTAGCTGGAATAACTGGAATGGGTGAATACCATCTGGCTTGCTCAGACAAGTAAAAGATCATGCTTCCCAAGAAGGGCTGCAGGGAACTGGAACGCAAAGCTTCCTTCCAGATCTGAAAAGAGCATTTCCAGAGACAATATCCACAGAGATCTTCAAATAATAATAAAAAAGATTTAAGATAATTTAGATTATTATGTAAGATAATCGTGGTCAGATTTTTAAATATTAATTTTAAACAGAATGGTCTACTTTATCTGCTCAGAGCAGAGAAAGAAATAAAAATGAAAGCATTGTTTGAACCTTATTTTCACTTGAAATTTCTTTAGGCTTCTTGTACATTACATAGATCTCAGATAACACTCAACATTTTGTTCTAATAAGGCATTAGTTAATGGAAATTAAGTTTCCAGCATGTTTTTCTGATTTATCAGACAAACGTGAATGTTCTAGCTTTGCTGAACATTTTTTTCTGGTTTGGCTTGTTGTTTTTTTGTTTTTTTGTTTGTTTTGTTTTTTTAAGGAGTTAATCTGTAATTTTTTTTTTTAATTATATCCATGTGTAAAGTTCTCATATACTGTATTTATCTACATGTAACTTTAATTAGGATAGTCTGAATGTGGGAAAAATTGACTGCTGACAGAAGTAGTTGTTCCTGATACTAACCTAACATGTCAAGGAAAGACAGGGCAAAGATATAATCTTCCCCTAACTTCCTTCATATATCAGCTGAAACTAACACAGCGGCACAAATATATATATTTGAAATATATATATTTGAAATATATATATTTGAAATAGTCCTACAACAGTGTGGTGCAGAATCTGAGAATGATTGGGATTTACGCAGTGCCTTGGCGATGTACTTTTCCTCTGCAGTGGGTGAATTAAGCATATTGGCTAGGATAGAAATCACTTGCTGGCAAAGCTGGCAACAATTTGTGGCTTATAGAGCTTCTTTTTCAGTATAGCCATAAATATTTTCCTTTGGGATTTAAAATGGAGCAGAGAAAACATTAGTTTAAATACAGACTAATATGAACAAAAATAATCAAGTAAAAAACTAATTATTCTTGTCACTGCCATGTGTAGTACTTGTATTTTTGAATCTCTGAGATAAGTAAGTCAGTTGTAAAGAACAGTAATCAAGCAGAATCACGGACATAACTTAAAGTGACAGTGGCAATACTAAAGTTGTTTTCATTCAGTAGTATAATAGTCAGTTTTCTGTTGTTTTAGTCACTGTGACATGTAGTAAACAAAAGCAAAAATACAGGTTTAAAGTGTTCAGAGGAGAAAAGTACAATTTCCAGTTCTCTGAAATAACCTATATTAGGGTTGTCTACATTCTGTGTTGTCTGGAAAAATAAAAAAGAACCCAAAAAGATAGCTCCAAGGTCATTTGAAATACTTCTATTATTTAAAATCAAAAGACTTTATGTGAGCCTGACAAATTTCGATGATATGGATAAATGTGATTTAAAATGTCACACTATCTAAACCTTAATCTCAAAGAGGGGAAATAGTTGAAGATTTTTTAACACACAAGTTTCTTGACAGAAATGGAATATTTTTGTTTGGAAAATAAGTCATTATACTGCAAATGAAGTCACATAATTCCACTATGTATTCCCTAGAGGAAGTCATGTGGATGTAACTGTAGTAGTTTATTACACTGCTATAATTCTGCTAGTCTATTTGCCCGTGCAGGCAAGCAGTAAGGAATAGTAATGCTTCTAAATCACTTTAAAATTAATTCAAAGACAAATGACTTGCCAACAAAATTAGGTAGATTTGGTAAGAATGAGCCATGAGACTTACAGCACATAGTACATTAAAAAGACCCAGGTCTGAAACCTGGATAATGTTTTAAAGTATCCTGCTCCTGGATCCTCATGTGTCTCTTTCTTTATGTTCCAACAGCCAAGTGGATTTGTGGATTTCTTTCAAATGCTGACTGCTTGAGAAAGACTGAGTTGTAAAATGTCTTGCTGCAAATCACATCAGACCCTCTTGCCATCATCAGCTATTTAAATCTGAAGTACCTCTGGGAAAATTTTGTTTAAATAGCCAATAGCTTACAGAAAACTGAGCTTTACTGGTAGAATGAGAGCCCATCATTTAAAATAAGTATATTTGAAGAAAATAAAAAGAAAAAAGCCCAGCAGTGCTGAATATTGAGTATCTTCTCTTGTGCTGTGACCAGATACGTCATTGTTGATGTCTCCCTTCAACAGTCTTCATTTCCCATGCATACTGTAGTCCATCCAGAAGTGCTCAGAGAACTTTGTAACGAAGACATAAGCTATGACTTCAGCATGCCAATGCCCTAACACAATTATAGGGCACTGGGCTTGGTACTACATTAATTCAGGTGGTGTTCCTTCAGCTTCCTCAAAATGCAAAGTGTTTGGGAGGACACTCCAAACCTCACCTCAGCCTTAGCTATACAGTTGACAGAAGATGTGATCCTGGTCAGACTCTCCTGTTTCTCAGACAGGAATAGAGCAGGTCCTCCCCTGAGAAGATGGACCTCCTCAGACCCCTGTGACACACTCTGGGGAGAGTAACAGTAAATTGCCTGTGGAGAAACCAGGAAACTCCTGAGAATCAGAACCACTGACCAGAGAGTTCCTGAGGAGGGAGGCTGCTCATTTGCAACTCCACCGCAAGGAACAAGGAGACCTTACAGATTGCAGTGTGTCCTGCTGTGGGAACGGCTGGCCTGGCTGCAGCTCTGCACCCAGAACACAGCAGGAGGCAATAGCTGCAGATGTCATGCCACTAGAAGTTCACAGGACAGTACCTCTAGCCCACTCTGAGCCCTGAGAAACAGCCTTATCCCTCTCAGGGACAAGATCATGATGAAAGGAAGACAGGGCTCCTCAGATGAGACTTCTCTAAAATGGAGGCTAATGTACATCATATGGCTTACTAAGCAGCCATTGGATTTATACCTCAGAGCTGACTGGAATTTGTTCTTGGTGACCTAATGGAGAGCAAAAAGCCTCATTTTGTAACTGCCAAGAATCTAGCAATCTTTTTCCTACATTTTTTCTTCCTTCACTTTTCTGGCAGATAAAATGCCAAAGTCTTTGCAAAAGGGATTCAAAATATTTGTACCTCTATGTCATGAAGGGTTTGGAAAGCTCTAATTACAAGAAGAATCATTCCAGTGCTTATGGGTAGAATGCAGTGAAAGATTATTGAGAACAAACCGATTTCTCAAGCTAGAGTTTTGCATGATTATAATTGTGGATTAACGCAAGATACTATAAATTGAAATTAACACTGAGAAATCGATTGAAAATAGTGTATGCTGAGCTTTGAAGATTCCAAACACTGCAGTTGAAATTAAGATCTAATTTAAAAGACATATAAAAGACTGTATGAAGGATTTTTTTAAATAACTTTTACAACTGGGTGCTTTCAATATGCTACTCCTACCAAGCAAGCATGTGCAAAGAAAACCACTTGGATATAACACCACTATTACTGCATGTAAATTAGTAATTAAGTACAGTAAGTGTTGCAGCCCTAGGAACGGGTACTCTTTTTCTTCTGGAAGGTCAGATGAATCATTGGAGTAATAGATTCATTTTTTGTGGTTTGAACTTTTAGAATCAAATCCGGTACCACTGAGATCAGAAGAAACTGTGTGTATGTCTTTGGGAGAATAAAATGTCAGAAAGATTATGAAGAAAAAAAAAAAAAAGAAGATATCTGCAATCCTTATTTCCTGTTCTGTACATTGTATGTGTTTTTGTTTAAAGTTACAATGCTTTCACAAAAACAGTGGCCAGCATGTTGATGCTTCTATTCTTCTTAAGCATCTTTCCTGCAGATTGTAAAAGTTTGGTTTTGTTTTCCCTACGTGCCTCGGCACTTCTGGCTCCATCTGGAACAGGACATCAAAGCGGAGCAATCCCACAAGCAAGCTAGCATTTCTCTCTTGAACTGAACCAGGAAGGACTGGAAGGCTTACAAAGGCGCTTGCCGTCCCAGGCCTGCCTCCAGAGCTCCACAGAAATTCATCGCTCCAGCTCTCTTCCAGGGGCATTAGATCATGTTTGCAAGGTCTGATGTTTAGAAACACTACACAAACTACCTGGACAGTTTATTGCCTTATTTTGTATTCCACTGTGATATGTATGTTTTAGAATGTAGGGCCCATTTTCAAGCATGGTATTATAGTAATCAGACAGAAAGCAGAGGAGAAGCTCATTCAAGTTAACTGGCAACATGCTGTGCACATTATGAGACCTCACTTTCAGTAGACTCATAAATTCCAGAGCGTTATGAATGGGGCTGTGTCAAAGAACAAAGCAAAATGGGCTGCCTTTAAACATGATTCCCTTTCTGTGTTTCCCTTTTCTGAAGGTTGGTAACTTCTGAATTAGAGTAATTACTACAGCTTCTAGTTTGCGGCAATTAGTCTCCTTCCTGCTTTAACATACAGAGCATTGAAAAGGTCAGATCAGAAACAGAGAGGTTCTCTCCCAGTATGTAGCTGCCTACATCAGCCTGAGTATCTGCATACATATGTGCATATTTGTGTACTTGTATATTTGTCTTTATAGAAGTGACCGAATGTGAATACGCCTTTGATGTTTTTTTAGAAATCCTCCACATTTTTTCACAGGTGTACCTAGCTGAACTTCCACATTATGTTATTTAAAGAATACAGACTGCATAAAACAACCATTACTATTCAGACTGATTTTTCAGAGGTATAAAGAAAAAGAAAAGATATATATATGTGGGTACAAAAGTATATTGTGAGAGTGAGACTCTCACCAAACCAGGCAATTTCAGTTCCTTTGTGAGAGATAAAAAGATAAAAGACAGAAAGTTTTGTCTGATAGGAGAAGGCAAAACTGTGAAAAACAGTTCTTTTAGTTCACTCAAGGTTTGGTTTCAAACTGCACCTATGAGCTGCGCTAATGGCTGACTGCTGCCAAAAGGGGGAAGTCTTGCTCTCTGTCCTTCCTTCCCTGACCTCCTTTCCTCCCTCAGCCACATCAACCAGTGCTGGCATCCCTCTTCAGTAAGAGAAGCTAACTTATTGCCTGGCAAAACAAAACAAAACAAAGCAAAACAAACCATACATATACAAAAATATATATATATATACATATCTTGTTTTTCTTTGGAGAAGGTGAGGGGACTGTTTTTCTTTTTTCTTTTTCTTTTTTTGGCCATTTTAGTGAATCAAAGGAGCTTTGCTCATCAGGCAGACAAGTGCTAGAGCTGACTCCTGGTGAGAAACAAGCAGAGAAAATGGGGATAAACTGAGAGGATGCATGGCCAAGGAGAATAGAGTCCTCCTTGTCTGTGGTACAGAGCCAGCAGTTTCACTCCAGACGTTGTAAGAAATCGTATCATTAGAGCTTGAAAGAATCAGAACAAGCTGTTTGGTTTTGGTGGATACCAAACTCAGCATTTGATTACACATGGTTTTTGCATCTAGTCAAATTAATTTTTAAAATTTCAGTCTCTCAAAATATTTCTTTTTATATGTTTTCAAATCATTTTTAGGTCTTTTTTTTTTTTTTTTTTTTTTTTTTTTTGTATTATTATTATTAAATGAATACATTTTCAGATGAATTGTCATCCAGAACCTCAACATAGGAATACTTGTTTTCAGACTCAGAATAAAAGTTTTTCCCTTACATTTTGCTTAACATTGTTTGGCAGATTTTACACAAATTCAGGTAATCCCATGACTTGGCTGTAAATATTACTTGTAATACATAACTGAGATCAAATGAGATCAAATGAGATCAAATGCATCTTCTGGCACACACTTATGTGGGCTGCTAAGAACTACTGAAGATGTGCAGGGGCTTTCAGCATTTTTGTGACATTTATCTGCCTCTCTTCTGGTGTTCTCTCCCTTCTGGTTCATTTGAAGCTCTTGGAAATTTAGCTAATATCCAGCTGAGTCTGAGTCCAGGATATAGGTCTAGCTGATGAAGTCCAGCTATGACTTAGTCTAATTCCAGATAAAACAGAGATTAAGTACCTGCTGATCTCAATTGCCCATATAAGTAAAAAAAAAAACGACTGTGCTGAAACCAGTCAGATTTGACTTCATTTCTGTCTGTAGTACAATAATGCATGGATACTCTGAGCAGAACTTGTCTCTCTCTTGCACTGGATATAGTACAAGTATGTAGCGATGGGCATGCTAACTCATGACTGATTTTCTGTGAGTCTTGGCTGCATGCAGTGAATGTCTGCACTCCAAAAAAAATTGGATTAAATGAAAAAAAAGTTAATCCAATCTCCAGACTTACCTGTAGCCTAATATAAAAAGAACAAAACTGATCTGTCTGAAGGGATTATCACTGGGGCATGTTGTATCAGCTTCAAATTGGTGTTTGCCTGAGACATTCTGGGCCTGAGCTCTGGCAAACAGTAACTATACCGTTCAGCCAGGTTGTACCCTTTGGTCAGACAGGATCTTCTTAACAGTCTCAGGGGAAGAAGGAAGTACAAACATGGGACTAAACAATTTTACATTATTTTGAAACTGAAGTGAGATGATTATGATTTCCCATGAGTCATCTGGCATTACTTTGGATTTTACCCCTTCTCACTTTTCCAACAAAATTTTCTATTCTCAAGAAAGGGAAGTCATTTTACAAAAAAAGTGGAGCACTTCCTGGTCACATGTCAATACCTGGCTTCTACTCCTACTGGAACTCATGTCTGAGAGTGCTACTAAGGGATGAAACATTACAATTTTCTCTTACAGCAATAATGTAGTTCAGAATTCACAAGTTATATGGCTGGCTTTTCAGAAAGCAAAGGAGCTGCCTGTGACACAACAATTCTCCACCACTGCTGTTGATGCCAGCATTGCTGTGCCAGTGACAACAGCAAGCAATGCCAGTGCAGGTACTCCAATTTATTAATTTGTTCTTCACCATCACTAGTGAAGGGGATCTTTTTGGCTCACTATGGAGATAATATTTGACATGGCTTCACGCTGCTGGGATCTCTCCCTTTTTTCTTTGCAGCTCCCTCTGTCTCTCAAGACTGGTTGATCAGATGCTGGAGCACTATGTTGCTGAAACAGATCTTGTAACTTTCCATGTTGGGAAAGGGTTTTTGCAGGGCTTCCCTGAGTGATGCCATCTCCTTTTCCCAGGGTATGAGATTCTTTCCAAGTATCTGATTCAAAGCCCCACAGGGGAGAATCCTCCAGCATTTGCTCCAGAAGAACAGCATAAAAACCTATTTCATACACTGTTACCACCTTTGGCAAGTAGATTAGGAATGGAGGTTGAGAGGAAGCACAGCCAGGACAGTTGACCCAAGCTGTCCAAAGGGATATCCCATACAACATAATGTCATGCTCAACAGTGGAGCTCGGGGGGCTGTTTGCCTAAGTTTGCCCTTGCTTGGAGACTGGCTAGGTATTGGTTAGCTGGTGGTGAGTGACTACTTTTGCATCATTTCTTTTTGTTTTGTTTTGTATTTTCTTCCATCTCTTAAGTTGTCCTTATCTCAGTGTATGAGTTTTCTCACTTTTATCCTTCCAGTTCTCCCCCTCATCCCACTGAGCTACTAAGTGGGGCTTGGTTTACTGCTGGGATTAACTCACAGCAGCTCATTGATGAGTTTTTCTTTTGAATACAGTTCTCCCTACAAATGTCTTTGAATATGTTACTCAGAAATAAGGCTTTGTCAAGGCTCCATGAAAGACAGCGAATGTCTGAAGTGCATGTGAAAAATGTTCAAAGAGATTTAAGTCATCTTAAACTTTGTTCAAATATGTAGGTTTGCACCTCCCGGAACATGACCTAAAATGGAACCATGTGATGGAGGAAAAGGTGAGACACATATTCTTTTCCCTGTAGCCATATAAAAATAAACCAGATGAAAATAGTGTGGGGTTTCTCTGAGGAGTTACAGTATAACCTATAAACTTCTGAATGAAGACTTCAGAACTGGAGGTAATGAGGGACTCTCCAGCAATTCAATGTCTGGTGAAAGCAAATCTGATGCCTGTTTGATTGCACAACTGAGATCAAAATATCTGTATATATATATATATATATATATATATATATATATATATAAATATATATACATAATATATATATAAATATATATACATACAGCTGAACACACAGAAAAGCAAACTTCCAAGTATTTATTTGCAGAGACAAGCTGTGGCATGGAGTTTGGTAAGTTCTGCAGCATATGATCTTCTCCTGTCCTGATCAATATGGCCGTTTGCTAGGAACAGAATGTAAAGAAGTAACTGCAAATACTTAATCCTTCTGATTTATCCAATCACCAGCATTTTGCTGCCACTACTGAGCTTGGAAAATGAGGCATTTCCTCATTTAAGCAATGCCTAGGGAGCACTCTGTGATATTGATTCCACCTGCCAGGGGCTAACATTCCCTCATATCAGGGAATGAGTAGAATCCACAGAAATTTTGGAACTTCTATAAAGATGTTTCCTTTTTTTTATGGCAAGCTGCTGTTCCTCTCTTCTGCATTCTCCACACAATTGCTTCTCGGAACCAGGACCTGAACAAGGCATTGTTTGAAAGGGATAAACATAGCAGGGCTGGATTGTTAAACATTTGACAAGTGTTTGTGATATTTCACAGCTGGCATATAAAATACCTTTTGTGGAAGGACCAGGCACAAAGCTTGTCAGCAGCACTCCGTGGAGCAAAACTCCTTATTTGCTATGAATTTATCTTTCTCTTTTTATTCAGGATGACATTCACTGACACTCAGGGAAGGTAACTTGTCATTTTTCTTCTCCTTCACTCACCATCTTTCTTAACACTTAGCCTCTTCTCAAAGTACACTACTCCTTCAGCATCTCACTCTCACTCCTGATCTCACATTGCTTCAGAAAAGGGCTTAGATCACACTAGGACATTCTGAAGTACAAAATTAAGTGCAGTTAAGAGCAAAGACATTCATCAGCTGCTCTCAGCTGTTCTCAGAGCTGGTTGTTGCTCCAGAGCTGACTTGTAGGTAAAGCCCCATGTCTTTCTTTTGAATCTTCTTTTCCTTCAATTTCAGCCCTGGCAGGTGCATGCTGTGTTTGGTCTCATGTTGGCTATGGAGCCCTGTCACCTTTCTTTCACATCGATTGTACATAACTGTAGTGCACCTCTGCAAAGCCTGAGTATTATCAAATAGAAAAAGACAAATGCTGTTACTGCCAGATATTAATGTCTCTGAACTCACCTACTTTTTCCTTTCTCCTTGTGCACTTTTTCATGCATGCTGGGGAGTAACTAAATTCCTCACAAATTAAGCAGTCCATCTCCACATGACTTCAGGGCTCACCACGTCAACTACAAATTGTACATTGCAAGGTGGCAGGTGTTGCCAGAGCTTTCAATCTTTAACAAGGACTGCATTTACTGATCAACCACAAAGTTTCCTGCTCTCACTCCTTCTGTGGGGCAGGAGCAATCTGCCTCTCAGTCCTCACCTGCATTTACGGTTTGATAAGATAGAACAATAGATGGTCAAAAAAGAAAGTTTCCAATGTGCCCCTGTTTCCACATAACAGGCATGTGGCAAGCCCTCTGCTAAAGTGTGCCTACCAGCCTACTAACAATATGAATCATAAATGTGGGTGACTCGAGAGTCAAATATTTATGGTGGATTTGAAACAAAAATGTCTAGGCTTGCTGCCATGCAAAAAAAAAAAAAAAAACCTCTACAGGTTTTTTGTTGTTGTTCTTTTTTTCTTTTTTTTTTTTAAGTTTTCATGAGTGAAGGCCTGATGACATACAGTGATTTAAAACTTGGGATTTGGAGTGAAATCATGAACATCATAAAAGTTTCTCCCTTAGTTTCATTAGGAGTAGGAATGCTGCAGAGTGAGTAGTTTCCTTGTTCTCAGCATGCGTGCTATTAAAAAGTCTCTGAAATGACTGCAAGGAGATAAACCTAAAACTCAGTTTTGTTTCCTTCTATCATTCCGTTTCTCAGGCTGGGCAGGAATCCCATGGACTCTTCAGTGGAAATACTGAGAGGCAAGTGTTCAGAGGCATTTCCATCAGTTACACCAGAACAGGAACATTGCTTTGGCTATTTATCAACAGAGAAAATAAATTCTAATGTCCTTGCTAGTCAGAGCACTTGGTGTGAGCCTAGATTAATCTGAGAATCTGTGTTTGAGGGGGATGGAACTGACACAAGAAATATTTGTTCATTATCATTAGCACTTTGTTTGCTATTCTTGACAGTTCAAAGAAGGCAGGGGTTACATGCATAAAAAATCCCAAACGCTGTTCACTTGGACTGCACGAGCCTCCTTCTTTTATTCAGCAAAACTGCCTTTCTTCTGCTAGGTCTCTGCTTGTTGGCAGGGCATCAGAGTGGCTGATAGACAGCCATGAGCACTGACCTAGGCCCCGCAAGAGGCCTGTTGGACACTGCACACGTTACACAGCATTGGCATAACAGGCTTTGCCCTTGGGGTAGACACAAAAACAGAGGACTCGAGCTACTACCCACTGTGCATCCTGCAGACAGGAAGGCTGATGCCAATAAATACTGTATTGTTGTCTGTTAGTAACAGGAAAATAGGATAACTGGAAATTGTTCTGCCATGAGGAAGAAATTTGGGAATTGTTTACTGTTGTCTTTTTCCACACAATTCTTAGTATCTGATAAATGTATGAAAAAGAACAGAAGATTGCCTCTCTGCCTTCTTTGGGTTGTTGCTTAAGTTATGCTCTCATTCTGCCTGCAGCTTTAGGGCTGGGCAAGGAACTGCAAACTGCTTGCATCATTTTACAGGTAACTCTCTCTCCCTAAGATTTTCTTCAAGGAAAGCCCAAGGAATACAGTCTTTGCATAGGATAATTAGCTATTTTCTAAAAGGAATTTATAGCTATCCAAGTGGGTCCATTTTGGAGGAAATGAAACAAGAGTATGATCTATTGGCTATGGCACAAACCGAAGCCAAGGATATCTTTTGATAAAGATCTAAATTGACCTTATCTTTCTGTCAATGCTGTCTATTTGTCAGCGTTCTGTGAGGATTGCAAAACATATGGGAATAAAAATTTGTAAGAAAATTTGGAGTCAAATATTGCTCATCACCTTTACTTTCCGATGCATGCTTCTGTGAGCAATGTAGTCAGTGTTGCCTGACAGTCTATGCAATTTGTCTGCAGTAGATTTTCTGTTGTCTAATAAAGTAACAACTTCAAGTAAAAGCTTTCCAGCTGTTGAAGTGTCCTGAATGTCTATTACCATTTGTGGATTTTGTGATGCTCAAAAACAGTGGAGTTTTTACTGTATAATTTACTTTAGTGGAATGGCTAATCACTTCTTATTTTCCCTGCAGGAAACTGCTTCAGTGTTTCAGGATCCTTACAGAAATATGTCAGCTCTAAAGCTTCTATTGCTCTCCTGATCCATTTCCCCTTTCATTTTCCCCAACTTTCTTACACAAGAAAATTTCCATTGGTTAGAGGAAAATTGTTCAAAAATAGGCTGTACCAAAAAATTGATATTTCCACTTTCACTAAGAAAGCATCCAGAACATGTTAATTCCACCTAGATTGTCTTTGTCGTATAACATTTGAATACAGTGGACAAAATTCTCAGAGCATGGAGATCTAGCAAACACAAATCCACTTGTCTTTGATGGATAAACTCATCTGCATGACAGCACTTCTGGTCCTCCCGGGTCAATCCCCTGAGATATTGCATTTCTATGTTCTAATTCTTGTTTTTTAATAATCTTTTGAACTTGGATAGATATCCCTAGTTCTCCCACTGTGACCTACAAGAACAGGTAGCTGGAATTCTATCCCTGTTTTTAACAGGAAGTATCTGTTTCTGGAAGCTTGATTATTTCTGGGTTGCTGTTTAGCAACTGTTTAAGAGAGAAAAGTGAGTGGAGATTCAGTGACCTTATATGATCTGGACTTCTGTTCCTTAAAAGGCAAAATGTCAAAAATTGTAGTTCTGGCTACTGAAAGGGGAAAATGCAGAATAGCACTGTCTGCTTTTCTTCCACTGAAGTTCTTGACTTAGTCTTGCTGTGTTTCTGAGTAGCTAAGCAGCCCTGAGCATATTAGTCCGTGGTTTGAGAGTTTGACGGAAGAGCTTGCTGTCTATTTGTTAATCCTTATTTTCAAAAGGTTTTTATGCAGCCGTTGTGAGCAGCACTCCCGAAGCAACTGGGGAGAGAACAGCATGGCTCTTACCAGGACTCTAAATTTGGAGACAAATTTTGTTTTAAACAATATTTTGTATTAGCAAAGGAAAAAAAGTGTTTCTGGTCTGAAATTTTATATGGCAACTTTCACCTCAAGATAATGAAAACAAGCTGAGCTATAAAATCTTCAAAACTGGGGTTTATGGAAAGGCTGACAAATCCTTTACTGGAGCAGTGTGGCTGGGAGCACTTTAAAAAATTCTCAGGGAGCATTATTGATCACGATCATGCGCTTCCAAGGACTAGGAGCTGGGAGGCTGCAGGCAGAAGACCCGCTGTTTCCAATTAGTGTGCTGGCCCAGAGGCATGTCCAGCAGATGATGCCTTATTAGCGGCCAGCCCTTGGCTTCCTGGGGCCACAGGGGCAGCCTGCAGGCCTTACACTTTTTGCCCTCCAACCATAGTGTGTTATGTGGAGTCCCATGATGGGCCACATCAGTTCTAGCACAGGCTCCTGGTACTATTCCCATGGGCAAGAAGAATCAAAAGAAAAAAATACTAACCAACTTTGAGTTTTCTCTGTCTGTTTGCAGGAATTAAGCATCACACATAGATCATGTAAAAGGAATCAGCTTTTAATGGGAGGGTATGGTCTCATTTCCCGACCTCTCTACTTAGAGTTTTGGAACAAAGCCATCTGATATTGGAAGCACCAGCAAGAGCCCATGACTGGATGTCAGGAAATTCACAGCAGTGTTTTTTGCTGCTTAACGAGCAGCACTGCTGCTTGTAAAGATGTGAGGTAAAATGCTGGTCCCACTGAATCTCTGGCAAACCTCCTGCAGCCTTCAGTGGGACCAGGATTTTACCCTGAGTCTTGCAAGCCATTTGTTGTGTGGGGTTTTAATGGGTCCACTCCTGCACAGACAGACTACTCTCGCAGGAAAGGGTTAGCTAGATTGGCTCAGATACTACACAGTTTAAAACTTATAGGAAAGCTATTTTGTAGTGAAATTAAGGGACTATAAAAGGAATTTGGCTTTAGACAACTTGCTTCTGTTTGGATTTGGATTAGACTGCAATCTCCTTGTCTGTTTTTAGCGTATATGTTCCTGCCAGCATCAATAATCTATTTTCCTTAGTGCAAGTGAAATACTCTAATAGCTCAGAGGTGTAGTCTGGTATCCAATGCTGCTGTGGATTTCTTCTTTTATTTAAGATTTGGGCTACAAATAGTCAGAGTCTGCAAGCTGCTCTTTAATGTTTATGTGCTGCCAACAAACAATTCATTGATATGAGGGACAACATACTCCTTCCCTCCTGTTACTCTACTTCCAGTCATTTCTATATTTTTCCTGACCCCCTGATATAACCAAACTCCCCAGGCTCTTTCTCTGCCCATGCAGTCCCTCCCACCTCAATCTCAGCATTAATTTACGCTTGGCTTGATTGTATTTTTGTTGGCAAAATTTTCATCCTGTCCAGCAGCATATTAATCCTCAAGCACTTCCTTGAACTTTTCAGGTTCATACCTCTCCTTTCCCCACCTACTCCAAGGTAAATAAATCAGAACTTTAAGTAGTGTACATCACATTTATCATTTTACCTCAGGTCAATGTCATGTGCAAGTTAAGCTCAGCAAGGTTAGAGGCTGGAGGTGAAGACAACAGAGAAAGCCTAGAGAAAAAATGTACAGGGGTAAGGTAGCCATTGCTTCAGATGAACCCATAAAAGATCTAGTGGTAACATTAGGAGAAGCTGTTCTTTGGAGAGCCATGTTCCTACTGGCATCCGCTGCTGCCTCAGGGGTCTGTGTGCTGCATCTTGCCAAGCATGGCTCAGCTTGCACTCCCTGAACAGTTCAATGCTGAAGCTTAATTTCTTTCCTCTGAAGGTGTCTCCTCTTCCATCCTGTCCAAATTTTTTTTTTACTTTTTTATTTTTTTAGTTCCTTGGCATGCTTAGGGCTGCATTTTCCTTATAGAAGCTTTGCTTATCCTTGGCTCATGTTCTGACTGTAAAGCTGGAAAGACTTCCTGATCTTTCCTGACCCTATATTTGTGCAGAGGCTAAGCCAAATCCAGCAGGCACTTTCCTCTGGTACTCTGACATGGCATTCAGGACTCTGTGCTTCTTGGAAGTTGCCTTGCAGTTATCTAAAAGCAGAGCCCCAATAGCCTGTAACAGTCAGAGGTTCTTGCCAGCATCACACAAAGCAGTTCTTCACCAAATGTTGCCAGCTGTATTCTGCTGTATTTACAGAGTCAGTTCGGAGAGGAGGGAGGGTTTCTGCTGTGAAATTGCTGCTGAGAAATGGGATGAAAGCAGTATTTTCCTGGTAAAATTAATTAGTTATAAACAGATATTACTGTCTATCAGTATCAGACTATCAGTTACTTTATCTTCATTAAAAATATACATGAGAGACTTTTTTTTTTGTTTGTTTGCAAAATCTAAGAAGTTGCATCTTTTTCAATTTGGATAAGCATAATTATTCAACTTGGCCTTGTCTGAAATAGCCATCTGTCTCCTTTAACATTCTTCGCGTTACTAACACCACTAATGCTTGTGGCTAAGTATGATGGAAAGTACCCCCTGTACAGGAGGAATGGGGTGGGGGAGAGGGAGCTGCAAAGTGCACTTTTGCCAGTGCAGCTAGAAAGTGGGGGAGAGGAAAGGAAAGGTTCATCCATGAGAACCTCTGTATGTTTAAAAGTAGAGATTTAATTACCACTCAACAGTTTTTGCTATGGGAGAGTAACCCATACTACTGTAATATCCTAGTGCAGATACACCTTTGTAATTTTACTATCATGGAGACCGAGTCAAACTGAAGCAGAAGCTATAGCAGTGGTTTTACAGAGCTGACTTGGTACAAACGACAGGTTCTTTATCTCTTCTAGGATTTTGTAACAAGATACTTCTTGCATGCTAATTTATAACCTCCCACCTTTTGGCAGTGAAGGAACATAAGGAAAAAAATCCCAAAGCTGAATAGAATAATTGCCCTAACTTGTACAGCAAAAACTGGAATGGGAACAACCTACTGAACAGGCAAGATAAGTGTAGCCATTTAAGCAAAAAGAGAGATCACATTCTGTGAATGCCTGCATGCTAGTTGTACAAGGAGGTACATTTGACCCCAGCTCCAGCAGTGATCATCAATATCATGGAACTCCTGGATATTTACAATGAAATTTTAAAAGCATACAAAGATTTGTGGAGACTAAAATATGTAAAACGTACAATAACATAAGGTCACAGCTTCTTCAAGATCGATTTCAAATGCAATAGCACTCAGTTTTGTAAGCAGGGACTCTTTCCCAAACAACCCAAAACACATGAGGTCTAATATGGTCTCTGTGTAGTGATTTAAAGCTTGGCAAATCAAGACAAAGTACCAAATAATTTGCAGTTTGCTTTGACAGAGTAGTATATGAAGATTGAGGAGAGTTGGGGGGAGTTAACTTCTATTCCAGTGTTTAAGAGAAAAAAAGTGAGTACTGTATGTAATTTGACCTATCATAATATGCATGAAACTTTCTGTGGTCATATTTTGGGACAAATTTTTGGAATGTGTTCCCTATAGTCCTTATCTTAATGCCCTTCCTTGCGGTGACAATGTTTTCCTAATGATTCCAAAGGCAAGGAAACAGCGTCAGGACCTCAGCAAATTTTACTGCCACCAACAGACTGTGGCCAACGAAGGAACACAAGATTCACAAATGTTCTTATTCTCTCTGTTTCATCAAGAACTTTCCATCACTGCTGTGTTTCCTAATCCTCCATGATAAATAAGGAGAAAGACTGATGAAATTATCTACATCCTAGCTGTCTCTACAGCTGACTGCTGTATAAATTGCACTTTATATTTGTACTGCCTGTTGTACAGTAGTTATATAGATCATATAACAAGTCAAATTTGGGTTGAATGGAGTGCTGCCATCTCTTGGTTATTTTAGGCAGATACATTTACAGATTTTTTCATTTTCCTGCCACTCAAGAATTGTATGAAGTATCACAGAAAAACAGAACAGCTATTCTGGATTAAAATGTTTAGGCACTTAGAAAGCACGATTGTGGTTTTTATATATTTTAGTATGGAGAACATAGTGCATTTGCTCATGGACTCAATCCCTGCATAAGTTCTATTAAGGGCTTTTAGCTATAAAGCATGAAGAGTTGGAACAGTTTGTATAGAATATGAAAAATAAGTGCAGCTTTTTATAGATAATTGTAAGCAATAAAGACATTAAAATGAATGCATTAAGGAATACTGGGCAAGTAAGAAATGTTTATCTGATACTATGCAATTTCACAGTCATGAGAGGTGCAATTATTCATACTCAAAATCTGTCAAATAATTTATTTGAAAACACTTTTGCCACTATAAATGACATTTTCCTTCCTTCTTCTTTGTAATTGCCACTGAAGTAAAAAGATTTACTAAAAATACTGTTGAGATGGGAATCCAGGGCCATCCTCCTCCTGGCCTTTCTAGAGCTGGAGATGAAAAGTGCACAACCTCCCCTTCTACAGCAGTAGTAAGAGACAGATGTTGCTCTGCAGGGTGTTCCTTTTCTAATTGAAAGTTAAAATACAGATGGGAAAGAAAGTCTAGTTGAATTCAGCATTAAAGACAAAAACCAGTAACTTTCACTGCTCCAACCCTTCCCCTCTTCCCACTGCAAAGAAAACAATATATGGGAAAGATTCTAGAATAATTAACAGTGCAGAACTATATAAGTAAATAACATACATAAAAATAACAGTGTATTAAGTTTATGATTGGTGTATTCCAGATCAGGGTGGTGGCTCCTTGGGGCCATGCAGTGGCTTCCTCAGAGCAGAGCTCTCAGAACCTTCCTAGCTGCTCCCATTCCTCACTGAAGCCAGGGTGACCCACAGGGGACCAGAGAGCCTACTTTCATATTCCCAGCCTGATTTTTGACATCTGCTAGAGGTGTAATTTAAAAGCCACTTGCTTTCTTAGTGATCCTCAGCAACTAACATTGCCTCTGTACGTGTCATCCTCCTAACATGACAGAACAAGTCTGGCTATTGTGCCAGAACAGAGCACTTGGTATCTGAGACCTGGAAAAGCATTCTGACAAGGATGTACATTCTAGAGCAAGCTGATGTTGTTGTCTGCCCTTGCTCCTGCTCATCCCTCTGCTGCAGGCTGTTCTAAGGACTTGAGTTACCTTTGCTGCCTTTTTCATGCCTTCTGACACATTTAACAGAGGCACCCTAACATTCAGTAATCATCTGCAGGAGAGGCTTTATGCATATCTTAACGAACGGTCCTCGCTGCTGAGGGATAAGTACTGTGAGGGAAATTCTGCTTTGCCTTGTTTAAACTAGGAAATCATAGTCTGAGCAGCAAATAAAGTGCTTAATACTAGCTAACTGTACGAGGCATGTGCGAGTCCTCATCACTGTTTCTTCTTCTGTCCTGCTTTTTGTTCTCCACACTTTCACCCTGAGGAGAACTGGGATACCAGTTTTCCCTTAGAATGAAAAGAAACAAAATCTCTTCTGAGTGAAAAAGTCTCTGTTTCTCTGAGGAGCTTAAGAGGTACCAAGTTTCCCATTTGCCAGTGGAAATGGGGTCATAAATCTGCCTGCTGAGAAATGGCTCAGCAGAGAGGCCACCGCTATGGTATTGCTGTAGCTTCCTGAGCTGACATTCCCCCTTCTCAGCTGGAGTCATCTTCACAACAGGTACACAGAGCCTGTGTGCTTCATGGCAACTTTCTAAACCCTTCCACCAAAAACTCCATCTCCAAGCCAACCTAGAGAGTACAATAACATAAGGTCAGCTCCACAAAGCACATAAAATTCACCTCAGCTCCTTCATCATTGTATTCTCATTTTAAGCCCCTTTATTTCTCCCTTTTTCCTCAGACTAGCATTTTTGAGTTTTGCAAGTATATTCTTCTTTTTCCCTTTTTCTTTTTGCATTTGGAAATGATCATTTCAGTCTCTAGCCAACTGTTCTAAATATGCATGCAATGCCATCAACAAATGAATGGCCCGATAATTCTTTCTTGCTAAAGGTAGATCACATAAGAGGTTTATAGGATATTTTGGATACCTTGGTCCAGATTTTGGAAAAAACCATTTTCTTGTATAGGTTTCACTGAAGTAATATTAGAAGGAATGATATTTAATCACTGAGCTAAGAGACCTAGGGTCAGTCTTCGTTCTAAGCAAACCACTTGGTTTTCACATAGCCTCTTCTCAGCAAGTTCGAATATATGTTCAGATTACAAGGAAGGACCTCAGACTCTCATATGGTTAACAGGTAGCGTGGGATTCTGAAACACATAATGCATATGTAGGGCAGCTGCAGAAATCCTAATGAAGGCATTAAATGTGATCACTTTCACCATTCTCTCTTAAAATGAACTGTCTGTAGTTTTTTGTTGCTGTTAGAAATGCTCTATATATGTGCATGCACACACACACACACAGTGACTGTACAAATGCAAAGAAAAGTGTCTATTATGCCAAAAATAGCTTTACAATGATGAGTGCTCCCTCCAAGCAAACCTTTATCAGCTTCTTCAAGGGTGTTGACTGTGAACATTGTGGAAATCTCTGTGTGGCAATTTCCTGGACAGATCTTGGCAGAGTCACTCTGAATTTGAAATTCCACTTGAATGTGGGTGGCAGGGTGGAGGAGGGAACAGAGATATTTGGTATAGCTGCACTTACCTTCGTAGCTATTCATCCAACAAAGCAATGACAGCATATAAAAGTGGCAATATGATTTCACAGTTCTAGCCTCATTTATCATCATTTTTTCCAAGTAATGCCTCAGAGCAGTCAGGGAGGGGAAATACACATTTCCTTGTGCTGGTTCATGACTAAGCCTGTCCAAAATGCGCAAGCTTTTCCAGAAGTGATGGTTTTATCTTTTTCCATAGCACTACTGCATTATCTGCAGTTGATATATACAGAGATTTTTGTTTTTATTGTTTGTTCTTTTTTATATTAAATGAAATAATGAAAATATGCCTGTTCACAGAAAGCATGCAGGCATACAGAAAGCGTACAGAGCATAAGAGATACAGCCTGTGCCTTTCTGTGCAAGTCGTTCACCTTTATTTATGAAATTAATGCTTGTGAATAGAGTAAGATTTAGAAATATCTAGCTGGGAAACACATCTATGATTGTAAACGAAGGGATTTGTGTCAAATGAGAGTGTAGGAAGAACTGTGGCTAGCAGCTGAAACTGAAGCAATTAAATCCAGAAACAAGGCACAATTTTTTGAAAGGCTAATAAAATGAATTTTTGGAACTACTTACCTAAAACAGAGCAAATCCTTACAATCTAACATCTTTAAATGAAGATGAATGTCTAAAATATATGCTCTTGGTCTGCCATAGCTTACTGGACCTGGTGTAGTACATACTAAGGTTAAATTATTCTATAATATGCATTATGTGGAAAGTCAGACTAGATCATCAATACAGTCCTCACTGTCTTTTAAGAGTTATGAATGCGCATAGGTACAAAGACAAGAAAGGATGGATCCTGGCACTTCTGAACAATACCACAGCTCCATGACACAGTGGATGAAAGTGCAGTTCAGTTTGTGACCACTGAAGTTACTTTCAAAGGTGAAGAAAGATAATTCTTGAGATGATCCTTCATTTTATATTCCTTACAATCCTGATTAAAGCAACATGTGCAGGCACTGGAAGCTGATCATAGATTTGACTGAATTTAGAAGATAGCTATGATTTATCAGCTTTGAACAACTCAGTGCCTTTTCTGGAGTGTGCGCTTTTATGATTTGCTTTTATGATGTGATTTTTTTATTTTACTCAAACCTAATTAATAACTAATATTATCAAAAACAACTCCACAGTGTTAATAGTAGATAGATGTGCTCATGGTACCCTGTGACTTTCATTCATACTGATGACCAGAAACCAGAAGCCTCATGCAAATGCTGATCAAGAACTTATGTTAACAAGTGAAAAAGGGCAGAAGAACAAGCAGTGATAGTGTTCTCACTGGTGGGCAGATTCCTATTTATTTCTTCATGACGCTCTTAACTATATTTAAGATCCAATTAGTAGATTATTCTAATTTCTGAACAGTGTTCTGAATTTGCATATGTAAATAGTACATCTCAGATCTCATTTCATACCTTTTCCAAAGTGCACAAATATGAACTCTTCTACTGTAGTTTTCGTTGTTTAAGCCATCCCTGACTTCATTCCAACACAATCTGGATAGTGCTGCAACCCTAAAAACCAGGAATCTAATCAAGCAACTGAATGCTACAGTACATCAAGACTGAAGATTCCATCTGTCTTGCAAGGACTGCCTTAGGCATAGATTTTATTGACACAACATAAGAGGCGATTTCCCTTGAATGCAGAAGAAATTATGAAAAACATTGCACAGGCATGCTGCATTCTTCAAAAATGTCAGCACTACATCTATATGCACAAAAAAATTTTACCCTGTGGAATGTTTGTATGATCTCAGATCCAGAAGTAAACACTAAAGGCTTTGATAAAGATATACTGCAAGCTGGGATACTGATGATAAGGAAGAATGGAACATGTAAGCCATTTGCAGAAGTACACGAACATGCTCATCCAAAGAATGAAGAAACACACAACTCACCAGAACGTAAATCTGTGCACACACAGGACACTGAAACACTTGAATTCACACAGGGCACTAGGTCATTGTTCTCACTGAGTCTGGGATATGGCCTACAATGCAGCAAGCCAAGAGCAGCACAGCATCCCACAGTGGCCATGCTAGGCTGTTCAGAGAGCCTTCGTATGTTTTTGCTGAGCACGAATCCAGCTGCAGCTGCATTTACTATAGGGCTGTGCCACTAACTTGTGGCTGGTGGACCACGTGTCTTCAAGGCTAAGTGGGAAGCTGAAGCCCAGTACGCAACCATCCACCTCTGTCTGATTTCATAGAAGTTGTTATATGGATGTTCTTTTCTCCAGTTTTGTCCTATCCAGTGTACATATGCAGCCTGAAAAGCTGCTGAATACAAATAACTTTATCTTCAACAAAGCATATATTTAGGGTTGCACCTGCTCTGTGTGACAGCATTTTCTCATTCTCACTGGTGACTCAGGAAACTTTTGACACCTTTGAAATGCCACTACAGTTGTTTCTTTGTTGTGCTTAGCTGTATGAATATGCTAAGGCACTGAATCTAGTAGTGTCCTGAACCCAGTGTAGGTCTAGGAAGGTAAGAAAGTCTCAGTAACTGTCAGACAATAAAGCTCTGATGCATCAAACAACAGAGAATAAATCTAACAAAATACTTTGAAGGGAAATGAACACATAAAGCAGGTAGTTTAAGCGAAGATTGGGTTCGTGACCACCTGAGGAACCCAAACATCCAGTGGGTCTGTGGGTCTATGGGTCCCAATGAGATACATTCTAGACTCCTAAGGGAATTGGCTGACATGGTTGCTAAGCCACTCTCTATGGTATTTGAACAGACATGGCAATCAGGTGAAGTCACTGGTGATTGGAAAAAGGTAATATAATGCCCATTTTTAAAAAGAGTAAAAAGGTTAACCACGGGAACTACCGACCTGTCAGTTTTACTTCTGTGATGGGAGAGATCATGGAACAGATCCTCCTGGAAGCTACACTAAGGCACATGAAAGACAGGAAGATGATATGAGAGAACCAGCATGGCTTTACCAAAAGAAAATCCTGCTCGACCAAACTAGTGGCCTTCAATAATGGTGTCACTGCATCAATGGACAAGGGAAGAGCCGCTGATGTCATATATCTAGACTTCAGTAAGGTTTTTGACACTTTGTATCCCACAGAATGTCCAAAGTGAAAAGACATGGATTTCATGGGTGGGATGTTCAGTGGATGAAGAACTGGATGTAGGATTGACTCCAAGAGTGGTGGTCAATGGCTCAATATCTAGCTCAATGATGAGTGTTGTCCCACGGGGGTCATTGCAGGGACCGATACTCTTTCATATCTTCATTGAATATCTTCATCAACGACATTGACAGTGGGGTCAAGTGCACCCTCAGCAAGTTTACTGATGATACCAAGCTGTGGGGTGCAGTTGACACACCAGAGGGATGTGATGCTATTCAGACAGACCTAGACAATCTTGAGCAGTGGGCCCAGGTGAATCTCATGAGATTCAACAAGTCCAAATGCAAGATCTTACTCTTGGGTTGAGGTAAGTCCCACTATCAATAAAAGCTGGGAGATGAAAGGGTTGAGCACACTGCTGCTTGGGGTACTGATGGATGGGAAGCTGGACATGAGCCAGCAATATGCCCTTGCAGCCCAAAAAGCCAGCCATATCCTGGGCAGCATCAGAAGCGTGGCCAGCAGGTCAAGGGAGGTGATCCTTCCCCTCTACTCTGTGCTGGTGAGACCTAACCTGGAGTACCATGTCCAGATGTGGAGACCTCAGTACAGAAGAGACACAGACCTGTTGCAGTGTGTCCAGTGGAGGACCACAAAAATGACCCAAGGGATGGAACATCCCTCCTATGAGGACAGGCTGAGAGCCTGGGGCTGTTCAGCCTGGAGAAGAGAAGGTTCCGAGGTGGCTTGATAGCAGCTTTTCAGTATCTAAAGGGGAGGTACAGGAAAGAAGGAGACGCTCTTTACCAGGGTCTGTGGTAACAGAATAAGGGGAAAATCTTTCAAGCTCAAAGAGGGTAGATTTAGGTTTGATATAAGGAAATAATATTTTACAGTAAGGGTGGTGAGGCACTGGAACAGGCTGCTCAATGATGCGGTTGATGGCCTCGTCTCTTGAGACTCTGAAGGTAAGTCCAGGATAAGTCCTTGAGTGACCTGATTTAGCTTTGGACGTCCCTGTTCATTGCAAGGGATTTGAACTAGATGGCCTTCAGAAGTCACTTCCAACCCTAAGTATTCTATGATTTTTTGATACTATGATTCTATGATTCTAAGAACTAAGTGTAATTCAGGACAATACCTAAGTTCAGTAGACAGCTGAGGCAGTGCATCCAAAACACTAGAGAATCCCACAGGGATGGACAGAAGTGAAACTTCCTTCTTCCAGTGTCTTTTCTTGTACAGTATCACTAGCCCAAAGAGAGGGGATGGAATGGAGATGTCTGTAACACAGATGTTTATTTAGGAGGACAACGAAGGCAATAATTTGTGTGTATGTGGATAAAGGTTAGAAACATATCTATTTAATGCAATTTTAGGCCACCATAGTGTCCTCCCAGAAAGAAATAACACTTTAATATATGAGACTGTAACACTGAATTTTTAACCCACTGTAGGATGGAAAGTGGACTCAGTAGTGAGGTCTGTAACTGTGGTGCAGCTTGGATAACTGCTGATTGGGAACTTGTTCAGAATAATTCACCCATTCCCTTCATTTCTTCAACAAGTGTAAGTACTTGTTACTTGGCTACCTGGGTCAGCAGATAAGCTAAAACTATCTGATAGCTGATTGGTGGCTCATAGGAAATAGAGGGCAAGTACCCTTTCAAAAACACTGTTTAAGCTGTGCAACGAAAAATCTTCTAAATCTTTGACATGGAAAAATTCTTGCTTTTAAATATTATTTAGCTGTTGTGAGCTCTAGCTTTGCCAAATATAGCTACTGCATTTAATACACTGCTAACCACTGCAATTTTCACTTATCTGTGCTGTGGGTCTTGGCATTTTTAAAGTCCAATGCTGTTTTCCTTTTAATAAACAGTGACTCCAAACATCCTTTATGTGGGAATGTTATTTATGCAAAACAAACATTTTGTACATGGCAATAATTCATTAAACAGTTTCCCCTTACCTTTAATGATCTGTTGTAAAACACCTGAATGATTCATTGAGAAGAAAATCAAGATAATGCAGATCATTCTGCAGACCTAAAGATAAAAAGGAGATTTTTCTTCTCGGAAATAGACAAACCTTAACAGTGAGCACTGTCAGTTGTGTGAGAGTCCAGAAGTGTTTGTCATCTTCCCACTGCATGAAGTTTGTTTTCATTCTTTTATAACCTCTGCCAAAATAATTACTCTGAATTTCTAAAAATTAGCAGAAGGAGGTCTTAACCCAAAAAGAGTTACTTGATATTCAGTTTGAATAACCTTGATAGGCTGACTTCAGGGCACAAGAGGTGGAACTGCATGTGGATTTACAAACACCTTTGATTTAATGTCAAAATAGTTTTGAATATGTATTTTTGCATATTTGGCAAGCACATACATTCTAGGATGAGAGGGAGGAAAGGTACTAATCTAGTCACAGAGGTGCTATGCTTTAAACAATAATTTTTCATTTGCAATAATTATTATTTTCCAGGTTTTTTCTTTCGGTCTGAAAAATTTACATTTCAGTGTTCAAGTTGTCAAAGACCTGCAAGATAACAGCTAGATCCAGTGCTCATGAAGTTATTGGAAGGACTTCTACTGACTTCAGTAGACTTTTGTTCAGCCCTGTTGTGTCTTTGACATTTGGCACTGAGGAAAAGGCACTGAGGAAAGAGTCCAGAGCAAACATTTCGACACTCCAATGAAGGTGCTGTTAAGAGGAAAGTGATGTAGTCTTTGTATGTTTGTGCTTATAGGCATGCTTGTCCTTTTTTTAAAGTCAACTTGACATTAACATTTAAAAAGCAAAACATAACTAGGAAAAATGCAGATTCCTGTAAGTCCAAATCTTCATCATAAACACAGCGTTTGTTTACAGACAGCGGATGCCTCCTTGGGCCATTGCCAGGCCTCTGGGTTTGGACTGCTTCTGAAAGCTCACCCAGGAACTCAGTTGTGCACAGTCCTTTGCTTTTCCTTACTTTGAGGGCTCACTGTGCTTGTGGGAAAGCTTTTGGGCTGCACAGCAGTCACTTACATGGTTCTTTACTTCTTTTAATAAATTTTGCCTATTGTATGGGATTGTTTTAGACAGTATCTACCTCAGCAAAATGATTTGCCAAACGGAAAAGCTGGACAAGTTCAGCAGTGTTCCCAACTCCAAATATTTTCCTCAGGAAAACCAGAAGGGAAAGGTCGTCTCCAACAGCTGAAGGAAAAAAAAACAAAACATTACTTTTCTAAAAATAAAGGAATGCAGGATACTAGCATAGATGGCACTATATATGAATAGTACCACTTAACAGCTATTTTGTTGCCAAAAAGATTTGAAGCTCCTAATTAAGTTTTTAATTTGCAAGAGACAGCTACTGAAATATCCAGTAATTAATACTGTGAATAAACAAGCTTCTCACTTCTAGGCAGAAAGGGCAGTGAATCTTCACGAGATTTGAAGCTGCTAGAAGAAAGACGACTGTAAATTTGTGGCATCCTTGAGCTTCCCTAGAAGTTCCCCTATTATTTAAGATAATCATATCATTATTCTGCAAACGAAAAGGAAATGCTGGCCAACTGAAAATACAAAAAAAGCCTTCATACATTTTGAGAAAAGAATAGAGGCTTTCAGATAAGTTGGTTTTTCTTGCTGGGCTCTCTTTTGCTGTAGTTAATTATGAGTGGCATACACAAGAAAGGACAAGCCAGTAAGAAAAGTTTACAGGCAAAACTAAGGAAGCGTCCTAATTCCCTTGGGCATTTTAACATATTGTTATACACCACTAACCATTTGCTTTCCAAGTGGTCTCACCAGGGTACCAACAATGTAGGTGGCTTCAGTGGATGCTTGTTCAGGCCTAATAAATACAGTTTAAAGAACAGTTGGTTGTGCATTGTCTCAGTTGAAATTAAGACACACATTTTGTTCCCACAAGAGATTTGACTGTGTTTTTCTGTTGAAGAATGTATAATACAGAGTCTTGATGAACAATAGGAACCTGCAATCAAGACGTAAGTTTGAGAATTGCTAATGTGACTGAACGACAAAAGAATAACTTCAGATGTCACAAAGGCCATGAGGCAGCAAACAACGACACACACGTAATGGCTAAAATACGTGAGCCTACCAAAAAAAAGCACTTCATTTCTAGTAAAATAATTTATTTATTATTCTCAGGGAAATTAGAGTAAGCAGTTCTTTATAACTTAGACATGTCTTTGTGATAGAAAATGAGAGCAGAAATAGCACAAGACATTCACACGAACTACTGTTTCGTGCAGAATAAAATGGAGTATGAAAGCAGAATTCTGCCTACTCAGATACAGTTTTGCTTTATGAGTGAATCTTATTTCCATCAGTCTTCTAGGTAGAGGCAAGTATATAGAGTTAGTATAAGTTTTATTGCAATGTAACTGCACCCTCTACACATTGGGTACTTCCTCTGTTGGTCTCTTTCTCTCTCCCTCTCTCTTTTTCTCTATTCCCAGTAGAGAGAAAAAGTGAAAAGAGCATCTTCAGGGTGTAACTTCTTATATACATTTTAACTTTACAGATGTAGTGAGTCACCTTCCAGTGCTCTCTCTTATGCTGACAGCTAGCTTGGAAGACTATTGGTTCTTAGTTTCAAATGTAAATTCAAGGTGTGCTCACTGCCACATTCATAGTAAAACTGGGGCACTTCTGAAGCTGACTCAGTTTTGTCACTGATTTCATTAACTCAGAGGTTTAACTGAGCTGCATAGGAAGGGTGCATGATCAGGGCATCACAAGACATCAAAGCACAAATATATAGCAATAAAGTGATGCTGAGGTATGCCTTGCCTCTCCCCACTACTGCTACAGGGAGGATTGTTGCTGATTTCCTTGCCAAGAAAGAGGGGAGGAACATAAGTACAGAGTGGAAAAGGAGAAAGATTCCGGTTGGTCCTAGTTCTTACCTGCAGCATTCCAAAGCTGTTATCTGTTCCTCAGTGCCATAGGGCTCATCATGGCTCCACTTGTGTGGGAAATGTTCATGAATTTTGTATTCCCCAACATTATTTTTTTCCACATGGCATTCTACAATCAATGACTTTGCAAAGGGAAAAAATAGACCAGTAAATCATCTCCAAGATGCAAATGTCTCAACTCTATGTATTCAAGGTCTTTTAACCATTTAGAACATCAGTCCTATCAAGGTGTCATTCCTATTTTTTTACAAAATATACCTGTGCACATGTTTCTTCTATTAAAAACACAGATATGCTGGGAGGAGTAGGATATTATACGGTGTATTCACTTTGTTTGTTTGTTTGTTTATGTTATGCTAAATTCACCCCGTACCAACCCTGTACTGCATGCCAGGGAACCACAATCATAAGTATTTTATAGATGCAAGTTTACTATTATTAGCATTCAGACACTACTAGTCATATATACAACTGAATGTAGAAATTAAGAGGTGGGGCAAGGAAAAAAAAAAAAAGATAAAAAGGCAATCCAAAAGTATAAACTAGGTATGCTGTAATGCAACTTAAAATACTATAAAATATTATTGGTTATAACACTTGCTACTAAAACTTTCTGTTTGTTACAGGTAAGCCATCTATCAGTAAGAATTATTAACACTGAAAATTTGATCTTCCTTTCTTTTCAAGAGAATAGAATAACTAAAAATCCTGGTTTATTTATTCAGTATTTCACTGATCATTTTCTGTGAAATTCTATTAATTAGAATTAAGTTAAGTTAAGCAGCTATCATCTCAACTAGATACTCTACTAGAGGATTGCAAAGGCAGAAACCAAAGCAGTGTGATGGGACCTTTAGAGGCCTTTAAATTGTCCTGGCAACTTCATCCATTGGATATTATTGAAAATATATATTATTATTATAAGTTTAAAAAATAAAGATACAAAAGCTCTGAACTTGTAACTTGTATTTCCATTGGGCTTGATTTGGCAAGAAAATACAAAAACAGTAATGATATTTCCTAAGCAGAGATTTTTTGTATTCTTTTATGTTGGAGATTTTTTGCAATCTTGCATATCTCTGTTTATTACTGTTGATTCCTACTATAACTGATATTGATTTAATTCCCTAGTTCTTTCTTTCCACCAGTTCCTTTCTGAAGATTTCTGCAACAACGTTCAGACCTACAGTATTACAGAGCTGCCAAAATCTCTGCCCAACCCTAAAAATACATGAAAGCATGTCCCAGGCACCAGTTTGGAAATGCATGCAGTGTATAAAGACAAATTCATCTCTCTGCTTCTACTGACCATGCTGTGCCTCCTAGACCAGAAACTGTGAGGAATTTAGTATTATCTGGATCTGGTAGCTGCAGGTAATTATCTGCCTAGCTAAACTTCTGGATTCCTAGATCTGTGTACTAGAAATAATATACCATGCATCCTTTAAGTGCTGAGACAGCTGCTTTTCAAGAGGTGTTTATATATGCTGACTATTCTAGGAATTTCAACCACTTTTTTTTCTTCCAAATAGAAACTGGTAATTTTGCTAAGATCATTTACTTGTTTCTAATGGGAAATTTTCTAATTCTTGTTTTGTCAAAAGAATCAACCAATGACAGTAGGCATTCTTACATAGGAGTAAGTGAATGGGAAGACTTTTCCCTCTCTGCAGTAAAGGAACGAGATATGAAGCTGGAGAAGAAGTATTGTTGCCAGGCTCTTGGATGTGAAATTAAGGATTATAACTAGAAGGAATTGTCTGGGTCAGAAACAAAGTACAAAGTTGTGAGTAAATGTCTCTGCAGCTGCAGAAATGTCAGCTGCAGAAAAAGTAAGGAGCTCTTGGGTACGAGGACACTATTCTGCTGAAATATACCCTTAAAAGGCCATGTAACTACAAGATTTCTCTGGTCTTAACCTTTGTGTTATCTGGTGAATATTTATTACTCTGCTCCACCTTCAAGATCACTTTTTCTACCTTCACATGTTCTGCCTTGTCTCCTCTGATTCTTTTCCCATTGACTTCTAACTACATGTCCTCCTGAACCGGTCCATGGGGAACCAGTCCTTGAGCCCCTAATTATTACAAGGTATATGTAGGGGAGTACAAGGAAGAAAAAGTTATGTATTCCTGGTCTCAAAAATATAATTATGCATAAGAAGGCAAAAAAAAAAAAAAAAAAAAAAAAAGGCAAAAATATAATGAATATGTTAATTAAAATTTTATTTGATGGAAAGTTCATGCAGTGCACATTTGGATCCTAGACTGTAAGAAAGTCAGTTAGTTAACCTAGGAAAGTTAAAAATCACATTAATTCTGTGATTGGTATTTAAATTCTCAAACACGCTAGCTGTAAGAAAAATTACTCTTGAACTTTACTCAATAATATCAAAGAAGAGATCTGGAATTGTAACAAACACTTGTTTATTTCTTTCTGCAGTTGTAAGAATCTGGTAGGCTGCAATTCCTCTGAATATCGAATAAGGTTACGTCCTCTTTTCCTCTCTATAGGCTATTGGAGGTTAGATCTGAAACTGAGCTTTAATAAAGTAAAAGCATTAGCAGTAAAAGCAAATTAAAATTCCCTCTGCTTTACTTTTCTGAAATAAGACTATCTATGTACATTAACAGAAATCAATCTAGGAAAAAAAAAGAAGATGCCAAGGCTAGCATTCCAGTCATGTGTACACCATTTTACTGAATGTGGAAGCTGTTGTTAAATGAGAAACAGTAATGAGTTGTCACTGTCAAGAAAATAAACCATTAGATTGGCTTCTGAATATGTCTTTCAAATGAACGAGGACATTGAAGACAAGGTTCTCTGGACAGGTTCTTTGGTTTTTTATTTTTTTTTCTGTAAATCCTTTTGCCATTAGTCTGGCTCAGCAGTGGGTGTTTACAGCCTGTTTATTGAAATACCAAATTGAATATGTAGTACTGATTCAAAAAACAATGCTTATTACCTACTTGGATGCATCTACCTGGATGACCTCAAACCATTCTATAATTCTATGATTTTAAAATGGTTCTTGTACAATGCCTGCAAATGTTAATAGTTGTTTGTTTGTTTGCTAGTTTTATTTTGTTTTGTTTTTCCCTGAGTTAGCTTAAATGAAGTAAGCACAGTTTAATTTCTAGCAGATATGAATTTCTTTCTACTTGACTTAGTATGCTCAGGAGGAGGTTCTGACTGAAATCTTAATTTTGTCAGGTATTTGAACCTTTATTTTACAACTAAATTTGGTAAACTCACTACTTTTTTGTTTCTATGGAAACTGAATTAATTTGTCTCCTGGATCATTCTTGTGGGCTGTTTACTCATAGAATAGCATGGAGTTATAGTTTGCAGGTTACCAGCACTGAAATAATTCAGACCTTTACTTTGTTTCATTACAAATGCAGGCATGCCAAAGACTATGCCTGCTGCTTTTCTCACTTCATTATGCAGCACAGCTGTTTTAAACTTCCTAAAAGGATTCTAGGCTGATCAGCTGGTATTTATTGGCCTTAGTGAATGTGCCAGGGATACATACTTCTGAAGCTTAAGAAAAAAGTAGTGTTTGTTGTTAAACAGTTTTGGAAAAAATGTTTTAACCACATTTAAGAGAGTGACAAATAACTGTGCTTTAAGAGAATGAATTTTAAAGAAAGTTTCTTTTTGTTTTCTGAAGGAATGCTTCTTTTGGAATGACGAGATTTTTCCCAAAGAGCCATTACACCAAAAATGCTTTTGTTGCTTCACTGGATACTCAAGATTTCTTTCCTCCTTTAGCAAGACAGGCACGCATACTTCTGAAAGTTGAAGGAAGAGGGAGGGAGGACAACAAGCAAAATTGGTTCTGTTAGATTATCAGAAATCCAGCAGGGATACTGGAGCATCTGTGGTGGCATGAAGCAGGTTAACAAAACTAAAGCTGTATAGGTAGGATGAATCTTACAGTTGCTGTTGGGTTTTTTTTTCGAGGCTTTTTTGTTGTTTTTTACCAGCTGCTTCCCATGTTGTTCTCAAGAAGACAACGAAACTTTAGAGAGTCAGTAGAAGTCCCCTTTTCTTTTGTTCCCTTTGTTTTGTTTTTAATTGGTGGTGCCAACCAGTATTGAAATACTCCTGTAATGAACTTCAGAAACAAAAACAAAAACAAAAATGAAGAAAAAAAGAAAGGATTTAACTATTAGTCTCATATTAGTCTCATTGCCCTGTGTACGTATCTTGTTAGACAAAGAGAAATCATATAAAGACATATAAATTCAAAGGACTTGGGAAATGTTTGATGTAATTAAATTCTTCCTGCCACCTAGGAGCATTCTTGCTGATGATGTGTGCTTTTAGCAATCTGTAACTTCAAGTCAAATGAATAAAATATGGGGCTTTTTCTTTAGCTTTTTTGGATTTTTTTCCACGTTCAACATGTTATCGAGTTAATCCTCCCACATATAGTAGTGTAAGACTTTCATTACACCATTTTATAAAAGAACAGCAAAATACAAGAGAAACCATGACAGCCCATGGGGTCTACATTATGCCTAGTTGTCATTAGTATCTGAAACAATACACCACTATAGTACCAAAACGTAAACAATTTTCATAAAATATTGGGAATAGATGAAGATGTTTGTTAATCAAGCTTTACAGCATTCTTTAAAATGTAAAACATGTTTCTTACCAAGGCATTGTACAGTCACATTTAAATGACTTATCTGAGAATATTAAGAACTCTCAAGGGTGAAAAGTGGTGGGGGTTTTGTAAGAGAAGAACAATTTAGTCCTGAAATGCAGGACTCAGTGTAGGCTCCTCAGTGTATTTATACGCACTGCACTCCATTCCTTCTTATCCTTTGCCTTGCCTAATGACTCCGAGTAGTCCCTGTGGAGCACCATCTTGGCAGAAAGGACAGTGTAATTCCTGAATTTCTGTTGTTAAGGTTCTGCAATATTTTTTTTTCCTATACTAAAGAAAGCTAAACACAGTATGAGGAGGAATTAAACATGAAGTAACATGGTAAAAAAAAGAACCTGAAAATTAGTGTATTGAAACCTCAGCTCTTAATGATAGCTTAAATAATTTTCTCTCCCTCCCTCCCTCCCTCCCTTGTTACAAATCCTACTCCTGTTCATGCATTTCTTTAATCTTTTGCTGAGAGTGCAAGAAACAGACTTTTAATTTTCAGCTTTAACTTATTAATGGTCAGTTTTCTCTTATTTATTTCTGTGCCAACATTGTTTTTCTACGTCTTCTATTGAGTGGTTCATATTTTATGAATGCCCCATTTTAGCTTTTGTTAGCCTACATTAGCTTATATTTAAAAAGCCAACTTCTTTTTCATATTTTGGGTTTACCCTTTTCTTGTTTTTCTTAAATTGAATATTCCTTCATCATATGTACTTTAAAAACATTGTGTGAGAAATCTTGGGATTTATAGTTTCTTATGTTTATGGTACGCAAGAAATGCAGTCACTGTTTTTCTCCTAAGTATTCTTCTATACAAATGTCTTGTTGTTTCATATGAACACAGGAAAATAATGAGAAAACAGTGACTCATAGAGATGTTTCCAGATATTCCTAATCTGATTAAACTGAAGGTTATCATATCTCCTGACAGTCTTTGTTGTCCTGTATTTACCTACAGTGTCTTTCACCCCAGTAGCGGTAGGAGCATTACATCTATCATGCATGTTCAAACTCATCATCTAAACAGTAGTAAAAGTTCACCAGAGCAATGAACTCCACATCCTTCAGATAGCTATAGAGCAAGCAGTTATACTAAAAAGTTATGTTCTTAGTTGTTGCTTCCAGTGAACCACAGAGTTGTACATTACCCCGAGTATGAACTATTGTTCAAAATGAGATTTGCTGTTGTAATTAGGCATGGTGGAGAAGATATATCGTGCGGCTTGTTAATAATTTCCCCAAAAATCTAAAATTTCTGAAAAGCTACATAGGTAGATAAAAATTGATACATTATTTATCATCATGATGATGATTTGACCTACCATTTTTTAAAAATTGCCTGACTCTCACCTTAATCTAATTCCAGGCTATACAGAAGTTCTTAGAGGTGAAAAAAAATTTATAATGGTTATTAAATGAAAGGTATATTCATGTTCTGCGTGTTCTCATTCAGAAAGATATTTGGAAAATACTAAAAGTAAAAAAGCTTTCTTTTATTAAGCCAAATGTTTCTATACTTGCTTTCACTGAGTTGTATTTCTCTCTCTAATGTCCAAGATCTCAAACGATCTTGTACCTGATGTCAACTTGTAAGAGGGTATTTGTTGCTCAGATTAAGGATTGAAATAATGGATTTACGAACAGAAACAAACTGCTTTGGAGAGGCTTAATTAGTAGAGTTATTTTTTCCCTAATATATATAAAAGTATTTGAAATTTATCACAAGAATTGACATGAGTATATAAGTACTTGAAAATAAGTTTTTGTGTTTCCTAGCATGGTTGAATAAGCACAATTAGTCTCATAATACATATGTTGCTCCAAAGGTAATACATCTTGTTTATTTCCATGGAAATCATATCAGATGCAAAGAGCACGATACCACTATTTGGTAGAGCAAATTCTCAGTTACAAAACACTATTTTTCATCAGAGTCACTGTCATTATCCAATTTGCATGGATGAGCTGATTGAGACTCTCTTTATTCTGTGGCATGAGAGCTGCACACAGCCATCTGGAACATGACCTGTCTTTCACATCAGTGTCACTGCTGAAATGCACCACGTATCACTTCACTGTGCTCACATCCTATGTTGGGTCTCCATCGGCGTTCAGTAGGAGTCAATGAATGTCAATGGGTGCATGGAGGAATTCAATGATGTATCTTTGCTTCACACCCATTTCCACATCAGACAATATTTTGTCAGATCCCTCTGTTGCCAGCTGTTGTACAACAACAAAATGTAATATAATATTGGTGGTAAGGTTCAAACTCTACTCCCATACCACTAATATCCACCTCTGATGTTGTGTGCCAACGTAATAAAATAGGAGGCATTACTTTCAGAGGAAGCATTACCTTTGTAGAGGTAAGCACTGAGTCAAAATGCTTGCAGACTAAGTGATAAGGAATTTTATCTTTAAATCCAGTAGATATGAAATAAAGCTGTGTTTTCCAGTAAGTGTAAATAGCAAGGCTATATTTGCCAATTGTAACATTATAATGTGGATTCAAATAACAAGTTAACAGCCGACAGAATGAAATACATGATGCACAGTGTGAAATGTTGAACTCGGGGATGTAGTTTACAAGTTTGTATTGGAGTTTTACAGCTTACAGATAAAAATAAGATGCTTAGGGAAAAGAGAAATTATTCTGAGGAGAGATCTGACATCAGTCTTCATCTTGCAAACATACTGAAGGGAAAGTTTATAATCTTGCAACAAAGCCTACAGGAGCTTCTAAGAGT
Organism: Tetrao urogallus; assembly: GCF_951394365.1. NCBI lineage: Eukaryota > Metazoa > Chordata > Aves > Galliformes > Phasianidae > Tetrao > Tetrao urogallus. The sequence goes on from NC_136814.1 coordinate 60,674,931, forward strand.
CTGTCTTTATCAGAAAATTTATTTGAACGATCAGTAATGAGGAGAGTTAAGTTTATATGTTGTCATTTTATTATGCAAACATATGCTATATATAACTATATTACCTTTCATAATTTTAATGTGGTTGTTTAAAAGGAGAAATCAAACAGAGAAGCAAGCATTTAATGGGCCCATTTTATCAGAGTATTTTATCTAATAGTTTATGATTATTTATATGAGATTATGTGTCAGTAATTGGCATGCCATTTTAAAGAAAGTCTTTACATCTGGCATAGGGCTGTACTGAGGACTGGATTTTAATGTCAAGAAAGATGCAATAAAACAGAGAAAACTAAAAAGAGCCTTTCCCCCTACTAATAAATCCAGACATAGAGTCCTGTTTCTGTTCCAGTGACATCAGAGCACTGGACTGATACCAAGTCATTCTGAAAAATGACTCAAAGAAACATCTCTCCCCTCTCTACAGTCATGAGATGTAAGAACTCAAGTTATAAGAATACATTTTAGTACATTTAGTACAACAAATCAAATAAAAAATCAATTAAACGTTTTCCCACAAACTAGAATCTGAATAACTTGTGTTGTTATTTGATTTATGGGCATGAATTGAAGTCTCCTACAAAACCAGCCTTTGTATCTACTTTTACAAGCTAACCAGCAGCATGTGACTGTTTCTTCTATTTCTTAAGGGATATAAAAAGTCTCATTTAAAATACTTCGTTTATTGTATGGCACATTTCATACCATATGTGCATATGCTGGGCTGTATCGTATCAAGTTGACTTCTAACTGCAACATAAAACAGAGCAGGACAATAGGTTAGTATCTACCAACTTTTCTCTTTAATTGCATGCCTTCTCACTAGACATAACTGTTGATTTAGTTTCATCAGTGTTGGGAGAACACCTTGGGGTGCATTATTTTAGGATACAGACTCTTATGAGTTCTACATATTGGCTGAACCAGATTCCCCTTCTCGAACTTTTTGCTGGAAGTTATTATCCCCTCATTTTCACATGCAGTTGGCTTCTTAATCCATTTTTGACCAAGTGATTTGGGTTAGCAAAGACTAATCTGTTTTTCCTGATTTTTTTTTTTTTTTTTTTTTTTTTTGGTAGTCCTTTTCCATAGTGGTGCAGCCAGTTATGGTGATTTTCTCAAGGGAAATAGAAATGCAGCAGCCCCTGAAATTTAGTGGGCAAATGCAGCTGTAGTCTATAGAAGAAGGAGGTAGCTAATAGATTATGAATGCCCCTTGTGTACACAAGTGCATGTGGTAAATGTGGTAATGTGTTTTAATTTTTTTGTAAATAATCATGAAAGTTCCTTGACAGGCAAAATGAACTGGAGAACATACCCAGAACAGTGCAGTATTTTCTACATATACATATACAATGATGACACAGTACAAACAATCTTTATTTTAAATGTTGTCTTTTTTTTTTAATTAAAGAAGGAAAAAACCCTAGGAGGCTAGGCAATAGGTGCCATAGCCAAACTCTTTTGTTGTTGTTTTTGTTATTGTTGTTGTTTTTTGTTACCATTCAACTAGCTAAGTAGTATGAGGTGCCAAGTTGTCTATTTGTTTTAAGGAGGTGTCTCTGTCTGTGGCTGTAAATATGGCCCTGTTCCCCATTTCAGAATAAGATATTCTTTGTGCATAACACTGTAGGCATGCTTTTGAAATTGCAATGATCTGATAGCAAAAGCTAACATGAATCAACTGCATTTTAAATCCACCTCTACTGAATATGGAAGTTATCATCAGTGTAAGGGGACTATCACTTGCAGCTCACATTCATTGTATCACACTGGTAGACAGCTTGCCTCAAATATTTTTTTCCCCATAAAATGTCTGTGTCAATTTGTAGTTTAAAAGAAACTACTCCATTAGGATTCTTTTCAGCTTGTCTTTATTTTCAGTTTTAGACTAACCAAAGATTTGTAACACAGAAAAACTAATTTTAGGCATGAATTTTGTATACACACGTTTTTCTTATTTTTTTTTCATATTCACTCTTTCTAGTAATAACCCGTTTTTCTGTTTAGAGTTTCATCGGTTCACACGAGACTCTAAGCTGTTAAAGATGGGCTGATGCTTAGAAAGTTTGTTTGCAAAGAAGTTTGTTTCCCCACGGGATTATGCTGATCTTCCCAGAGTAGTGTCTCAACAACTGTCAATTATAATAAGAGTATTGTGAATAATGACAACCATACTTCTACTGATGCGCTATTATAATATCATGGGACAATCATCTCATAATAAATGTGGCTCATCAATGCAGCTACCATGATGAAAAAGAAAAGGCATGATCTTGTGTCTGGGTTCTGTTTTACTCATCCTTTCAAAATGAAATAAATTTGAAAAAAATATTTTTTATTTTTCTCTCTATTTGTGGCATATTCATAACATTCTATTTTTTATCAGTTTGGGCAGTCCTAATTAAATTTAAACCTTTAAAAAGACCCTTCATAACTCAGTCCAACATCAGAATGCTCACTATTTTTCCTAGCCTCAAAAGTTCATTAAATTCTTCCCATTCCAGCTTCCCCCAAACAAGAACAGAATTAATGAAAAATGCCCAAGAAGCTGTGAATCTCAACTCTGAGTAGACAAATAAAGATTTCTTCGAGCAAAATAAGTGGGCTTAAATGTCATTGAAACATATGGTGAAACAGTTTTCGTGATGCGCCTCATTCCAAACGCATTAAGGGGAGCTGTTCCACTGACTTCATTGGGTTTGAATCAGGCCCTGTAAAAGGTACTTAAAAATGCTTCTAAAATAAAAGCCTTCTCGTGGAGGATCCTTTCCAAATTAATGTGATCTGGTTTGTCCAAGAGAATTAATTTATACTTGATTGGAAGCCTAGTTTCATACATTTGAGTACTGCTACGAATATTCTGAGTTAGACCTTCAGCTGGCATGTATCAGACTTAATTCCATTAGGGTCTGCATGTGTGACAATTTACATCTGGACCATACTTTTGGAACCCATGTTCTAAATCTTCAGAGATTTTCTCATCATGTCTCACTGCATTTTTCTTATTTGGTTTTTCAAGTACAAGTTGAAGCAAAACACCATATCCAAGAAAGCAGACTGAACTCCTCTCTAAATGTGAGGAAAGACGATTGGAGATTATTCGAGAAGCGCTGCATATGGAAAAACTTTTCAGGAGAAATCTGGATATCAAATTTTCTCCAGTAAAATTCTCCTTCCATGAAAGGAGATTGTTAAAACTTGAATGCGGCAGCCTTTATTGTGCATACTTTGAAAAAATATCAGCCACTCCCTTCTGATTAGTTTCACCAGTACTGATCTCTGACAGGGTCTGTCAGCCAGCAGTGTGTGAATCTTAAGCACGTATCAGATTGCTTCAAGGAGAGAGAAAATACTTCAGAGCAATAGCTTGTATAGAATACAACTTTTGTGTAGAATACAACTTTTCTTTCCTAAAGTACGTGGGATTTTGTTTATTTTTTTTTCAATTTAATAATTCAATTTAATCCTGCATCTGAGTCAAGTCAATCCCAAGCACAGATACAGATTGGGTGGAGAATGGCCTGAGAGCAGCCCTGAGGAGAAGGATTTGGGAGTGTCAGTTGGTGAAAGATTCAACATGAGCTGGCAGTGTGCCCTTGCAGCCTAGAAGGCCGACCATATCTTGGGCTGCATCAAGAGAAATGCAGGTTGAGGGAGGTGATTTTGCCCCTCTACTCTGCTCTCATGAGATTCCACCTGAAGTACTGCATTCAGTTCTTGAGCCCCCAACAAAAGAAAGATGTGGAGTTGTTGGAACAATCCAGAAGAGTTCCACAAAGATGATCAGAGGGCTGGAGCACCTCTGCTATGAGGACAGGCTGGCAGAGCTGGGGCTCTTCAGCCTGGAGAACAGAAGGCTCCAGGGGGACCTTATAGTGGCCTTATAATACCTGAAGGGAGCCTACATGAAAGCTGTGGAGGGACTTTTCATAAGGGCAGGTAGTGAAGGGACGATGGTCTTAAATTGAAAGAGGGCAGATTTAGACTAGATATTAGGAAGTAATATCCCCTTTACTGTGAGAGCAGTGAGACACTGGAGCAGGTTACCCAATGAGGTTGTGAATGCTCTCTCTCTGAAAGCATTCAAGGCCGGGCTGAATGGGGCTGTGAGCAATCTGGTCTAGAGGGAGGTGCCCTTGCCTATAGCAGCGCATTGGAACTAGATGGTCTTAAAGGTCCCTTCCAACTCAAACCATTCTATGATTCTATGTTTCTACAACACAGCATCAATCAAACACAGACATACTGTGAAAAACAACAAACATTTCTGCTCTCTTTTCCAAGATCTCTTGGTAAGAAATAAAAGCAGATTATAACTTCTGAAAGCCAGTCCTTAATTTGTTCTAAGAAGAAGTAGTGTCATAAATACACATCTGCTATATTCTTTACAAGTAATGAAACACGGGCATAGTAAAGAGATCATGAGCTCGAAACCAAAGAAAAATTTTTTCTAAGTTATTCTAAGTTATTTATAGTTCAAGTGCTAAAACTGGCTCAAACAAAAAAGATATTGCCATTGCTTATTACAGTTTCTTATAAAAATATAGAAGAGGGATCAATGTGGATGGTATAGTTATGGAATTAGTCACATCTGCTGATATCACCAAATTGGATGAGGCATGGTCAAAAGCCTTTTGTGTTCAATATGTACCAGATTTAGAGTTAATTCAACAGGACCATGCAAGTCTTACTAAATCATCGCTTTTCAGCTCTGCATGATAAATGGCCTTCAACACTGAAAGTATAAAATACATTTGTTGAAAATTCACTTAGATACAGGTCCATCATGTTAAAAAAAGCATCTGCTTTCCCTTGCACAGGTGAAGAATCACTGTATGCACTGTATGCACTGTACCTTGCATTTGATAACATACCTCATTGCATTTTAGTCTTGCAACATGGAAGATGGAAATCAATGCAGGAGCTGTGTAGAGCACTCACAAAAAAATAAGTCAAAAAGGAGTGAGTGGTATTGGAAAAGGCTGTTATCGGAATAAACATATGCACTTTACCCCTGCATTAGCACTAAGCAAGGATACACTTACTTCCTATATGGAGTGATGGGAATGTGGTGACCTCAGTCAGAACAGTCTTCTGAATAGCTGGCAGTGCAAGTAAGACTATATAGCAGTACAAACACAATATTATGGTAGGTGATGAATTCTAAGTGGGCTCAGTGTGTTAGGCGCTATCAGAAATATTATTAGACTTAAGATAAGTGATGTAATTGTAGCTTACTACTTCTACTTTTTTTACTACTTACTATTGTATTTTTCAGTCAGAGACTTTAATTCTAGATCACATTCCAAATACAGAAATTTTGTTAGGACTGCCACAGCAGTTCATCCAAACTTGCTGTTGTCAAGCAGGGCAATTTTCTGTAATGGTCTATCTTTTTAAAATTTCCTGGTAACAGAAATGGGAAGAGAATCATAATGCTTCAATTTCTTACTGAATTTATTATTTATTTATTTAATAATTTGGTTTTTGTAATATATTATCAGTCCAGGCTGGACAGGGCTTTGAGCAACCCGGTCTAATGAGAGGTGTCCCTGCCTGTAGTAGGGTGGTTGGAACTAGGTGGTCTAAACAGTCCCTTCCAATCCAAGCCATTCTATGATTATATGATTATTTATTTTAATTGCGTTTCTTTTGTTAACTTTCACCAAATGCTCCCCGATTGTAACGATACATTTCAGTGTGTCTCAGATGTACACATCTAATTAATACTTCTATTTTAAAGGTACCTCTGGTGAAATCACAAGTTTCTGGAAGTTCCATATTATAAAGTACAGTTTTCAAATAAAATTCAGGCCAGTAAACCTCTAGTTTAATGTTGCTTTTTTATTCTGAAAATTTTCTCCCTTTTTTTTTACAGTTTCTACATTAAACTGTTAAAAACAGTTCTGAGCAGTTAAATAAAGAGGGAAAATCACAAAACAATGAAGGGTGAGAAAAAAGCAAAGATAAACCCTGGAAACATTGTGGAAGCAAATCTGGAAATTCATAAAGGATCATAATAGGTAAAGCTCTCTTAAAGTCGGAAGAAAAGGTATGTTTGGTTTTTTCCTTCATATGGTTTTCAGCATGAATACAGTGAATACAGAATACATGAATACAATAATGAATACAATAATGAATACAAATGAATACAGAAGGTATTTGGGGATAGACTCAGGAATCTGCTTCCACCAACCGCCTAGTCCTCCAGGGACCTAGACTGCAAATTTATGGAACTCAAATTTTAAATAGGTGAGATAATTTTCGGCTTAAATATGCAGTGAATTAGAGTGCATTGGACAGTTCCTTCGTGATTTAATATGCCCATACCAACATAATCATTCTCACTCATTCCTGTGGATGTGATTTTCAACCTATCCATTCCATTACGTACTTGCAAATTTGCACTGATGAATATACTTACATCCAGCAGTGCAAACATTTGTGCACAATTTGACCTGCTACTGAAAATAACCAGTACACAAGTGAGAGAACCAGCATTCAGACACTGAAAAGATAATCTACACACACATAATACCACATATATTCACAGGTGTTAGATTCAGTCAAGATTGCAGCCTTGCATTCATGAAAGAAAATTTTGTACTCACGTATCTTCAAAGGCCAAGAAAAGACAGTTTCAAATATAGTCCCTACTAATTCAGCACTAGTACAATTTCACTTACATACATAAACTTAATTGATGATGTAGACTGGGAATGGAAAGACATAAAACAATTTTAAAATGTTTTAAAAGGCCTTATAATGCATACTGGCTCGAAACAGTAATGTGCATTTTATATTACTAAGCAGTCTGCCTTTTTTCATCTCCCTATATACTCTGTGACTAAATAAACTCATGAGTCCATTATATATACTTATGAAAACACACTTGAAATAGTGAACAAAATCACTCTGAAGCAGAAACAAGTCAAGACACTGCTCATCTTTTACAGATTTACATAGTATGAACATCTATATGAACTGTATATATTTTCTTTACTTAGAAACAAGTAATATTGCTTATGATAATGACATTTTTGGTCAACAGATGAACCATCTAGAAAAACAATAATGCTTTTCAATACTGTAATCAAGCTCTGAGTAGAAGTTAGCATTCAAGGGGAATTGCAGTTCAAATCACATTTCCACTGTATTGCAAATACCAGTCCATCCAAAATCAAATGCAACAGCTAACAGCCTTGCATTTCTTTAGGAAATTGAAGTGTGAATCTAGATCAGGCATGTCCAATTGCCAGTCTGCAGGCTGCATGTGGCCCTGGACCGCAACTATTGCAATCTCACAAGATTGTAAACCTTAAACATTATTACATGACTTTAATGATACTTTTCATGAGTTGATTGCATGTAGTTCAAGTGATGGCTGTACAGGCAACAATGGAATACTGTGGAGGGGAAGGTGCAGTGCACTGCTAACTCCACCAGTCATGTCCACCATGCACACTCAGTCAAATTGAAACCTGTGTGTATTACACATTCCGGAAAGTAAAACACCATTATTGCCAACAATAATATTTCAACCTAACGGTGGCTAAGGTAAGGAGAAGTGCTAAAAGCATTTTATGATTTGAGAAATAAAATCAAGCCATTTATGGAATCAAAAGGAATATTTGTGCCAGGACTTGAAGATAAAAATAGCTCACAGATTTAGCTTTTTTAATGGTCTTGACTGCTCATTTACATAAGTTAATCTTGAGTCCTCAAGGCAAAATCAACTTATTTTTGCTATAGCAGTGTTTGAAATGAAACTTAAATTATGACAAGCTCGAGTTATGGCAAATAATATTATGTATTTTGGTAAGTTGGATAAACAAAGTCCTGTGAATAGCAAAAAATGTGCAACAATGTTTCCATTGTGATAAAGAAATTTGAGAATAGGTTTCAAGAAAGCATATGAAAAAATAATCAATTTTTTAGTATATTTGTGACTCAATTTTCAACTGACATAACCACATCACCTGCAAATTTTCAAATGGAATGCATAGAGTTGCAATCAGACATTAAGCACAAAGAAAAAATTGATCATGTCTCTTAACTAGAATTTTAAGACCTATCTTACCAGAGAAATATGTCCATCACTTCAAAATCAGACCTTATTCACGTTGAATTTTGGCAGCAGGTACATTTATGAAAAACTGTTTTCAAGGATGAAGCATAGGAAAATTAGATCAGAAGTTTCTGACAAGCACCTTGAGAACTCACAAAGAATTGTATCCACTACTATCCAACAAGACTGATGCATTCGTTTCACATAATATAAGGCCAAATATCCCACTAGCTTTATGGTTTTTTTGCCCACTTTTTTTTTTACGTCCTCTTTTTTTAAGTTTTAATTAAAAAAAAAAAAAAAAAAAAAGTTTTGTTCCTTACATACATAAACTATATTATATATTTTATACTGTGAACAAACGCAATTCCTCTTCACTCAGTGTGGTCCAGGCAAGCCAAAATTTTGGATAACCATAGTCTAGATGGAAATAGAATGCACATCTTGATATCAACATCAAAATAATCATTAAGCTCTACTTCCAAAGGTTTTCCCTACTTTTTATATAATCTGTAGGGAGATGCTAAGCCACATGAAAGATAATCCTGCCAATCCCAAATGATTCAACTAATATGCTATAGGAATCTGTTCTCCCACTACACGTTCAACTTCAGAGTCACTCCAGTGATTTCAAGGAGAAACTTACATGGAGAAGAACAGTCCTAAATTATGTAGTCCTTTATTAAAAAAAGATAAGTTGCAAACAAATTGAGAAAAATCTTTCAAGAGTAGACTCCACATCCTGGTAAGTAACCCAAAATATTAGGGAAAAAAAAAAGAAAAAAAAAAAAGAAACATTTGGGAAAAGTGGAAGACTTGACTGAGAGGAAATGTAACAACAAAAATAGACTAAGTTATTGTACAGAATATAAAAATAATAACAATAATAAAATGAAATGTCCATAAAGAGAAAAAGAAAGCACAAATGAGGACTTGCATACAAGTGTTGAGATTAAAAATAATCCACAGGTGGCTTCCATGCTAATCCATGATGCCCTCACTGTCCCATGCCAGAAAAACCACTCTTTCAGTGCACAGGACTATGAGCATCCAGTACATAGGAAATCAGATTATCAATACTCTGTTTAAATGATCTGAAATCCTTCAGCAAAGCCTGTGAATGAGGATGAAATTTCAGAGTGGGTAACACTCAAGGGGACTCAATTAAAGGAAATTTCAGTCTTATACTTTAAAATATATTTAATTTAAAATTGAGGTCTTCTAAAGAAAAAAAGAAGAAAGACTTGAGAACTGCATATATTCAGCCTTGTGATAATAACTAGACAGATGCTGAGACTTGTAATTTAACAATCAATTTGTAAATGCTTAAAAGATAATAAGATGAAAGAGCATACATGAATTTGTCAAGAGCATATCATGGCAGATTAGTTTAATTTCCTTCTTTGAAAGGGAGTGACCCATCAGAAGAACTAAGAGACATGATGTACCTTGACTTTAGTAAGCCTCTTCCTTTGATATCTTATGAGGAAGTAAGAAAAATATAGCCTATAATGAATTAGTACAAGCTGATCTAAGAAAGTTCTTAGTGATAAAAATCAGTTATTCTAGACAAACCAGGAAGACATCCAGGAGAAGGATGAACAGTACACTTATGCAAATAGTGTTGTGAAGATCAGTGTAACATGAAAATTTTGCTACAAATGAACTAAGAAATTTGACAATGGGCAAAAAAATATTTTCTTTCAAAAGATTCTAGGGTAAATATTCTGCTTATATATAAATAAGGAAAATACTGAAACAGTTGAATTTAACGTATTCTAAAATCACCTTCACCTCTGAAATAAGGGTATAAGTATGTCTTAAAAAGATTATAGCATTTCAGAGCCTAAACTGAAAAAAAACCCATCATATCTCTGTCATCAAAAAAACAATATTTTGCCCCATACTTTCAACTGCAAATAAACTGGAGATGATTCAAATGTTGCTATAATGAGGCTGATGGTCAGTTGGTTTTATATTCCCAAGAATACCAGAAAAAGTTAATCAGCTTAAATCTACTGAGCAAGATCTGAATGGACTGTTAAGCAAACCATTATGAATATACAGACAGCTAAACACTGGAACTAGACAGAAAAAAATCATAGAATCATAGAATGGCTTGGGTTGGAAGAGACCTTTAATATCATCTTCCAACCCCCCTGCTATAGGCAAGGACACCTCCCACTACACCAGGTTTCTCAAAGTCCCATCCAGCCTGAACACTTCCAGGGAGGGGGCATCCATAACCTCACTGGTATAAAAAAAAAATAGTCACTGATGTTTCCTGAAATATTAATCAGAGAACAAATACTGCATATGGGCAATCTCTTTATGTTATTTTGATGTTTAATGTAAGCATAAAACCAACAATCTTGAAATCTTACCCAATCTTATATTACTACTTAGTCTTTAGCTTCATGACAGTGAACGCAGAGGTTCAAATTGTTATGCTTTCACTATCCTCTCCAAGGATATCAGGGTCAGAAGGTAAGCTCATGATATTTAGTGTATACCTTTTGGGTCGAGATTATAATTTGCATTTCAGTTACTTAAGAAAGCTATAGATCTCTAGTGCAAAATCAGTGTTTAAAATGAATTAAGCCCTGTTAACCGCAATGATGGCATAACACAGTGCTTGAAAGAGCTGGAAGAAATAAAAAACACAAGGTTCTGAGAGTCCTCATGTGCAGTTAAATGTAAAAAAAAAAATCAGTTCCAATTAACAATGTTGTGTTTCTATACAATAGCAGTTAGTTCTGTAAATTTCCATATTATAAAGATAAACCTTGCAATGAATAAGAGCATGCATATCCAGGACATCAGTTCATTAGAGCTAGAAAGTCTTTTAGGAAAAGTACAACTTATGTAAATCCAAACAGCTTCATGAAGGCCAGACAAATAGCTGTGTCAGAACTGAACGGACAGAGAGAGAAACAGAGAGATAGAAGATGCAAGAGTGAGTGTAAGTAGCTAAGGTGTAATATACAATATAAAAAAAAATGAACTTCAAGCTGACTTGGACTGACACAAGAGAAACAGGTTTTTTAGCAATAAGACAAGATTTGAACAATCAAGATGCAAGAGTTACATCTAGAAGCATCAAAGAGATTTAAAGATTTTGGGGAAAAATGTACTACCTTTTAAAAGTTGTCTGAATTTTAATTCTGTATTCTGATCATTACTTCTCGTGACATTGCACTTCCAAGTAGAAGATAAATCCTTTCTTTCTCCCCAGATAAGCATTTATTTTTGCCATCATTTCTTGCCTCCAGTTTCTTCTGTCTAGTCCCATTTGTTGAATTCCTAAGGATATTTCATGGAATGAGATTAAGAAGAAATTAGGGGAAGCCATATTATTCGTCTGAGTAACTTGGCAAAGAGTTTGCAGATAATTGAGGTATTTTACTGGCTAAGATGCCTTGGCTTCTTGCCCAGTCATTGGACCCCTTGGAATAAGCTGTAAGATCATTAGTTTTCAGGTTGAATACCAGCTGACCTTTAAACCCCTCTTTCTGAGAATAAAAAGAATTGCCTAGTCCCTTTAGCCTGGGAGAGTGACACTTTAATTCTGCTATTTTTCATTCCTTTGCCTTCTGTCTAAATCATGTACTGCTTCTTCTTCTTTTTTCTTTTCTTTTTTTTTTTTTTTCACAGATGACTGAATGACCTGTACATGGAGATTAAATAATTTCTTTAACAAGTTCAGTGGATTACTGGGTTTACTTGTTTCCTTCTTGTAGGTATACTGGAGGTGTTCCAGATTTTAACAGTTCCTAGTATCTCTTATCACTTTTGTCTTTTTTTGGTCTTATATATGAGTTGGGGATAGAAAATTTAACTTCATATGTGTAAACATACATATGGATCTATGTTCACTCTATGTTCAATCTATTCAATCTATGTTCAGTCCGTGACTGCTTTTCTTTTGTCTTTGCTTTCCATATGATACTTTTCAGTATTTGGTTCTTCTTACATAAACTGATACTGTACATACTGTCTAGATTGCAGGAAGTACTAGTTGCAAAAAGGTTAGAAAGATCTAAGGAAATAATCAAGTTCAACACAGAGAAAAACTCTGAATTTATTATTTTAGGGTTCTTTCTTTTCTTTTTTTTTTTTTTTTCCTGTATCCTACTGGTTTCATAACCAAGTTTCCTTCATAAGGATGTTACTTTGATGACTTCTGGCTTCTTGATGTTGGCTGCCAACGTCATCATCTCTGACTTGCCTCACGTATAGCGATAATGGCAGTGGTATCTGCAGGGAGCTTTCTCTGGAACACAGCTGGATCAAAGACGTGACAGAGAAGCACATAGTTTTTAGATAGTCATCAAGTTTGAGTGCTGAGTTGTTTATCTCTGCCTGTCAGCACTGGAACATCATTGATGTATGCAAGGTAAAAATAACACGAATGTGCTGAGGAACATTAAATGGGGAAGTGAGAAGAGCAGTCAAAAGCTATCTATATACATTTCTGTATGACCCATTTAATTTTAAGTTATGGCCCACTTGTGATACCTCTGGCCCTTGGTAGCTAAAGATGAAACTTTACAAACCACAGACTTCCAAGGAAGGGAGTGGTTGGTCGTAGTATCTGTAAGCTGATTGATCTGTGCCCACAAAAAATCAATGGCAGTATCAAATTGAAGGAAATAATGCATAGGAGGGCAAGTCTGCTATTCAAAGGGACCACATACAACTTGGGGAAATGGGCTGACAGGAATCTCATTAAATTCAATAAAAGAAATTGCTTAGTCTTGCAATTACCTGTTACACCAGTACAATCTGGGGCCAGAGAGAATGAACCTTTGCATTAAAGGCCCTGAAGGTTCTAATGGACAAAACGTTGACCGTGAACAAGCAATGGGCCCCTGTGGCAAGAAGGACAACAGTACCTTGGACTGTGCTACAAAATGGGTCACCAGGGAGGAAAATGATCCTTCCTCTCTGTTCAGCACTAATGAGACATCTTGAGACATCTTGGATCCAGCTCTGGACTCCCCAGTACCTGAGCAACAAGTGCATACTGCAGCAAGACCCAAGAGGGGCAATCAAGATATTTAAGGAACTGGAGCATCTGAAGGAACTGACAAAGGTGAGATTGTTTAGAATGGAAAAGGGAAGAATTGCATGGCTCTGATCAATATGTATATATAGTTGATGAGGGATAGTAAAGAAGCTGGAGACAGATTCCCAGTGGTGCCCAAAGGTCAAGAAGCAGATGTCACAAATGCAAGACACTTTGTTTAAATGTAAGAAAAAAATATTCTTTATTATACGGATGATCAAACACAAGAACATGTTGCCAAGAACACTGTGTAGTTTCAGAGATATTCAAGCCCTGACTAGAAGTGGAATGAGAATCTGTTCCAGGTGACCTTGTTGTGAGCATGGGAATGAGACTAGACTATCACCACATGTAACTTCCAGCTTTGGCTATTCTCTAATTCTGCGATTCTAAGGCATTCGCAGCAGAAAATAAGCAGAAACTAAAACCCTGTAGCAAGTATAGGGGATAATAAGGGGGTTGGAGCACATGACATACATGGAGAAGCTAAGAGAACTGAATTTACTGAATGTCAGGAAGAAAAGGCTGAGGGTACATCTTGCTTCTTCAACTGGTGGAGTGTAAGCAAACACACAGTGGGAGCAAACTCCTCTGCTATGAGGAGGTACACAGTGCAAAGGTGAGAGGTAGTGGATGCAAATGGCAACAAGGCAAAAAGATACTGGGAAGTAAAAATATCACATTTAAGATGGACAAACATTTATTTGAACTGTTGTTCAGCGAGGTTGTAGAATCTCCATCATTCATCATTGCAATATTCAAAATTTTACTGGACAAGGCCCAGACCAACCTAACAAATTGTTCCTTCTTACACTGAAGGATCAAGTCGGGTAATCTTCATGCATTCCTTTCCATAAAAATTATTCTATAATTATTTGATTTTATGAATGTAGATGAAGAAATGTATATTGTGTTTTGCTCAGAACTTGCCACTGGGCAGCAAGATTTGTCAGGAGGCTTCCCCGTATCTCAGCCAACACTAATGTAAAAAAGTGTAGTTGTGATTCTGAATTTTGCATAATGTATTTATTTTGTTATTTTATAGTGATGTAGTTGTAGTCAGCTTCATACTGTTCCTTGATAACTAGTTTTCTTCCCTTGTAAGACAGTGTTTCTGGCAGAAACTATCAGTTTTTCGTACCTTTCATCACAACAAAGTGTCACTTGTCAATATTGTGTACTGAAAAGATGGGTTGCTTAAAAATATAGGAGACTGAAGAGTCATGGGAAAGAGTTTGTTTGGTTTACCTTTGGCCAAAGGAAAAAAATATCTCTCATTTCAAACATGTTGAACATTTTGTTGTCTTAATAGTCAGCATATACAGTCATTGTGATTCAAAAATTTACTGTAGCACCACAGATTATTCTCTTCTCTGTATCCATTAGGAACATAAAGGCAATATCAAAATTTCATAAGTAAGCAACAGATGACTCCATATGCATATAATTAAAGAGCTATTACCCTTGTTATCAGTATAATATGGCTATATCTATTCTAATTAAGAAAGACTAGGGATGTTGTGCAGCAGTGAGGCCAATAGGCTTGATAGAATCTATTTTCCTGCTAGTGGAGGCTGTTTTAGCTTCCAAAACATGGTGTTGTCATACAAATTTCCAGTTTGAGATAGACCCAGAAGTGAATATTCTGACTTCTATCAAAGGGGAAAAAAATAAAAACAACAAGGAAAATCTTAGCAGGAAGGGCTCAGATCTGTGCCACAGAAGAATTTAGTGTTTCATGTGCATGAGTGATATGCCTTTAATGCAAATAATCATTTCTTTGCAAAAAATTACTTGCATAGTCTGTTCCCATTCTCCTGAGTTCACTAACACTAGCAATAAGCTACTTTCTATTACTAGCTATAGGAGATAAGAAAAATAAAAGCATTTTGTTACTTCCTGTTTGACTTTCCTGTAAGAAATAAAGAGTTCAGATGAGCTTATTATCTGTTTCTAATTCACCTAGTGAATATATTAAAAAACAAAAAACAAAAACAAATGAGTATGTGAAGGATTATTTATTATCTTCATTTTTAGTAATGAAATTTAGTCATATAGGGAGAAACGGATGAGGAAAATATCCAAATTTTGAGCAGAGCCAAGTGTTGACCTAGTATCTCTTGAGGCTGAATCAGGATTGTCTGCATTAAAATAGATTAAGATTGTCTGGAGGGTGCAGTGAAGCCCCATTGATCTTTACTAGTTTAGTGACTGATCAGTGGAATTCCTATTTCACAGCACCTTTACCTTTTTTTTTTTTTTTTTTTGGTAGAGAATGATACTGCATAATTTCAAAATTAAATTAAAAAAATGGTTGATAATATATAAGAAAATTAATTTGTTGCTTTCTGAGGCTGATTGGGAGAAGGTAAGAAAGTTGGTGTATTAAGTTTGCATGCTTATCAGTCTGGCAGCAGAGCAAAGAGCAGAAAAAATGAGGGACAAGTAAAAAGGTATCATCTGCTGAGAAGTGCAAAAGGTGCTTTTTTTTTTGCATGAAGAACATTAGGCAGGTGGGAGCTTTTCATTAGTTGTAGTTGCTTGCAGAATAACTCACCTCTTGAGTTATTCTGCAAGCAGCATAACTTGAAAACGCTCACTACTTGAAAACACTCACCTCAAAAGCAAAAGGGGCATCTACTTTGCCTGTTTAAAACAAGGTTGGAATAATTCTCTCTTCCTGGCAAGAACTGTTTTACTCAGAGTAACCATTTCTCTCTATTCCGATGGAGCTGTTTCAATGTATACTGATCAGCTGCATCAGAAGGAGACAGGTTCCAAAACTGACTCACCAGAGTAGGGAGATATAAGGACAAACAAGTCAGATTAGACCAGGTGTCTAAGTCTGATGATGATCATCCCAAGTACTGACAAACTTCAGCCCTGATCAACTGGCATTTCCTGTCAGGAAAGATTCTGTCAGAACTGCTGTACTCGCTAATTAAATCTGCATTGAAATCCACAGAAAACAAGAATTCTCTATCAGAAGCTGGAAATTAAACAGGGGAAGAAGACAGATTTTCTGTGCCAGTTTTGTCATCTCACTACTGAGAAACTAATAACAAGTCACAAAGAATCCCCTCAGCATCTTACTCCTTTCTGAACACAGTGACACATGCATTTGAAAAAAATGTGTGCTTTGTGTTGTGAATCTTTTTTTGGTAAAGATGACTAATTTCACATGGCTTTCAACTAGTTAGCAAGGAATGTGTACCTCTAGGCACAAGTTTTCTGGGATGGGATAGATCTGTGCAACTCTAATGCCAAGGCTTAACTTTAAGGTTTTGCCTGAACAATAAAATTATTGTTCTAATTGTTCAGGAGGTAAAGTATTCAAGGGATTGCATCAGCTCCACCTTCCACACCTTCCACAATGTGAAACTGAAATTTGCAGAAGGGATTTCTAAACACTGAGATGTTGACATTTGTAAAAACAAACAATAGAAAAATTCTGCATTAAAAGATATTTGCATTATTACAGAAAAATATTGATTAAAAACATATTCTATTATCAATTGTGCTTTCTACTCTTTAACTATCTGTTTAAGTTTTGTGTCTGTTTTAGCAGTAAAACCAATTTGCTTCCAATTCTATTTAGCTTTGATTTTTCACTTCCTGCTTCTCACCATGAATTAAATGTTGTTATCTTTGGTTTCTTCGCTCTGCATGAGATGTTTAAACAGAAAGCCACAATATTTTTTTTTTAACTTTTATAAAACCAGTAATGAAATATCTTCTGCCCTGAGTGATTTTTTAATCCACTATGTTACAATATTTCCAGGTAAAACCACATAATGATCATCATCAAAATCATTTTTATGGACATTTATAGAATTACTCTATAATTTACGTGTTGGGATGACTACAATGTGTTCTCCACAGTGTACTGAACAGTTGCAGCTTGGGCCTTGATTAAATCAATAAATAAAATCATTAAATCAGAAATTACTCCTGTTTGTGTACTACTTGTGTAATAGTATAATATGTAATACTATAAATGTGAAGCCAATATTCACCTCCAAATCATTTGGATGTTAAAAAACTCACAACCTACTACATATTATCATATTAAGAATCAGTTTTACCTTAATTCCAAACAATTATTTCTGTTCAGTGTTCACCAATAAAGAACAATAAGCAGTGAGTGAGGGACTGGGAGCAAAGTATATTTCCTTTGTTTGCATAATTTACCTGCAAATTCCTAGGCCCTGTGCGAGAAGTTTTTTTTACATCACTGAGTTGTCAGGGTGAACTGATGAAGGAAGATCCCTTCCCACAGCAAATACTCTAAATTTTTTTATCCACTCAGACAACTAAAGATTTGGCCATAAAACTGTCTGATCTGATTTTAATGATTGGAATAAAAATATTCTATACTTCTCCAACTTCATGAACGAATACAATTTTGGCATTAATTTTTTTCCTGTTGATGTCTAATTGTTTTCCAATGGAATCTTCAGGGTTTTTTTTCCAATTTTAAACTTTTGTTTGCGCTGAACTTTATTCATGCTTAGACTGAGAAATCAGATGAGTAATCTTTGCAGGTTTCATTAATTTGTTTGTTTTTATTTTATATAATATGTTTGGAGGAAATACCCTGTTAGCGAACAATAAGAGAAAGATGTTTGGCTGAATAAAGAACAATAGGGCAACTCTGGGGAATACTTAGGAAAGTTCTGTAATAGAGGTAGGAGAGCATCAAACATGACTATAAGGAAGAGAGCAAGTTGAGAGTTGATAGTTGAGACTTATAAACTGCCATACTTTTTTTCTGAAAGATGGATACTCCCAGAGGAGCAAAAAACTGTATGCATGAATGACACTGGTTTTGTTAGAGCTGTTTTAATGAGTATGATTGGTTAACTGTCCCCAAACTATAGACCTCTAGCTGCTGCTTCATATTCAGAATTTCTCCTTGTCCATTTTTCCAGCATTTATATAATACTCTCAACCACAAAGCAATCAGTTTATCTGCAGGTGCCAAAAAAGAAAATTTGTGAATTTGTGAAGCTAACTTATATGAATGAAGTGGTGCAAGGTTCATTTTATTAGTAATGAGTTCCAAAAATATGTACTCCCTTATTTTATGAGATTTATCAGTATAAAGTAAACAGAACAAATAACCAAACAAAGCAGTATCCAAGTATCTTGCAATTTTAGGGTCACACTGTCTGAATTGTGATGGTATTTGTAGTCTTCACGAAATTAACTAAACAAATATGGTGATCTCTGTCATTAGATTTGTAAATATATACATGGTTGCTCTGAAAGCAATACCTCCTATTTATCTCCATGGAAAATACAACAGGTACAAAGAGCACAATAGCCAATAACACTATTTGATAGATCAAATTCTCAGATATGAAACATAGTCACCACCATTAGCCGGGTGGTTGAAATGATTGAGATATTCCTCATTTCATGATGTGACAGCAGTACATGGCTCTCCATAATGTGACTTGTCTTCTTTCACTCTGCTGTTGCCACTACTAAAATGCACCACCCAACATCTCACTGTGCTCACATCCTCTGTTTGGTCTCCACAAATGATGAATTTCAGTAGTTGCCACTTTTTCCACATAGAGGAATTCAGTGGCACACCTTTGCTTTAGATGTATTCTATGTCAGATGCCATTTTGTTAGACTGACCCACTGCTGCCATCTGTCACGCAGCAACAAAACATAACTGATGTTATGTTGTCAGTTATACATAACTGATGAGGATACTGATGGGAAAGTTTGACCTCTATTGCCATATTACCAACATCCGTCTCTGACACTGTGGGCCAAAGTAATAAAACAGGAGGCATTACTTTCAGAGCAGCCCTTGTATGTTAATTGTCATTTTGAAAGTGTGTCATAAATGTAAATATGTTAATAAATAGTACAGTATTCCCACCACCTTTGCCTACTAGCGACATAATAAAATGTGACTGAATACATATGAGAATAGACTAAACATTTTGTCTTTTTTTTTTAACTTTGTATATTAGAATTCTTGTTTCTTTTTTCTTTTTTTTTTTTTGAGCTATAGTAGAAATATCACTATAAGCCTGATGAAATATTTCAAACTTTTCAGATTGCAAATGATGGAAAAAATACAAAAAAAGCAAATGTTTCATTGCTTTTTTTTTCCCCCTTGTAATATGAGGCATTAAATCCAGCTCTATGTTATGTGTTAATATATATTACTACTGAGCATGTACTTTCTAGCCATTGTAGTACTGGAATGTTATTACATATCTTGGATCTCCATGCTGAGTCCTGAATCAGGACACAGGCAGTGAAAACATAAAAGTCTGGTTTCCCACGCTCTGCATAAGCTATTGTTATAAAAACAATTAGTTGGCAAGACTAATATCTGGAATAAAATAAGTTGGACTCTTTGAACACCTGCAGAGATATGAGGAGGAGATCTCTCAATATATTTATTTATTTATTTGTTGCTGAAAAGCCCCATGGAGCTCATCTAGAGCTGATTGTTATCCTAATCATGCAAACGATTGTCTAACCAGGACAGAAGCTGCCTTCCTGCAGTGCACACACTGTATTTCAGAGTTACTCAGAAAAAGAAAGTTTGATCAATTATTATTTTACAAAGTTTTCTGTTTTTTTTTTGTTTTTTTTTTGTTCAGATACTTAGCAGGCTAGAATAGGCGATTAATATTATTAAATCTGACATATCATATCATGTGCTATACGTGAAGTAGTTTAGTGCTTACTCACAGCATCTTCCAGCTCATTTCTGGCTAAGGTGAATGTTAATTCATTGGATACATTTATTCAAGCAATATTTTTTCTTCTTATCTGATCACATTGCCATTAGCTTCTTTCCACCCTGTATTGCGTAGCATCCCATTAGTCCGTACACAACTTCAAGAGATGCATGCTGTAATTATGTAATGCTGTATCATGCATTATCACCTGGGGCACAAACAAAAAGTTAAATATTTCATTAAGAATGCAATTAGTAAGTAAAGCGAGCTGTGTAGTTTCCACAGTGATTTGCAGGTCCGATAAAAAAGCCACACAATAGCTACTTAAGCTACTTGGCAATGCATGATAGAGTTGCTGTGAGCAATGAACTAATTTGGTTTTGTATGAGGAAGTTCCTCGTATTGTAATTGATAACTATACTGCATAATGAATAAGCTAAGCCTATGAAATAGAGTTGTTAATAGAGAAAAGTTCTCTCTGTTAATGGAGATACTTATGAGGCACTGAGTAGAAGGAAACATTCAACATGGTATCTGCTGATCCACAGCAGGGCTCTTCTGCAATGTGTAAAAACATCTGATTAGGGCAGGGGAACCATGTGCAGCTCACTAAGATGTAAACTTCTAACCAGAATGTTCAAAGCTGTTTTTAGACACACAATTCCCCATTAACGTTAATAGGAAGTGTATGGTTTTCATTCATCTCTTTGAAAATTATATCCCACGAACTACTTTGAAACAATATATTCCCATAAGTGTTGACTCAGAAAGGAGTACTTCAGAAGGAAAAGTGAAGTTGCCACGATTCTGAATCACTGCAGCTTAAAAAAGTGGACTTACTTCCCCAAAGATCTGTGAGGCTTATGGATTAGAAAAGACCAGTGCTTTTCAATTTTATAAATAATGCTAATGGAATCTTCACTGTTTTATCAACTATTTAACTATTATTTTTCTCCGTGAGCTAATGATGCAAACCATATTACAAGAACAGGAATGAATTTGGTCTATGCATTGATTAGAAGTAATGGCATTTATCCTTTTTAAGTTTAAGTGAACAGTTTTTGATTTGAGCTTGCTAATTTTAATTGTGTGAACATGTGAAGTGTGATCATACATACACATGTTCTAAAAAAAATAGCCATTCACCTCCCTATCTTGAAATTTCTGTTTCTTTATGCATTATAAAATAAAATAAGTTTGTAAAACCCTATTTACTGATCAAGAACAATACTTTGTGTTTTGGTTGAATAATTCTTTCCATGAAAAATTAAGAATTCTTAACTGTAACTGTAAAACAGCTGAAAAATTGCATTTCAATTTTCATTTAATTGTAAGCATGACAGATTTGTATTCACAAGAACAATAGGAATTGTAGCTGTCCTTATTGCATGCTCACATTCCTGACCACATATCAGGAAGGTAGTCCTGCAAATTCAGAATTCCTCTCCTTACTGAACTTGTAACTAGTCTAGTTCACTTAAGTTAATTGACCTAATTTGTCCAACTCCATGTAAAGTTTAACCTAGGCCTAAAGTAGCATCTGTAATCTATCCTTTCTTCACTACCTTGTTCATAAAGCATCTTGAAAAATCTTGGGTTAAATGAAAATTTCTCTGGAAAATCATCAGATAAAACTACTGTTCCACAGTTTTATTTTGGGATTTGCTTTGTTTTAATAAGTATGATTTAGGATTGGCAGGAATGAAAATAAGATGTGGAGTAGAGCCCACAGTTAAAAATTCTGAATTTCCAGTGTCAGCTCAAAACTTTTGAGGTAAAGTCTGTTCTGATCTGTCATTCTTTTTGCAAGCTTTATCAACATGAGTGACCAATTTGCTGAAAATGCTCTGGAAAAGTCCTCCCAGAATTGCACGTGTATTTTATTATGATCATAACCAAGAGAAATCTTTTTTTTCTAGTGTGAGAAGGAAATATGAAAAGTGCTTGCCTATCACAGGGATCTTCGGCATGATGACATCATTTGCAATTTCTTTGTCAATATTTCTCTTCTCTGAATGGACACAATGAAACTGCTCTGCTTTCTTTCTTTCAAACACACAAACAGCATGAGCACATCTGTTTTGCATGATCACTGACAGCTCATCAAAAAGAAAAATGCACATTGCACAGCTTTTATCCAAATGAAGTGGAAAATGTCATCTAAAGAGAATGAACTTCCTTTACCTTTTGCCTTAAAGTTTTGCTTGTTATTTTTATCCACTCTTGATTTTAAAATGATGGAAATAATACACTATCTTCCTCAGTAGAAGCAAATTACCTAATCACTTACAGGACTGCAACTCCATTGACATTAATGAAACTGTTCTGGGTGTAAATGTAAGTAAGTGACATCAGAATCAGGTCACTAGTTTTCCTCTGAGCTATCTTTTTTTTTTTCTAAATAATATGCCTTTGGAGAATTATCCCAACATAAAATAATCATAAATTTGTGTGATTTTCTCCTTTTTTCTTTTTTCTTTTTTCTTTTTTCTTTTTTTTTCAGCTAAAGAAATGACAGAGGAACTTTAGAAACTTGTATAAGTACTGAGAGCCTCAAGGGAACTCTGGTTAATTCTCATTTTTTTCCTATGGTTCATTTTCCTCCAAGCATTGCTTTAAATATATATATATACATACATATATACATATATATATATACATACGTACATATATATATATATAGTCAAGCATCAAGTTGTAATGCAGTAAATGCAGTAATACAGACAATAAAGATGTACTGAATGAGTTCAGAAAGGATACTTAGAAAAAGAACAAATTAAACTTCACTTTTCAATGTCACTCAAAATTGAAGATTCCTCATATTTTAGACTGATTTTTTTTTTCTAGTGAACTGATCTGTTATATAGCTATAAAAAAATCTACAGAACTTTTCAATTTATCTTCATAACATTAGAACCTGATTACAATAATGTGATAAGGGCAAAATTTTAAGAGGATGAAGAAATGAAGGTCCACAGAATTGAAACTGCAGAAGTTGTTCTGAAAACTGAAACAAGTAAAAAGTAATCATCCATAGCTACTGTTTTTCATTAGCTGTTTACAGAACTATTACATGAGGGCAATCATGCTCTGGGACAACACAATCTGCATTATTTCTTGCCAATGTCTGAATTTGAAACCAGAACAACTAAATCTTTTTCTTTCTATGTCTAGCAACAGGTGAAAGAAAGAAAATGGACCTTTCAATTACATTCTATGGCCAAAATGTCTCACTCATTTACAAGCAATAGCTGATCACATCCTAACCCACAGGCATCTCATGTCTACCCCCAGCAAGCCTTCAGAGGTCAGTAGTGGAGAGCAGAGATATGTCAAAATAAAGTACTGGTCAACCAAATAGATACAAGATTAAGAGCGCAAGGATTTAAAGTCATGCTGGAGTAGTGGGAGAAAGACAGCTTCTGTAATAATACCCAGTTTGTGAACCTAGAATATACTCTACTATATCCCTGGAGCTGCAGATATTTCCCCTATATTCAGCACTCGTCAGGCCGCACCTCGAGTACTGTGTCCAGTTTTGGGCCCCTCACTGCAAGAAAGATATTGAGGCCCTGGAACGTGTTCAAAGGAGGGCAACGAAGCTGGTGAGGGTCTGGAACACAGGCCATATGAGGAGAGGCTGAAGGAGCTGGGAATGTTCAGCCTGGAGAAGAGGAGGCTCAGGGGAGACCTTATTGCTCTCTATAACTTCCTGAAGGGAGGTTGTAGTGAGCTGGGGGTCGGCCTCTTCTCTCGTGTCATTAGTGATAGGACCAGGGGGAATGGTTTCAAGCTACGCCAGGGGAAATTCAGGCTGGACATGAGGAAGTATTACTTTTCAGAAAGGGTGGTCAGGCACTGGAATGGACTGCCCAGGGAGGTGGTGGAATCACCGACCCTGGGAGTGTTCAAGGAAAGACTGGATGTTGCGTTGAGGGACATGGTTTAGTAGGAGCTATTGGGAATAGGTGAACGGTTGGACTGGGTGATCTTTTAGGTCTTTTCCAACCTTAGTGATTCTATGATTCTATGATTCTATGATTCTATGATATAAGCTGCGGTTATGTCAGGAGTACAACTCAGCATAACCAGTCCGAGTAAAAGCAGCTTACTCCAGATTCTAGAAGAACATCAGTAACCCCATGGGAGAAAGTACTGCCTGAGTGTGAACTCAGTGTTCAGTTGGGATCAATAATATGAGGGAAAAATGAGGTTAATGTTTGACATCACAGTCCAAAGTTTGTTAGACTTTTTCAGCTGACTTCCTGCAGCTTTGGACACCAACTCAGTATTCAATTTTAAGAGGCCCAAGTTCTGTGAACAGACTTCAGTGGATAAAATTGGTTACTTAGCCACTAGTCTTGCCACTTTCTAAGAAATGAAAAAAAAAAATATTTCTAGTTAATTACAAATAAACAGCAGGTGATGAAAACATTTAAATTCAGTAAAATATTTTTTTTTTCTATTTGCCAACTTCAAGCAAGCTAACTAGAATTTTAAAATTACAACTGACCTCAAGAAAGTTTGTTTGAATACAAAAGAAAAGCAACGTATCAAAAATTTTTGAACACAGAAAATTTCCCTATTGCAGAGATACTAAATAATAGCATAAAAAACACTGAAATCATTGATGATGTAGAAAATTAGTAATTTCTGTTTTAAAGTAATTCATGTTTACAGAAAGAGCAAGGAATTATTTTATGACACATTGATCTGGCTTATAGTATTGAGAAGCAAATTTCTATAATCTATTCCACACAATGTACCTATCTCTACCATTAAATTAAGAAGAACCAGGTCACTAGAACAGGAGCTAGAAGTCAGTCGCCCATGTTATTAAGCTGCTGAATGATCCTTGGCTTAGTTTTTGCTACCTACTGTTCTCCGTAAAAATTCCCGAAGAACATTTGGAAGTTGTCATACACAATGATTTGCAATGATTTCTCATCCTACATGTTCCTCTGTATGATAAGAAATGGGATACAAAACCCACCTCAGTGCAAGGTTATACTGGACAATCAATTGCAAACCGAGCGTCAGAAGTACTGGTGTTACGGCTAGGCAGACCATGTCTTCAGGTATAGCCAGTGCAAGTGAGAAAAACTGATACTGACCTTAAAAATTTTCTGTCTGCTATGAATCAGGAGTGCCTGATATTAATTATTACAGTTTAAAAATATTGGGCACTCTTAGCTACACAAGTCCCAGGAAACTAATCAGTCTGTCTTTAATATAATTCAATCATTATACAGGTTTCCTATACTATAAAGATAATATTTTTATAATATCCTTCAGGGTCATATTGCTGATATAACTTATTGCTTTGACAGACTGTTACATAAAGTAGAGTAGATCTAATTCTGCCTAGAACTCTGCATTTTTTGCATCTGACAGCAGGAAGCATTTGTCACTAACCTAACCCTTATGTTGAGAAGGATAAACTGAGAAAGCATATATCAGCTGAATCCTGTGAAGACTCCAGAGCTGTATCTCCAGTAGTATGTAAAAAGTCTAGGATCCTCTTTGGCACTGAGACCAGCTGGCATGGCTCCTGTACATAATCTCAGCTTTTATATCCTTCAAATGAGCCCCATTCACATTGTCTGTTGGGAATGGTCATTGGACTGTGCTAAACTCTGGATTATGTCCAGACATTCCTTGGGAGAGTGCTAGCTGGACAAAGTGTGCCCATGGACTGACTGCACTAGTGAAAACAATCTGTTGACTGTGGGACAGTAATCAGATCCATGCCTTGGAGCAGTTCGGTTTACCAGCAGAGGCAGCAACCAATTGTCCGGTCTCCTGCTGCCCATTCTGACAGAGAATGCTCAACTTTATCTAAGTTCTAAAGAGATCTAAGTAAGAAAGTATGATTGACTATGTTATTGTGCTTGATTAGACTATTGCACAGGACTCCATTTTTTCAGGCCTGCCAGCATTTTTAGGAATGTTCTTACGTCTTACTCATGAAAAAACTGTTTTAGAAAATTCATGCATTCTCTGATATGTTAATTCTTCACAAGGATTTCTTTTATAAGAGATGGTAAATACATCAGACAATCTGTAAATGTGTTGAGATAGAGAACTATGGAGAGCAGCTGGCATTTCATAAACTGATGCAAAGATTAGGGTGAATGTTTTTTACAACTGAGACTACCTAAGGAATAAAAATTAAAACATATAATATTCAGTGGACAACAATGGAGATGTACAAATGGCTCTACTATTACTCCTATTGTGTTCTCCTTTCCATTGACTGAAATCTGATGCTTTCAAACTGCTTTTTGTTATTATATATTATATACTGTTGTTATATATTATATAATGTTACATTATATGCAATTTATGCTAAATAGATTTGGAAGAAACCTATTTTTACTGCAAGAATGTTTCTTGAAGAAAAGAACACTTTAAAAGCTGGCAAGTGCATATATTAAGGCCAGGTAATGAGGCCTTTGGAAGCACCATGCATTTGTGTACTTGAGACATTTAGAGTGTTTTAAAACAGTATACTTGGAATTGCTCAATCATTTTTCATTGTTAACAGGAATTACTTGGATAACTCCCCACAGTAAGCAGTTGTCTCCAAAGCCTTCAGAGTTGATAAACTATATTTCAACATTAAATGAAAAATTTAACATTTTCTTTTGAAGAAATACGTGCATATTACTTAGAAGAAAAAGAAAAAAAAAGAAGAAATTGAATTCCAAATAATATATTTATATATGGCCCTTGCAGTAAGAATCCTTGACATTTTGGCCATTGAATTTGTGTTATTGCTGGAAAACTAAAATGACAAGCAAGGTTCTTTGGCAAAGGATCTGAAATGAGAATAAGTAAGCTTAGGGCTTTGCAGTCAATACACCATCAGCCTTTTTTATCTGTACCACATTGTCTACTGAAGGAGGCCATTGGTTTAACTGATTAAAAGCAGATGCTTAAGGCAGATGTTTGGAGTTCAAAAGAATAGACTGTACACTTATGAAATGCTTCCCTGCAAGGCGCTCAAGGCTATAGAAACAGGTACAGAATGTCCTCAGGTTCAAATTTAAAATATTCTAGGTAGCGGAGAAAGAACATTCACCTTATACTCTGTATACAGTGTTCTTGGTTTTGAGACTGTCTGTACAGTACAGTATGATTATGTTTGAGCTTGTCCAGCAACTCTTCAGAAAAGTAAAAATCTGCTCTGTATTATTACTTCTGTAACCCTTTTATCTCTATAGTCCCGTGGTGACTTCACTAGGAGGCAAGATGGCAGATTGCCTGCCTGCTGCTGCTATGTAGGAGAAAGGGTGCTATAATCTGAGGGCATCTATTCTAGCTGCATTTTTTTGGACCATATAGCACTTTCTGCCTTTCTAAGTAACCATTTACCAATAATAAAAAAATCTCACTATTTTATCAAAGTGTGTATATGAGAATTAAATTCTAAAAGAAGGGGGGCAAAGCCTCAATATTAAGTCTCCCAGGGCACCTCCAGTTCTGTGATCTCTTCCTGTCTGCCTAGAGCACCATGTCAACCCTTGCCCTTGCAAGGCTGCAGCAGGGCCTGACTCCTGCTCCACATTGCCCTGCTATGGACATTCGCTTTGTGAGTCCTACCAGAGATTCACATCCTAGCCAGGCTTCAGTCCCTCCTTTTCCCCAGAGAAGTTGCTGGTCTGGGGATGCCCCACTGTCTTGTCTGCCTTGCCTCTGGCTAAGCAATGAAATGGGCCCTGACTACTGAACCCTGGTCTGACAGCTTAGGGTTGCGTCTGCCCCAATTCCTGGCCCCGAGGGAGCTTCTAGTGCCAGTGTAAGAGGAGTGACTGTGCCTTTGGTAGGAAACCAAGTGTGTCTGAGGCCACCAATTAGTCCGACCACTTTCATGATACTAAATTATGCCAGGTGTGGAAATTGGGAGGGCAAATAAAACACACTGCCTGGGAGTGATCTTCATTCTACTCTAACTTACAAACCTTCTTTATTAAGGTTGGTCATAGTCTTCCACCTGCGAAGGCATCACTGTCTTCAAAGACAGCATCTTCTGTCATGTCCAAAGCCCAAAGCCTTAAAGCTGTCATTTTTCAGATCTTGTGGGCTTTAAAACTAAGTAACAATTTGCATGCCTGGATAGATTCCCTACTGGTGAGCACTATGTTTGTTACAAACATGAACATTTGAAATGCTCCAAAGTCTTTGTAAGCAAACTTGTCTGGCATTATATCCTTGAAAATGTGCTTGTTTTCCATTTGCAAATAAATTTCTGAGAGTCCCAATGGGGTTATGAAGGATTCAGAGGAGCAAATATTTCTTTTCCTACATTATTTTACCTCATTTTAAGAGAAAAAAAATTGTATAATGTGACTGAGTTTGTTTGTTTCTATAAATATAATTATATTGTACTTCATAAAACCTTTTATCCTTTTTGGGAACAGTATAATCTCTTATGTGTTATATTGAAAACACATGAAGAGATGCTTCCATGGACAAGCTAAACCAGAAATCACTGTTATCCAGAACAGCCTATATGTAGGGAGCAGGAGGAAACATGAAGGCTCAGTGAAAGTATTCAGTGAGCTACATATTCTTGGTATTTTTCCAGAAACACTGCTGAAGCTTTGAAATTGTTTGTAGGTGCATAGATCTGTTCTGAGTTGGATAGGCAGGATGAATTTTGAAAGGAATTCTTGAAGTTTTACCTTGATATTCATTTGCTGGGAGTTTGTAGACCTTTACATGCATCCTTTCCAATTCACACATATGTCATTGGAGACTAATTTAGGGAAAAAGAATAGAAAATGGATAAAGGATTACGAATCTAGGAACACCATCAGCAGAAATAACAGGAAATGTAAGACATGTCTCTAAATGAGACACTGAAAGTGCATCCAACGGTCAGGGAGATAACCAAGGAAGAAGGGAAGCTCAGAAGTTAATAAATGGCAAGGCTTCAGCCCAAGAGGTTTGTAGATGCCCCATTACTGCAGGTATTCAAGACCAGGCTGGATGTTGATGATGAGTTTTGGGCCCCTCACTGCAAGAAAGATATTGAGGCCCTGAAACGTGTTCAAAGGAGGGCAACGAAGCTGGTGAGGGGTCTGGAACACAGGCCATATGAGGAGAGGCTGAAGGAGCTGGGAATGTTCAGCCTGGAGAAGAGGAGGCTCAGGGGAGACCTCATTGCTCTCTATAACTTCCTGAAGGGAGGCTGTAGTGAGCTGGGGGTTGGCCTCTTCTCTCATGTCATTAGTGATAGGACCAGAGGGAATGGCTTCAAGCTACGGCAGGGGAGATTCAAGCTGGACATGAGGAAGTATTACTTTTCAGAAAGGGTGGTCAGGCACTGGAATGGACTGCCCAGGGAGGTGGTGGAGTCACCGAGCCTGGGGGTGTTCAAGGAAAGGCTGGATGTTGTGCTGAGGGACATGGTTTAGTGGGAGCTATTGGGAATAGGTGAACGGTTGGACTGGATGATCTCTTAGGTCTTTTCCAACCTTGGTGATTCTATGATTCTATGATTCTATGTGACTCTGGGCAGCCTGGTCTGGTGGTTGGTGACCCTGAACATAGCACGGGGGTTGACACTGGATGATCATTGTGGTCCTTTTCAACCCAGGCGATTCTGTGATTCTATGATTCTATTATTCTATGATTCAGAACAGGATCTTATAATCAACTTGTTAGTTAGAAGAGATTAATTAGAACACAGTCATATCAGAAGCTATGAGTCCAGCACTGTCTGCAGGGTTAATAAGTAATCAGAATACAAAAAGTTCACTCAGAAAAGGTAAGAATATAAAGGCAGAACTAAATGAATTATTTGTATCCCTGCTGAGTACGAAGGAGCATGACGAAGCTCCCATCTCGAAACTGTTATTTGTGAAGGATGAGTCGGAAGAGTCATCTCAACCAGAACTAGTGGCAGAAAAATCTTAGAGTATTGATCATTAAATAAAAAACTGTGAATTGTAAGGCCAAGATAACAGTCATCCAAGGTCTTTAAAAGAAATAAAATGTTACACTGCCAAACTATTAAATATGGTACATAGTCTATCAATTAAATCATCCCCCTTAAAGGACAGAAAATTGTTTTTAAACAGTGATTCACAGATTATAGCGCTGTAATCTTAATCTCCATATTTCCAAAAATTTGAAAAAACCTGTTACAAACATATACTTAGTAGGCATGTAGCTAAACACAACAGGAAAGAGTCAACATATTTGTAAAGGGAACATTTGTAAAGTCAACATTTGTAAAGGGAAGTCATGTTTCAAAAGCTGCATGTGTGATTTGTGACGAGGCAAATAAGCATATATACATGAGATCAGATTAATTCAGTGAACTTTGTTTTTTAAAAGGTTCTCAGACAATTGCTCATCAAAGACCATCAGAAAAATAAAGCTATCACAAGTTAAAGCAAAAATCCTCTTATGAATTTTAGAGATGAGCAGAGATAAAATGTTATTTAAAAGATGGAAAAATAAAGAATTGGGGAAACACAGATTTTTCCAGTTAAAATAAGTGAAAGTGCCAGCCAAAAGGGCAGATAATATTCATTCAGTGTAAACGTGTACACTGTAACAGATTCCCAATTAGCTTTTATAATCAAAAATAAAAGAACTCAAGGTCAGTTTCTGACAATACAAGCAAACAAAAAAACCAACACAACAACCATCAATGCCAATCTGGAACTCAAAAGACAAATGGAA
Source organism: Tetrao urogallus (assembly GCF_951394365.1). Classification (NCBI taxonomy): domain Eukaryota; kingdom Metazoa; phylum Chordata; class Aves; order Galliformes; family Phasianidae; genus Tetrao; species Tetrao urogallus. The sequence goes on from NC_136814.1 coordinate 60,705,523, forward strand.
TACTTGAATTTCTTAGGATAAGTAGCAAATCAGAAATGTATATACTGTGTTATGGTATAACTCTAATGTGTCCCTTTATTGAGTAAACTAGGTGGACATACAATTTTTTTCCTTCTTTTAAGATATGTAGTAGAAAACATGCAGAATAATTCAGCAGGAATAACAATGATGAAGAACAACTGTCATAGAAGTAGGCTACATAAAATAGCACTTCCCAGACTGGAAGGGAGAGATTTTCCTCTGAAAGTAATGCTTGTTTTATTATGTTGACCCACAATGTGAGGTGTAGATACTGGTGCTATGGCAGTGGAGGTTGAACCTTCCTGCCAACATGCCATTACATTTTGTTACCATGTGACAGATGGCAGCAGAGAAGCAGTGTGACAGAATGGTATCAGATGTGCAAGTTAATATGAAGAAAATGTGTGGAATTGAATTATTCCATGTGGAAAAAATGGCATCTGTTGACATTCATTGACACTTAATGAATGTTTATGGAGGCCAAACAGTGCATGTGAGCACAGCGAGGCGGTACATTTCAGCCACAGCAACAGTGATGAGAAAGACAAGTCATTTTTCAGGCAGCCATGAACAGCTGTCACACCACAAAATAAAGAGCACATTGATCAGGTCATTCATGGGAATTGGCTAATGGTGGTGACAAAAAATGCTGTTTTTTAGCCAAGAGTTTGTTCTATGAGATGTTGTTCCTGTGCTCTTTGTATCTGTTGCAATTTCTGTGGAATTAAAAAAGAGGCATTACTTTCAGAGTAATCTACACACGAGTTGTGGAGTGAAGGTGAGTAGGAAATCATTATCTATTGATTTTTGCAATGGAAGAAAAAACAGAATATCTAGTACATTTTGTTTCACCATTTAGGACTGATCTTTGTCAAAAGTGCAGCAGTGGGAACCTTGCACCCAAGACACAAATTAAGTATGTTTCTATGTACTCCAGGGGGATAGTTTGATGATTTGATAGCCCATTTGACTGATTGCCATTTCCATACTAATGAATGAAGATTAAAGATGAAATGTTCTTCTAATTTCAGAAATATTCGATTTAAAACTGAGTGCTGTTATTTGGTCTTATACATTGCTAGGTTTTAAACTGTAAATCATTCTCAAATGGTTGTTTTTATTCCTCTCTAATTTCCACTCCTCTTCAAATAAAAATAAGTTAAAAATCCTCTAAGCTGACCATTTGCTTAGCTAACATTTTTGGGTATTTTATTAATATTTCTGCATCAACAAACAGAACTGTGAAAATCTATAGTATTGACAGGAAAGACCTAAGATTTGAGCAGAATGAGCTAGCAATTATAATGTGAAGTGGGCTTGATAAAAACATCTCACAAGTAGAATTAAAAACCGTGGTCCAGAACCCCTCCTGCTGTGACTGGATGTAGGAAAATATTGGGTTTGCAGTTTGAATTTTGGAGATGTGGCAGCAAGAGGTGAAGTCTGTTGAAAAAAAACCCAAAACATTATGGTGGCATTAAGCAAATGTTCTACCCTCAAATCCTATACTATTACAGTTCTGATCTAAAATGTTGCAGTCAAAAAATACTCTAGCAGAGTAGCTCCTTCATCTTCTGAAATTACCTCAGGTATTTATATTTCCAAGACTGTTCTCATACCATTACTCTGTCTGTAAATTGGTGAGAAATTCTGTCTAGGACTGAAGTAAGAGAAAAATGTCAAAAATACTATTGCCAGCAACAGATATTCATGGAATTATGAGAATAAGCATCAGGGGTTCCTCAAATGTCAACTGTGAAGCACTGTAACTTATCTCGGGCTGTGCACTTATAAGGTAATTACAGAGGAACTTTTTAAGATAAGATTTTTCTGAGAATAAAAGGCATCAGAACATAAGATGATTTGTATATTGCTTTTTGTCGCCTGTAAAGGCTTACCCAGAAAACAGCTGCACCTGTCACACTGAGATCTTTCAAGTTTATCCGTACTAAAGGTGAGCATGTGAACTGTGGGTTAAAAATGTGAGCAAGTGGACAATACCTTAATTCTTAGTTTTAATTTCATGTGGATAAGTTCATTACCAGTTCTCTGTGGCCAAGCTGGTTATTTAACAATGCTTTGTTAATGCACCATCTTGCACTTCCATGAGATCTGTGAAGCAGCAGACCTGAGATCATACTGTCTGTAGACTTAGCCTTGTTTACAGTGGGAACAAGCACAGTCCTCATTACAGCAACTCTGACTTCTTTAGTGTGTGTTAATTACATTTCCTCTTGATCACTGGTTGGGAATAATCTGTGTGCTCATATACTTTATTACTTGGTCTGGCCTATCAGCACATTCTTGATGAGTTAAGCCCTTGGCTATGACAGAAAGAAAAGGCTAAAGAAAGCATGAGCTATGAAAAGAAAACAAATTCATTTATTTGCAGTGTCATGCAGACACTGTTTAGAAACAGTGGGCAATGCCCCACATTCTCACTTCTTGTTACCATCACTTTTTCGTATCCATGTGAGAGTGGTGCTATGGGCCTTCTGGTCTTCTGAATGTTTGCCTGAGAACTGAGCATGTAATTCCCTGACTAATTCCATTTGACACATAGATCTCAGTTGGAGATGATGTATCACTGTCTAAAGATTTTACAGAAAGGACAATCTCCATGAATATTTGATTTTCTGAGAGGAAATAAGAGATTTTTTGTTTTTCTAAAAACGAGCAGCTTTTGCAAGTTAATAACAACAAAAATGTATTTACAGCTAATGCCCTTTATTTACTATCCTTCAAGCTGATTCCAGGATTATTTTTGATAAACACTTTGAATTCCTCTGGCCACTGATTTTGTCCATTGTTTTTATACTTGTTTTGTCCAGTTTAATTCTTTTGTTTGTGGCTCTACAAATTACCTAAAGCTCTCTGATAGAGAGGTGGGCTAGTTTACATTCTGATGTAGAAAGGGTCCAGCTATTTGGAAGAAAGCTGGAGAAAACACGCTGCTCAACCCAAGTGGGAAGTGAGGCAGGAAAGTATATAGGAGTTTTATGCTAATTTGGGCAATACAAAGTTCATTCTCTTCTTGCATACATGAAAAAGGTGAGTTTAACCTCTTTTTACCAGCAGTTGTAACACTAAGCACAAGTTGTGACTGCTGCCATCTAACATGCTTGCTAGCATCCCAACAATGTCAATGGTCTGTGGATGAAGAAACACAATTGCTATATGGTCCAAATGTCGTTTGGACTGATATCTGCTCTAGAAAACCCTTCCAGCTTGAGGGGTCAGCATAATGGATTTACTGGGAACCAATGCAGCAGACTCTGCTGGGGTCAGTGAAGATCACATGTTCATGTTGCTTTTCTTTTCTTCTCTGCCTGAAAACAGGGGAAAAGAGACTTAGACACACGCAAGGAAATAGGGGCTGTTACAGAATGACTGAATGTACAAGCAGTTCTCAAGATGTAGTATTCAATAAGCTTTCTCTGTGCCCCAGGAAGACTGCCAGCAAGGATTTAAATACCAGAAGCATTGCCAATAGTCTTATGTTTGCTTTACAAGAGTCTGTATTTTCCCCGGGTTGGGGAGGGGGGTGGGGATGAACACTTAAAAATATCAAAAAATACTGTTCTGGAGAGTAATAGATTGGGAAGATCTTCTATGAGTTCAGACTTGAGACAGATAAGCAGGCTAAAGTGAATAACGTACACATTTGATTACTCAGCAGTTCTAGATTTGATTTTGTCTACAGTCAAATGGGTTTCATATTTACGAGACAAAAATTACCTTAGATAGTTTCATTTCTTTTTGTTCACTGACAACACAGTAAGGAAAAAAATTGGTTTAGAAGCACCTAAATAGCAGGTAGACTTTTCTGTCTTTTTTGAACTAAGGTAATATAGATAATCAGAAACACTTCAGTTTGTCTAGAAACACCCTCAGCAATAACTAAATATTCACATATCAAGATTAGAGTTTTTTGTCATTACACAACAGATATGGTAATCAGTCTTAATAAAATAATATTTTAGATAAAAGTTTAATTAAACTGATTCTTCTTCTCCAGAGGGAATAGATTTGTTCTTTGTAGGCAATATTAGTACAATCTAAGTCTGTATTTTGTTCATCATTTGTTCATCAAGGAGGCATAAATCAATAAAAACACAGGAACTTCCAGAGCAGATGAAAACAGTGGTCTTCACAGTTCATCCCTCTTCTGCTTGGAAACAACTACTTTAGAAATCAATGGCAAAGACTGATATACTGTAGTAAAATCTCTGTTTACCCTGTCAGTTTGAAGGAATACATTTTTTATCTTTCACTAAAATAATAAAATTGACTAATAAACCTACCGCTATAAAGAATGACTTAGAATAATTTCCAAACAAACAACTACATGCTTCTGTCCTGAATGAGACTGGTCAGAGAGACTTGTGTCCGGCGGACAAGTAATGTAAAATAGCTGCTCGTAGTTCAACACAAACCACAGCTCTGTGGCAAATTGGGAAAAATACAAGCCAAAATATTTGTACCTAGAGCCATTTTTATTCAGGCCTTATGTTATTTGACACAGATATGACACAGGATCTTATGGGAAACCTATCTCTTTTTGGAACTGTTTTTGATGCCTGAATAGGATTGGGGCACTGTCATTTGTCACCTACATTTAAGTAGCTGTATGTCTCTTTTGCTGTTAGAAGTATATTACTGTCTCAGATGAGTTAGTATGCTTGTCCTTACACTAAATGTCATTTTGTGGTTGGCATTAATGATTCCACACTTCTATCCAGCATAAATCTGCTTTTGTTCTTACAAATTGGGCGTACTTTTGGCACTATAAGGGCATTCAGTCCCCTTATTGGCAGAGCATTTCCTTTATCATAAACACAGAATGTTATAACCGTGTAAATCTCAGTCTTACAGAGTGATAATTAAGCTTGATTTTAACCAAATGTTTAAGTGCTCTGCTGAATTATTATTGTAATGTCTACTATTTCACATATTCAAGTCTACTGTCTATCTGTAAAATTGATCTTTTTTGAATGATACAGAGAAGAAACTTTCCTACATTTCTATTTTATACATGAGCCTCTAGGGATCACAACTTAGTTATGAGAAAATATTCTAAAAGAAGATTACAGTCAATGTAAATTTTTTTGCTGAGACCATTGAACATTTGTGCATTCAACAGAAAAACAGTGAAAACCAGCAGTTCTACCTTGATCTTGAGTTTTGAGGTCAATCCTGGTCACAAGTAATCTTTCAGTGATCCTTAGGGCAAATGAAGGTCAGTTTAACATTCCTGTCAAATTGAACCTCATAAAAACAAAACTTTCAGAGGGAAGGGTGTAAATCCACAAAAAATGAAACCAAGGAAAATGTTTGCAATAACCTTTGCAGGAGTGAAACTGCCCAGTATTGGGAACAGTTCTGCATGTTTTGCTATCATCACAGCAAGTCAGAGGAAAAATAATGGCTGTTAATACTGAATTTCATGTGTTATTTTTGTATAGAGTAATAGACTTAAATGTTTTTAAATGTTCAGCCTATTTTATTGAGAATAGGCTAAACCAGTCATTTTGAAGCTAAGCATTTTGAGTTGTTCTAGTGGAGTTTGTCCTTGAGAATGCCCTTGAACTAAATATTTGAGAATTTTCTTATTGTGATGTTATGTTCCCATTATTAAATGAACTTATACTTGAATCTAGTAAAGAACAAACAAGGAGGAATTTAGAAGGTGTGAAAACTGAGAGTAGCTAATGGAATCCACTGAGCAAATGGGTTGGTCTTCCTGCGAGGACTGTTTATCATTTGGCTGTGGATTAAACAGATTCCCCAGGAGGTGTTATTGCAGTAAAGTTCATGTTACTCCATCATATTTGTATTTCAGGATAATGACTGTCTACATTTGAATTTATGTAAATTAACATGATCTGACCTTACTGTCTTGCAAATAAAGCCACTTTCAACAGATATATGATGAAACAAAGCAATGCTGTTTTTTCCGTCTTTTCTTCCTTGTCAGGAAAGGACTGAAAGAAAATAACCTGCATATGAAAACTTAAAACTTAATAGAAAGTGAATTTTAGAGTCTCTCTAGAACACTATTAATGTGATGGAGAACATAAGAGAAAAATGTTAATTTTAAAGTCAGGGAGCTAATGTATAAACCTACTGATTTATGTAAGTTAATTGCATCTATATCTGTGCATGCAGATAAAAAACATAATTTCATTTTTATGTGTTTATATGCATGGTTACAGAAATGTGTTTAATTTTTCCCTTCACTAAATTCTGAAAAGTTCTTTAAAATATATATTAATACCTTGTTTTCATTTTGGAATAATTAAAAGCAGTCAATTTGGCCTTTACCAAATTTATGTTACAAAAGTCTCTCTTTATGTAAGGAGAACTGTATCAAATATGAATCTCAGGAACAACTTCTGTGGACAGAAATAATTTACACGCAACAGGAGTGAAACAGTCCAGACACACTTTCAATTTTCTGCTTAAAAAAAAAGAAAGAAGAAAAGACATGATATTTGGCAAATTTAAGAAGTGTGAATTCATTAAGAAGAGCGAGTGATGTAAAAGTATTAGTTATTCAAGAAGATCTGGAGAGAAAATTATGTCCCATGTTAAACTTCTTCACCAAAACATAATGCACTGATAAAACTTCACCTGAAGTCCTAAATCTCATCCTTTTAAAGTATTTTTCACATCTTCTGTGACTCTGATATCATAGGAGAAGCAGATTTTTATTATCCTGACTATAGTAGGTAGAAGTATACTATTCATGGAAGAAAAATCCTGTTCTCAGTTCTGCAGAAGATTTCATTTTGATTGCATGAGGATAAAAAGTTTTCCATGAACACTGAATTATTGCATATGAGCTTGTGTTCTAAGTTCTTGACGTTAATATTTTCTAGTGACTTTGGGATGTTTACAAGGTTATTCACACAGCTTGTTTTTGTTACTATTATTTCTCATTGTAAAGACTCTTCAATGGTTTTGCAAAACTTGAGGAAAACTTTTCTAGATGAACATGATTATTTAAATCCTAGTGACATTCTGAATATATTTTTTGTCTCTGAAATGTTAGCACTGCCCATGGCAAACTGGTAATTATATTTATTACTTTACGTTTCAAAATAAGATTAACCATTCTTATCTTTGAATTTTGAAGGGTCTTTCTTTCTTCTTTTTCCTTGTAATGTTCTTGGCAAATAAAACAAAATAAATACAACACTCCTTAACCCTTCAGAACTTTTAAATATTTCAGAGCACTTGCCTGATACATTATTCTAATTTAATCTTTAAAGTAACTTTTATTTCAAAATAATAATAACAGTAATAAAATGAAGTATTCTGTTTACCTTAAACTCAGCTGGCAAATTCTTCACTTTCTGCCTCATTTTACCACAACCAAATTGCACTACGAAATATGTCTATCTTATTAAGGAATGTTAATTTAAATAAGATTACATTCAGTATAATTTCTTAACCACAGAAAAAAAGGAAAACTACATAGAATGATATGGATCTTGGATTAAAAAAATCTTCACCTGCATTCTATGCAAAAATTCTAGGTTAACTTTTTTTCCCACTGAAGAGCTGAAAAGTGATTGGATCAGCCATGAACATAAGAAAGCAGAATCCCACATAAAAGACTTAGAAAGGCCAATTAAAACATTTGTGCTCTTTTAGAGTGACCCAAATGATACTAAAACCTGTGGAGTTTATTTCTGTGATGTGAATGTTGGCTAGATCACATGCCAGGGTCTGAGCCCTATAGAATTTATATAATTTTCCAGGAACTAGTTCTGCTTGGTGTGGCCAAATAGTTATGATAAGCTATCAGGTATCTGAAATGGATTGTTCCATCGTTATATTTGCAAAAGCCTAACAGAAATTTCAATTTGTAAGTGCTTCCTATCTTCCGCACACTTTATTTAAGTATTTGAAAATCTTTTTTTTAATGATTGTTATCAATATTTTAAAATTGGACACACAGGAAGATTCATAGTGGGAATACACATGCAAGAATTACAAAAAATTGTGTCATCGTGAAAATGTCTCCCACCTGAAATCCTTCTAAACCCATTTTTAGGCTTAGAACCTGCACTGAAATGTGCAAGCCACAATTTGTATTGTCTTTTTTTGAAACTGCTTGCCTATCTGCAAGGGAGAAGCTGTATTGTAAACATATTGCTTCAACATACAAATCAGGAAAAGATGTAGAACAACTAAAATTTTACTTTATGTTGCCATAGTAAACATTTTTGTTCCAAATATCTATTTCTGTTTAGAGACTTAATTTCCAAATGGCAGGTTGAATAAACTTCTAGAGCCCTTTAGACTTTCTAATATCCCACATTTTTTATGCTATCTTTATATATAATACAAGTATGTATTTGTAGGGTGATTAGTATCATTAGAATATGCTGTGTGCATAAACAAAGAGTTGTCCCTGAACTGTTTTGTTTTGTAAATGGTTAGTCACAATAAGATATTAGGGAGTAGCGAGAAAAGTGTATTTTAAGACAGACAACTTTTTACCTTTCACATCAGCAAAAGTTGGATTTTGCTCACAGCTTATTTTCAGATTGTTTAAGAGGATGCTTTTTCTCTGAAAGGCCTTTCTGCTAAGTAGATATGAGAAAAATGTAAACTCTGATTTTCAAGAAGATAGTTCAATTGCTTTTGCCAGCTATACATTTGGACACTTACAGAAGGAGCCTGGGAAGACCTAGGTGATGAAGTGAAGCAGGCAGGACAATCTCTTCTAGCCAATTCTTTGTACTCCTAAATTTGGGAAGTGTCTAAAGGAATAAAGGGCTGAAAGATAAGTCTTTGTGAGAAATCTACATCTACTTTAGGTGAACAAAAGCAGTAATATGAACCCTGATGTCTTCATTCTGCACTCTGATGTTATTCAATTCTTAAATTATGTTTTCATTAAAGGTATGCATATATCATTAAGAATTGAGTCTTAAGCAGATCTAGCAATAGGCTAAACTGAAAATCACCAGTTTTCAGAAATATCCATGGAAAATATAGAACTCTATAAAGTGAGATCTGCAGTCAAGGACATGTAAGGACAGACTTTCATGGAGGTCCTCCTTGAAGAATTCAGAATGTGTTAAGAGCATGGACGTTATATCACATGATCCCTTTCATGCCATAATCCCATAGTGAAAACAATCTCAGGGGTGCATGATAGGATTTAATACGGAGAAAAGCTCAAAGCTATTAAAAATCATTGAGGAAGTATTATTAGGAAGGTTTGAACATTCAAGAAACTTTTTATTCAAGACGCTAAGATCCATGTCATGCTTGGAATCTGCAAGTGATTAATTAGTTAAGACCTATGAACAAATCAGAGGACTTTTATTTTTGATTTTTTTTTTTTAATTTAGTTGCTTTGTTTTGGAAACAAAGCAAAACAAAACAAAAACAGCATTACAATTCCTTTGAAATTTAATCACTTAGCAGTGGAGAAACTATTGTCCTCTGCTCTTATGCAGTAAAAGAGAGGAAGATGAATGAAGTCTGCAGAGTTAGGTAACAGTAGAAAGACAAAATGAAATGTAGGACTTTGGTGTCCTGAAAGAATTACTAAAGCCAGGAAAGTGCAGATGAAAAGAAGACATGATATGATATGTAGATGGATTTACATCTATTAATCTAGCTCAGAAATTCCTGACAAATTATCATGTCACTTTCTATGTAGACTCTTTTCAGAGAGAGATGCATGAGAAGTTCAATATGCAGCTATGAAGGTGTTCATTACACAAACAGATATAGCAAACAGAAGTCAAGATTTTAGCTGAGATGGATTTGAAGCAAAGATTTGACTCTCAGTCACTCATATTCAGGTGTGCATGGTGTGTGGAATCTTACATTATCCCCTGCTGTGGCTGTTCTGCTTTTCACACTGGAACAGCATCAGTCTTTCACTTCCTAGTGCGGGCTAACATCCGTTGCTAGGGTTTTGCACTTTGGATAAGTAAATATTGGATGAGTGAGTAAGCAAGTCTGACTCTGTGACTTACAAACAGCATCAATTTTTGTTCCTTTCAGTACTAAACAATCAATTGAACAATACAGACGGGGAGAAATCAGAGAGACATTACAGGTTTCTTACCTTTCCCCCTCTAGAAGCTAATTGACTGGACATTATAGCTCAATGGTTTTCCCCGTATCTACACCTTTCTTCCAATCTGAATGTACCCTTCTGTGCCAAAAAGATAAATCCTGCTCAATTTTATATTAGGAAACAACCAAGTTCACGAGCACATGAACTAGGAGTTCAATCCACTTTGTCATTGTTTAGTAGGTACTTAGTGCAGAAAATAATTTGGCAGTAGGTACCTGTCCATTATCAACTGGAATTGGAATCCATTGATTATTCCAAGATATTAAAAAGTAACTCCAAAATTTTTTATGGTCTGACAGCAGAAAGGAGATTGACTCCTCTTCCCTACAGTTTTGCCTCCTCCATCCTCACAAATAAGATATTATGTTCTGTTGCCACCATGCAACTTAACAATGTTTGTATTACGTATCTGACTGCTAATGAAAACTCTTTTAAATACCATTGATGAGCTACAAGAAATTTCTACACACAGCACTACTGCAGTGCTGATTCATCCTACCAAGCCGTAGTCCTGGAGAGTGAAAATCAACTAAAGAAATACCAATCAGAAGATATGTCTGTGAAGTTTCTGCCTTTTATCTGTTTCTGCCTTGAGAGAAGAATTAAGCTTTTCTAATTTTTCTAATTTCTCTTTTCTATCACTATACCTGTAAGAATTGCCTAGATCATAAAACTACAATTACAGTAGCTGACACTGCTTTACTCATTTTTTCCAGTGCTGATTATTCTTTCATAACCTTGTTAACCAACTGCTAACATTTGCTGAACAAAACATCTCTCAATGGGATAAAAAGGAAAGGTCTTGATAATGTGTAGAGATTTCCTGGAAAGTGGATGTTGTTGCCTGAAGATATTATACACCCATTTCTTGGATGGTTGAGTTTTTTCATCCCTCCCTTTAAAACTAAACATGCAAGAGGTTGTGGTCATATTTTCTCTTTTTTGCCCAGTAGGAGTCTAAAAAAGCAGTATATCTATGTGGGGTGCCTGACTTATGCCAAGTGTTCATGTTGGCTTGGAAGGAGATCACGTAATACATGTCAGAAGGACACTTCAAGTTAAATACATCAGCTGGTTGGACACAGAGTCAGCCTCATGCAGGTATGTGCTAAATTAGGGCTAGAGTTTTCCCTCTGTCATTTTACTTTTACAATTGCACAAAGGAGGCCAGAATGCAAACTCTTTTAGGCCAAATTGCATAAATATAACAGATTTGTCAGGAGGTGCTGAAGGCTCTGTGAAAGGACAAATTTCAGACCTGGGTTATCACAGCAGAATTTCATCCTGGTGTTTTCAATACTGTGTCAGCAGGATGGCTCCAGCACCCCCACCACCTCCTCTTCTCCATCTCTACAGATCTAGCACTAACTTGTTATATGAGAGTTCTTTGTTTTACTGCAACTTCCAACACCAACATGCAGAATCTTGCTTTTATTAAAAATGTGTTTTTATTTCTATTTTCTGTACAAAACAAGCTTTTTGGCATGAAGAGCAAAATCGGTATCATCAAAGGAGATCAGAGTATATAATACAATCCATTCTCATAACAATGAGGGGAGGCAGAAGGTGGTGTTTAGATATGCTTGTAACTTACTTGCTTTGTGTGCCACACATTCCTGTGGTTGACGGGATGCCAGCAGTAGAAATAACACTACCTATGAAATGAGGGGCTGCCTTTCATCTGAAGATCAGAAAAATATGGCTCCTGCACTTCAGGCAGTTTTCAAAAGGCTTTTATTTTGTGCATGAAGTACAATCATATACCAGTTCTGCCATGGCAACAAGAAAATACTGACAAGTATGAGAGAGAAGTGGGACTTGTGATACATACAGAATTACAGAAAACAGCTGCATGGCTTCCAGGATAATATTTTTTTCATCAGAAATACCTATTTGTCAAAATTTTTTTCAATCTAGAAATTAGCACTGACATAAAACAGTTGTTTCTTAAGACAAACTGAAAAACAATTTTCATGAGGCTGAAATGATGCTGTAAGACTTACTAGAATTGAATTTTTTTTTCCTATTTTCAAACTGCTTACTTCAATGCTAAATTTTTATCAATATCATATAAAATGAAACATACAGAAATCACAGTCAATTATTTTCATTTTCAGGAAGCTTCCTATTTATTTAAAATTTATTTATGCCATTGCCAGACTTTCCCTAAAAGGCTTGCTTGGACTTCTACATTCTCATAAAGCATCAGGTCTAGTTTATAAATGTCTGACTTCAATTTAATGATTTCAAAGTAAAGGTAGATTTAAGTATCTGTGGTGCTTTGACCATGCACAGTAAGAAAACAGGATAGTCCATCTACTGTCTTCTGGTAATCCCAAAAGATGGAAATCAGATATCAGCTGGAAATGTAACATTGTAACTTCAAATGTCAGGAAAGCTATGCTTAAGAATAGGATGAAAACTGGAAAATGGTAGGAAGCTGATTTAAGTGAGAGCATTAAACACTCAATTATATCTGTCTAACTTTATTTTCCAATATTTATATTTCAGTAAAGTCAAAAAGCTCTGAAGTTAAGAATACCAAGATGAACATAGATATTTAAGGATACATCACACCAAGGAAGGCTCTGAGGTATTAGCTTGAAAGATTCTAGTATCTTAAACAATAGCTCCAATCCCCTTCTTCAGCAATGTGCTGAGCTCCCAGGGGAAAATTTGGGGAAATTATTTGCAGAATGAAAATAATTGCAGAATGGAAATAAGCAAATACACAGACATTACTACTCCATGCTCTGATCTACTGAACACAAGGTGAAGGTAAGATAAAGTAGAAGGCATCATTTCTTTCTGCAGTTATCTTCATCAAGCCACACACTGATAATATATCCTGGTCTACAAATGAAGGAAGGAGGAAAAGAACACATTCCTAGACTGCTTTTGTACTCAGTAGAGTGAGAAAAATGTGAGAACTCTTAAAGGAGATTAAATAGAAACTCTAGATTTCATTCCAGAGGAGTCTTACTTGCTCCATTCAGACACATTGCCCAGACTATCCTCCCTATGCCAAAACTGGGCTTTGTGACTGGACCCAATACAGTAAATTCTTTCATTAGTAGTCAGCAGATTAGTGCTCTGTTCAAGGTTCTTATGGTTACTGTGGGTCTTACACTCACCTTTCTGGAACTCTCCTTGGTATCAATCAAAGGCATGTAGATATTACATCAACTCGGATGCCTTGAGTTTTTGTCTTGGAAAAATGTAAAATCATCCAACAATTAGTTTTCTCAGTATATACAGTACTAGTGAGTTTTCTTGACTTGGGGCCTCAAGTATCTCTGTTATGACAGCAGGCTGAGAGACCTGGGACCGTTCAGCCTGGGGAAAAAACTTAGGGGGAATCTTATCAATGCTTGTAAATATCTAAAGGGTGGAAGTCAAGTGGATGGAGCCAGACTCATTGCAGTGGTGCCCAGCAACATGACAAGAGGCAATGGACACAAACTGGAACATAGAAAGTTTCATACAAACATGAGAAAAACAATCTTTACTTTGAGGGTGACGGAGGACTGGCACACACTGCTCACAGAGGTTGTGGAGTCGTCTTCTCTGGAAATATTCAAAACTCACCTAGACTCTTTCCTGTTCTCTGAGGAACCTATAGAGGGTTCAACTAGATGAACTCCAGAGGCCTTTTCCAACCCTTGTGATTCTGTGATTCTTACTCTCTATTTGACAAAGAAGGAATCACAACAGAATTTACAGAACTCAGAATGGTTTTATTTCATATAAGGGAAAAAGTGGAGTTTTAGAGGATAGTGTAGTTCTTGGTTCTTATATTTTGAAAATTCCTACAATTTCTAAAATAATGTCACATTTCACCTTCTATAAACCAGACTCATGAGTGACATTGTATGGAAAAGGTTTTTTTTCTCATATACCATCTCACATAGTGTGCTCACCTCTGACCTTGGCAACGAGGATCTTTCTTTTTAATTTACACTGGGAACTGCAAGATAAATGAAATACTACTCATGTCAGCAAGTAGAGGTGTATTTCAGTACATCGTTTCCTGAAGAGTTATGGGTAAATAATTAGTGATAAATGCTTCTGTCTTTCTGAGAGTTCAAAAATGGCATGTGAAGCTCCTGGAATCTGTAATAAGAAATTATATTAATTGCCATTTATGTACTGGTGCAATTTACTTAGAATAGTTTTCATTCCATTTGAATAATGGTTATCATTTAGAGTAAAAAGCTGAAAGGAAGCTACTACAAAGAGTACAGGATATTAGTCAGAGCCCTAAACTCTTGTGATAAGTCTGATTTTAGGTGAATATGGGATTTGGATAGATAAAGAACTATACACATTCATTTTTATCTAGAAAGTCTATCAGTTCTTGGAAACAGCATACTGCTTTTTTTCTTCAGTGTTTCACTGGTGTCACTGTGAAGTCCTTCCCAGAGTCATCTTACTAGGAAATGCATCATGCATCATGTAGATGACTAACGGGTTCCAGAACCACTTACAGTTCAGTATCAGGCATAATATGAGTCATCATCTTGCTGTGTAATCACTCAGGAAAAAGAAAAAAACAAAACAACACCACCACAAGCATTAAAAAAAAAAAAAAAAAAAAGAAGAGGAAAAAAAAGTTCTAAGGATAAAAAAGTTATCCTAACAGTTAATTTTTTTCATTTTTCCATGTAGACTGGCACATTTCAACATATCTTATTATGAAATGCTTTACTGTAAATCGTAGATCAGTAAGATAACTCCACAAAGTCTTATATTGAAACAAAATACAGGATTATGAAAAATGCTTCAGCTGTTATGCATAATGCCAATCAATGAGTAACATAAGTTAAAGTGATTTAGTAGCTTTTTGCATCAGTTTTGTGGACACTACTGTATTCAATAAACATTTTGACAAGAAGAAAGGAGTCCCTGCAACCTATTTCTTTAGTTGACTGTTTATATGGAAAAATCTATTTGATATCTCTCTTTATAACTAACACTGCCCATACGGACACGCTTTTCCTTATCCATGAAGGCTATTCTTACACCTTGAACATTAATGCACTCATGTGAAGGGTGGTTGTTTTATGATTTGTATTCATTAGAAAGTGAAACCACCCAAGCTGGAGTTTGTCCAAAGCACCTTCTTGAGAGGAATGTTGATGTATCCATACCATTCAACCCTAGAGTTCATACTTGCCCAGGGACTGAATTTACGTTACTAAGTGATAATTGCTCATGTGTTGGGTACATGATTGACCACAAGGCACATTCATAGGACATTTGCTCAATTAGGAATCACATTCTGTATTTTTAAAATTTATGTTTATTTGAGGCTATGAAAGAGTCACTAACTTTCTCTTGGGTCTAAAATAAAAAGTTTCATTTCTTTATCTCAGGTTACCTTTGGAAGGAAGGCACTGTCATAGCTGTTGATCACCATTCTGCCAGATATTAAGGCTGTAGTACATTATTATATTTTTGAAGTATCAATCCAAGGAAATTCCTTCTTTTTCTACATTTAGAATTTGTCATCA
Organism: Tetrao urogallus; assembly: GCF_951394365.1. NCBI lineage: Eukaryota > Metazoa > Chordata > Aves > Galliformes > Phasianidae > Tetrao > Tetrao urogallus. Next base: position 60,721,168 of record NC_136814.1, read on the forward strand.
TTCAAACAGAAAATATTCTGGATATTTGCACAGAATCATAATACACCTTTTCATACATTTCTTCCCAAGTACTTAGATCATCCAGTTTAAATTTCCCAAACTCTTCCATTTGTGATCTTCCAAGAGAACTCCAATTCAACACTCAGATTATGCCTTCTGTGGTTTAGTGATGGAGTAATCTGATTCCAAATTAATAACTCTGCTTTTCCAGCCATATTATTTCATTTATATCTATCTCACAGCAGATGAAAACAAAGAAAAGTAATGCAAGTGTTGGAATATGTAGTGTTGACACAGGTATAAAAGAATCAAATTTAAGAAGAGCAATTATATTTTATAACTTTTTCCTTCATTTTCTAGTATTCTCTGCTCAGCATCTGTGCAATTTTATTTCTGTAAATTCTTTTTCTTCTTCTGTATTGCTATTAAAAATATGTTGCTTGGCTCTCCAAAAGCTGGAAAATTTAGTTCAGAAAAGCATGTAAAGTTCAAAGCTATTCTTTATATATTTTCATCTCTTTGATCTGAAACTCCTGTAAGTACAAATTTTCCCAGGGACCTTCCTTTCCTTCCTGGTATCTGGCTGGAAAATACGGTGAGAATCTGCTTTTGCACTTTATTGCCAGGCTTTTACTTATAGTTTTTTCCTGAATCAGTAAGTAAAAATACATGTGAAAATATGTCTGTGTAAACCTTTATGATCAGTTTTTAGATATCAGACAATATTTTCTTTTAAACTTATTTCATTTACAGTCAACCAGTGCTTACAGTTGTTTGCATTTTCCAAAGCATTTTGTCAGATATCTGAATAACTTTACTCCTTTTCTCCAGCAGAATCTAAATTTCTAAAATTCCCCCAGTCATTTTTTTCTGTTTTGGTTTTTCCATCTCTCTCCTCATTCATTAATTTCCTTTTTCTCTTCCTTCCTAGTCTTGCCTCAGTGTTAGATCTCTTTCTAATGTAGTTTGAACTCTTCATTCCTATTTTCCTTAAATATTCTGTGATTTTTCTTATGCTGGGTTTTTATACCTCTTTATCCCCCCTTTTGTGTTTACCCCTTTTGCCTCCTGGATCATTTGTAGTTTTACTGCTGGAAAAAGTTTAAAAATTTTGCTCCCATTCTCACTGTTCATTTGCCCAAACAACTATTTCATCAAGACTGTTACATGTAAACCAGAATTAAGTATATATATATATATTTATTTAGCTCTCACTTCATGTAGTTTCTAATACAAAATCTGTTCCCAAGTTATATGGGTAAAACAATGACTGCTGTCATGAAAACCAGATCCATATAGCAAAAACTTTTTGCTATGTGCAAGGTAACAAGCCAGGTATTCTGTATAGCAACATCCCAGTTCTGTATCCTCAGCATTGTAGTTGTAGGCATCAAAGAGAGCACAGGGAAATCCAGTCAGAGAGACAAATGCTAAGTAGAAAATGAAGAAAAGCACAGGACAAGTGAATAAACAGTGATGTTAATGAAGCAATTCAGCTTTTGCAATTAAGGTGCCTGAGACTCAAAGCTTTGCAATAAAAATACCAAATTAGCCGCAACCTGTGTAAATAGGAAGACTCTATTCTCAATAAACACAGGGATGAGACACTAAAGATTATGTACAGTGTTAGCATCACCTGATACAGAAAGTACTTCGGGCCCTGTTACACAGTGATACTGTACCTCTCTGTTCAGCCCTTCCTCCCCTTCTCTCACTCTCCTGCTTCTTCTCTCATACCGTATCCAACTCAATCATCAGCTTACTAGAAATAATAGAATAATTTTTGTGCTATATTATAAATATTTTTGGGCAAATATCTGCAAGTGCCTGACAGCTAATTTGCTAACTAGTGGTTTGCTACTTATTTTTCTTCTGAGACATAATTTAGACATATGCAGACCATAGACTGGAATGAAGTATTATATAGTACAGTGATGTCCAGCACCTTGTTGATTAGTGATGATCTGTTAACATATGTTGCACAGTAATAGTCAGATGAATTCTACAGTGATGTATTTGTTTCCCTCCACTCACAATATATGGAATTTCAGACATTTCTACAGAAATGGCCTCCTCCTCTGAAAATTTTTCCTTTGACTGTTTACTTAACATTCTTTGACACTTGATCTCAGCAGCAGCTAAAGCCCGTGTCCTTGTTTGAAAGGTTTTGTTTCCTTTTACTTTCATTAATTCCAGACAATTACAATATTTGCTTAATAACATGGTGCTGCAAATTATGCTAATCAATCGGTAGAGTTTGTACCTAGCTGGGATTCATCATGAAATGTGGATATCTGTACTTGTTGAGAAATTAAGAGAGATGGGTGTGATGAATTTTTTTCTTTAATTAAATAATTCACCATCATAAAAGTATGCCAAAACTTCTTTTGCAGACTCCTGTCAAATCTGAAAAGCTTGGACCTGAGAGCTACTACTGTTACTATCGCTGGCTACTACTGAAAAGGTCTCTTAAAGGGTCTGATTTCTTGAGAAAGAATTTGTGTTTATGTTTCTATTTCCCTTTAGGTGTTTTGATAAATGAATAGTTCTGATAGTTCTTAGTTGCCATACAGCCACATAGCCATATAGCCACACATTTCTCTCTTCTGCTGAAAAATGAATTACAGCAATGGGAAAGGTAAGATCTGCAGAGAAAATATATTCCTATATCATGCCACTCTATTCTTCAGCCCTCCACTTTTACAGTCCATGAATTTTCGGCACAAGGTCTACCTGTTTGTTTTCTACCATCCCTAGATATTGTTCTTAAGCCTTCTGGAGACTCTTTGAATGATAAAACAGGCTACAGTCCAAAATAGAGAAACATAAAGCACACATTTCCAAACAGGTCTTAGTGATTACTAAAATATTATTGGTTCCTTCAATCTGATCTATGTATGCTGAAGTAACTTCTGTGGATTGACAGAATTGTGACACTGCTTCATAGCTGGAGTCTGATAACATATGAATTAAAATTTATGCTTAAGTGATATATGGTGCAATTCACCTGGAATCTCACCCTGAAAATCCATTTCATTTAAAATATGCCATTTTGAAACTGACTTGACAATTGCATGTACTTCCAGATCCTGCCATCACATTACAGTAGGTTTCAGCAACATCATTGCATATGCAATTTCTATTGCAAACATGAATCATTTTCAAAATCTAGAGCGAGGGAAAATGCTTTCTAAAATATGCTAAGCATATATATAATTATTTGGAACAACAGGCTACTCCAAAAGAATGAAGAAGAAGCAATTGTTTGCAGTCTCTTATTTTTCTTATGAACATTTTACTGTTTGTCAGGGAAACATACTAGTTCATATATTCTTATTATTGGCAAAAATACAGCATTGCCAAGGGGGCACATTCAGAGGTAAATTGATTTCACTCTTCTAATGGAAAGAATGAATGGTATTCCAGAGTCTTTTGAAAAACACCAAAGTGAAGCAGCATCCCTTTACATATGCATTGGAATGATTCCTAAGTGCATAAATATGCTTAGGTGATTTTTAGTCAGACCAAAAAGTTATATCCAGATGTGAATAAATGGTTATGCGGATTGCTTTTCTCCTTGAAAAATGATCTATGTACCACAAAATAATATATAATATATACCAGACTAGACTCATAGTGTCATCTTGGTGATGAATGAATTTAGGGGGAGGTGGAAACCTGTTTTTTTCCTATTTTTCCTTCCATACTTGTAGATTTATATGGACATGAAAAATGAAACTGACGCATTTGCTGTTAAGTTGGTTTTGAGAGATACACCCCATTCACTAGTAATGCTCAAAGAAACCTGCAGTTTACAGGAGAAACTTGTGGCTACATCTAGACAGTGACTGATGGAGATGGAGAGACAGGCACCAGGCTCTGTCACCTGCCCGCCTTCCTGTTACACACCTGATTCATAGATAGCCAAAAGGCAATCAGTATAAAGGGGTATTCTTAAATAAGGGAGTTCTGTGTGCTCCTGGGTTGCTTTCCAGATTACCCTTGCAAGATGATTGTCTGCATGCATGCATGGAAAATGGACTTCAAGGACATCTCTAAAGCCAAGAGCATGCAGCCAAGGCATATGAGGAGCTGTACAACAGCTAAGAACTCTCCATTTTTTCTCCAGCTCCTGTAAAAAAAATGTACTATCACTTTCCAAAAGCATCTTCACATAAAAGGCAGAGAGGTATGCCAATCAAAGCAAATGGAAATTCTTAAATGTAAGCCAATGCTGTCTTAATGTATTCAAATGCCTGTGTGACAGACGCATTTTTACAAGATTTTTTTTCCCATTACCCATCCTTTTCCATGTTCTTAAGAAATGCCTTTTGTCTACATGTGCAAAGGAAAAATAGTACAGTACTGCTACATCCAACCAATTAATATCCGACTCTTTAATGTCAGAAGCTAACTCAGCAACCATAGCAGTTGTTCTGACCCAAACAAGTGAGGCTGGGAATGTATATTTTTGCTTTTCCTGTTATTAACATATCAGAGAAAGGTTCCATGAAAATTATATTTCCGTCTATGTGTAGCTCATCAGATGTGAGAAAGGGTTTTTTACGTACAGACTAGTGATGTTTCTAAAGAAGAATTAATAGTCATTGTGGCAGAAGTATGGTTTTGTTGTTTGTTTTTTTTTAACTTCTCTCTACTATCTTGGTAATCAGGAAAAGATAGACCCGTGTTTGTTTTAGGACGAAAACCATACATCTGGATTTCAGTCTTCATGTTTGCAAGACCAAATTAAGTCAGAAAAAAGGAATTGAAGGAATGAGGAAAAGAGATGTAGGAATAATTTCTCAAATTCAAATAATGAAGGTAGTTCATAGCTATATGTTTTTTATTACTAGTAGGAACTGAAGTGGAACTTCTGACTTCTATTGATGTTACCAGGATACCCTTGGAAAAGAACAACATCAGCAAAATGTTACATATTTGCAAACTCTAACTGAATACTACAGTGAGACCTTCCCAAGACTCTGGCCTCCAGATAATGCGGATGATATGGTTTCCTTTTCGGCGGTCACATACAAAAACAGAAGAAGAAATGCCACAACATTAGCTGGGCTGGATATGTCTATCTGCAAAGGAGTCTCTGGTGAAAAAAATGTCATGAAATAGCCAATAGCATTCTTTTCTTTTATACTCTCTCTCTTTTTCTTTTTCTTTTTTTTTTCTCTCTTTTTCTTTTAACCTCTCCTCTCACTTCCTTTCTTTTCTTTCTTTTTTCTTTTTTCTTTTTTTTCTGTAATACATAGTATCTCATTTGTGGTGGACATTGAGTATATAAAGCAAGCCCTTGCAACTGCCTGCAGCAGGTATATTTGGTACATCTCACTTCTATAAGATAATTCCAGATCTGCCAAATCTTTGGGAGAATAGTCTCAATCACCTCCAAGAACAGCAAGCCAGTGACAAGATAGAAAACAAATTCCTGAACTCTGAAGGCGACATCAGTCCTGTCAGTTTTCTCAACATTTAACCAAAGGGGGAAGGAAATCATTTTGACTGTTTCTGAAAATAAGAATAGTTGGATGAATAAGCTGCATTTTAAATCAGCACTTCAGTATGGCCCCTTTATTCCCAGCACTAAAATAGTTGGTGTGACGCATGTATCACAAACACGAGAGCTGAGACACACTCCCCTGACTTAATTTTCCCCATGACTTTGGTGTACAGTAGCTACATAGCATTCCTTCTCTTAAACAGGTCTATCTGAAGAAAACTTGTAGTCCAGACTAGTAATCAAAACCTTTTGGTGGATTGCCCAGTTCACCTCACTCAGCCAAAATGTACTCCTTTACATTCTGGGCATTAAGCCAAGGTCTTTCTCTGGCGCTTTTAACGGCTGACATCAACACCTTGTGGGAGAGAAGATATCAGGGTCTCTGCAGTTCACCAAAACCTTCCCAAAACCTTCTGCAGGCAAAAGCCCAATTAATGTTTTCTGCATCAGGGAAAAAGAAGCAAAGAAGCCCATAAACCACTTTCTTTTTGCTCCTGACCTGAATCAGCAAGTGCTCCTGCAGCCTGAAGTGTCCCGTAAATGACCCAAAGCAAGTCATTTAATCCGTCTGTGCTTTGCTTCCACATCTGTAAAATGAAGGTAATCCCTCTCTGCTTCTCCAGGCAGTTTGGAAGATAAATTCACTAATTCTTGGGAGTTGCTCAGCTCTCTGACAAATTGGGCTCTATGCATGCAGATACATACAAAATAAATTCTACTCCTGAAGCAACCCCTTTTCTTTCTGACAGTTGAAAGATATAGGATTGAACATACTAATCCACTGGGCCTTAAGACTTTAATCCTCCAAAGTCACCCTAGTGATTATTATGCCTGGTTGAGCATCAGAACTGAACAAACAAATGTTGAATAAAGTGAGTTTGCAAAAGATTTAATTTCAGAGATTTAGGTTGTGTAAAGTTCCACCCCCAGTCCAAGCTCTATAAAGAAAAAGAAAACAAGTGGGGTGAATATTAAGGCAGCTGCCAGACTTGGGTTTTGCCACAAAGACTATGAAACAGCAGCCATGAAACACAACACCCAAATGTGTGTGGGGGAGGTAGGAAAATGACTGAGAAGAAAGAGAAAGGAAGAATATTTAGGGACGGAGAAAACTGTGATAAAGTTAGCCTTGGCCAGGTCCACTGAAGTGCTGTGCATCAACACACAGAAAACTCTTAGAGGTGGCACATGGGTAGCACTGAAGCATTGCCACTGTAGACATACCAAAACACTACGCAAAACCAGAGCTCATCACTTGCTTTTAACTTGGAAGTACCACTTTTGAGTTCAACAACAACTTAGCATTTGTGGGTGGACCTAAGATTTACAAGATTGGTGTGATTCTAATCAGCAGCATACTGTTCAAGCACTATTTATGAGAACATGTTGATATGGAAAATGGGGCTGAAAATATTGTAAAAACACATTAATCTGGTATGGAAACAACTTCCAAGAAGTTATTTTTGAACAATTTCCACTTCTTGTCCTTAAACAGGAAACAGTAGGAATCATAACAATAACTATGTTTAGGTTCTTAAGCTTTCCAAAATCTTGCAAACAAGTTAAAGTCACTGGCATAAGTACTGGGAAGTTCTTATTAAATTCAGATGAATTTTACTATTCTCTTTTTTTTATTATTATTTCCTGACAAAGAACACCTGTAACTGCAAAGGCATTTTCATAAAATGTGTTTTAGATATCAAAGATTACGTTCCTGTCCTTGACAATCCTTTGACAGCAAAGGACTTCTACCAGTTTTCCTCAGTTGGAGAAACTGGCTGAGAGCTCCTTGTTTAATGATTTCTTTAACATGTGAGTACACAAACTATAATACTTGCCTTTGTCCTGAAACTGTTAGTAAATTCCAGCAAATTAATCTCCTCACTTCTAAGTGCACAAGAGTCTACTTCAGAGTGGGATGGATTTTTTGTTCAGATTAATAGAAGGAACTCTGTATTGTGCTTCAAATACACTGTTTGTTCAAGTGAGTGCCACTGACACTGTGGGGGTGATGTGTTTGTCTTAACTGTCCTTGTCTTTTAGTAAAGGAACTGATAACTAGTGGGTAGAATAGTAGCTCTGAGGAAAAATACATAATATGTGCTGTAATGCCCTGAAACGTGTCCAGAGGAAGGCAACGAAACTGGTGAGGGGTCTGGAGCACAAGTCTTATAAGGAGCAGCTGAGGGAGCTGGGATTGTTCAGTCTGGAAGAAGAGGAGGCTCGGGGAGACCTCATTGCACTCTACAACTTCCTGAAGGGAGGTTGTGATGAGGAGCGGTTTGGCCTCTTCTCCCAGGCAACAAACAGGACCCGAGGAAATGGACAGAAGTTGTACCACAGGAGGTTTAGGTTAGACATAAGGAAGAACTTTTTCTCTCAAAGAGAAGTCAGGCACTGGAATGGCCTTCCAAGGGAGGTGGTGGAGTTGCTGTCCCTGGCAGTGTTCAAGAGGCATCTGGATGAGGAGCTATGAGATATGGTTTAGTAACTGTGGTAGCAGTGGTAATGGGAGGATGGTTGGATTAGATGATCTTGCAGGTCATTTCCAACCTTACAATTCTATGATTCTATGATTCTGTTACTTTTTTTTTTGTTACTTTTTTTTTTTTTAATCGGATTAAGGAAAACAACTTAAAAAAGCATCTTAAACCTGAAACTATTGCCAGCAGGAAAAAAAAAGTAAGAAAGGGCACAAGAAAGGGCACTTCTCCCATTTCGTATCACACCAATCACTCAGCAAGTTCTACTTGTTTTACTGGAGAAATCGTTTTGTCAGCTAATTGTGTTTGTAACAAAAGCTGATGCAGCGCATGGGAAGGTAAGATGCATCTTCACTGCCCATGTATCTGCTTGTGCACTGAGTGTGTGAGCCTTCTATACATAGAGAATTTCTGTCAGTAACCTTCACAGTTCTCATGCTGAACTGTTCTTGTTGAAGGGGCTAATTATGGATATAAACCAGAAAGGAACTTGTTACCATAAGGAAATAAAAATACCTCATAAACTTCATGGAAGTTTTATCTGTAGACCATATCTCAAAGTCTTAAAAATAAATCTGACTGGTACCTGCAAGAATATAACCCTTATTAAGCCCTTAAAACAACTCTTTTTCTTCTTTTTTTGCAAGTGAATTCAGCATTTATATTTCATCTGGGTTGCTCTAAATGTCTACTCCTTACTCCCCTTTTACATAGTTCAAGGTTAGGAGCAGATATGTGTTTTATTTAGAAGAAGTATTTTATTTAGGTGATGGATTTTGGCCAAAAATTTAAAAAAAAACCCAACACCTAACTAATGGTCTTTTTTAAACTTCAAGGAGTTACTAAGAAACGCTATACAAAATATGATTGTATGACAGGATGGAAAGTAATGCATACTCTCTTCTTTTTGCTGGAAGGAACTACTAACACATGCACAGACATGCACAGATATACACGTATATATAGATGTACATACACCTATGGAATTACTTGTTCCTTGATGTTAAAACAAGATGTTTCAGACCTGCAGGAAAGGACACTTCCTCCAGATGTGTACGCTTTTCAAGACACAAGTCTACATGGTGTTGTAGAGTGGGAATAGTAGGAATGCTGTTTGGCACCTGTTTCTCTTGAGCAACAGGATTTCTGAACATTGTGGCACTATAGCACACTTTGGACACTGTAAAAATCTCCAGTGAGGATGTTTCCACTGCTGTTTCAGAACTCAGCACATATAAATGAGAAGATCTGGGGCAGTCTGGGACTGAACTAAGCCTTTGACCACTGAAGTTTTTTGGAAATTTAAGTCCGGTTTGGTAGAAGTCTTGTTTTTTAATACATACTGAAGATAAAATGGAAAAGTCTCCCCCCTGTTTTAAAGTGACTCGATCTGTGTGCTTTGTAAAATTTCTGTCACATTAAGAGCTTTCTCCCAAGAGATATGAATTCTGCCACATCTCCAGTAATATTCAAATAATGAACGGCTAATTAATCTGACAAAAATGTTATGCAGTTGCTGAGTTTAATTTTGCATTCTCCCACTGTTTAATCTTCTACCTTGTTTCTCAGTGAAGCTGAGGAACTCATCTTTTATTCTGGATAATCTGAAAAAACTGACAGAGCCTTATGGAATTATATTTCTTTCTCTATAATATAAGCATCGCTCTTTCTTTTCTTTATTTTGAACTTCTTTTTTGAAGTAAGAGTAAGTAATTTTTTACTGTTTCCTAGTAAGAGTTGGAAACAGATTGCAACAATGGTCTCAGTAATACCCTATTAAAAGTGTTTTATGAGCAACTTTTTCAATGTATTCATTTGTTTATACACCCAAGATTGATGTTTACCTTCTAAGTGTTGCTGTCTCTCCAGGAGCTCATGTTTAACATTACATACCAAGGAACATGAAATCCATGTCAGCATCACTGCTTTCCAGAATGTAATCCCCTTTCTTATAAATATAGCTATACATGCTGTTCATGGATGAATGACCATGCATTTTGCTATGCTAAACTGCTTATTGTACGACTGCACCTACTTTATCAAGTTATTTTGATTTCTAAGAGCCACTGATGTGAAGAAATGTGAGCTCTACCATCATTCTGGGTAGAATTCCTCTTGTCAAACTTCAGTTATTTAAAAACTGGACATTTAGGCTGCATTAGCCATCTAGGCTAAACAGATAGATAACAATAATTCATATTTATAATGAACCACAATCTGAAAATGCTTGCTTTCCTTCCATTGTATGTGAAGGCAGATGTCATGATTTGCTTGGACTTCTCTCCTAGCTTATACAAAGATAAAATACAGCAGATGATCCAAATTTTAAGGGTTCTTCCCTTCTCCATAACAGTACTGTGACAGGTTGTCCTTGCGAACCGTGCCAGAAACTGTCTCTCTCCTACCCTGCAGGTAATAACACTGAAGAAGTAGTAAATTTAGATATTTTAACAAGATCGGTGATATTGTACTGCACTGCCAAGACTAATAATCATGTGGAGATTCTATGTTTTCTCTTCTGGTATCATGCTCTCTGGGTTTCTCTTTGTGGTTTCTCAGAATATATTTTTTTTTCTGTATTTTTACAAAATGTAAAGTGGAGCTTATGTTTATGAAAAGAGGCTTGGAAACCAGAAATATTTCTCTCAGAAGTCCAGTAAGGGCATCAAGAGGGCAAGTGAACATTGTTATGTGCATAACCCTTTAGGATCATGCACTGTAGAGGGAGTGGGCAGATTTGACTTTTGTGGTGGTTGACCTCAAAGTTGCTGCAATGTTCAGTTTTGAGAGCTCTCTCCACCTGGAATTCTGCTGACATTATCTATTTCATTCTGAATTTCAACAGAGATCAGAAGATATTCATGATTTTTAATCAGCTTAGGCTAGAGTTGAAGACATGAACATGAGTAGAGAGGCTTCCTTTCCCAGAGGATATATTTTTTGCATCCTGAAGGTTTCAACCAAAAATATCAGATTTCAGAAAAAAATATAGTCTAGGTCAAAATCTTCCCACTTACAACTATGCAAACCTCATTGATTTCCTAGCCAAAATTTGATATTGTGAGACTCCAGTAGCAGAGAAAATAGAAAGGTCATGCAGTTATACATGGATCACCGATTTCCAAATTTTATTATAATAGATTATGAAACACAACAATGCTCTCCAAACTTCTTTGCTTGGGAATATAATATCAAGTGTCATACATACATGTTAGAACTTCTGTGTAGAAACACAGCATATTTTTATGTTGCCTGGAGGAATTTTATGCTGAAAAAGTTTTTGTATATTTTAAAATGAAGTGAGTCTTAATTTGATCACTTCTCCTTGAAAAAAAATCCTGAAATCTTGATTAAAGCACAGGGCTGGTATTCTCTCACAAAATTCCCGCTTTCTCCTAATAACACCTTCTGGTCAAATCATTGTATTGCATATACAAGCCTTTAATAAATGGAGTTAGGGCACAGTAATAGTATACCAAACCTACAAGTCAGACTCTTGGCTCCAGGAGTGGAATTAATTGTGCTGAATAAAACATTTCTCTAATCAAATCTATTCTGCAGAGCAGAATCTTCCTTTCCTTTCTGAATGTCCTGAGCTGAGAAATACTGCTTGTCTGGTTTCATACTGATCTGACTCATCTTGGAGATACAAGCTGTAATTGACAGAAAATCTCATTGCCTTTTCCTACAGTCACTCCCTTACTATCTCATATTAGAGACTCAAATGTCTTAAGGCTAAAAATCATGCAGAGACCTGGGGGGCAAGGTGCTGGAGGCATTCTCTACTCACCAGGTACCATCCTGATTACTACCATTTCTGAGTAGAGGTAGCCATATGGGCAGTCAGCCTAGAAAAGATAAAGGTGTTATTGATCTGTTCAGTAGATAGAACGTTGGGAAGAGATTTTTTTTCCCCTGAAATTTAAGGCAAGCTTATCCTAAATGTCTTTGCTGGATTTGGGGTCTCACACCAAAAATGCAGGCACACAAGTCTTGTGCTGAACCACAGTGTTTTACTTCTGTGAAGCAGAGGTCTGTGGGCATCTACATGCTTGGCTGCCCAAGGTCGTGGTGCACTGGACTCAGTGTCTGAGCTGGTCCCTTCCAATCCTATGTTCCTAAAATAGGATTATTCATCCTATTAATGGATGGGAGCATGGGAGCAACATCTCCTCTCTTCCCTATGTTCTTTGTGGCACTTTCTTAGTTTTCAGGATTTTTCAAGACAGAGACTCTTTGCATGTTTTCATCATTTCATTATAAGATTTCAGCCATGGCTGGGGCCTGAGATGTTACCATAATGTAAATAAAATATGATCATGAAATTTCCTGGAAATCTCTCCTCAGACTCTGAGTACACAACTAATGCACAATTCACTTCATATAAAAGTAGATTCTGATTTTTATAGGCTTTGACAAGCTCAGTTACTGCAGTGTGGCCTATATCTCTGAATAGACCTCAGGTCTTTAATCTCACATCAGCCCACCTTTTAGAAACACCATTAAAGGCTTAGTGAAAATAACAAAATGTCATGCGCCAGACCTTATCTTGTGGACATCAGCAGTTGAAAGCAGAAAATACCACCCAACATTAGGCAACCCTCTTCACGTGGGAGGATGTGAGTGGCAAGATGGGGTCACCAGCTCAGCACACACACAGCTACAGGAAAGGAATTCAGCAAGTGCAGTGTGCCTGACCCAGCCAAGCACGGAAAACATAATCCTTGAATCGAGATGCCGGTACAAGGCTGCCTCCCTTTGATGTCAAGCAAGATGTGAGACATCAGCCACAGGTATGCAAACATGAAAGCTGAACACCATCAATCATGAAGGAGCAGCTGCCTCGGCAAACCGGAGAGTGGCTTTCCATTTGGCTAAAACAAATACAATTTGAGAGAAAAGAAACAACGGCAGCCATATCTAAGTCACAGCTGAATTCCTCACTGCCAAACACAGGAAAATGACAGCTTTCAGATAGACATTTTATTGAGACTAGTCATTATAAGAAAGGGATGGGTTAGGAAAGCAAGGATATTTGCTTTTCTACTTAGAAAAAAATTTAGACTTCAGGCTACACAAACAGTTGCCTTTCTGTGAGTTTCTCTGAGACTTTATTCATAATAGCAAGCCACATGCTTTCTGAAAAGTTCCATGCATTTGCTCTGCAGATGTAGCTTCCATTTTTATTATCACTTCAAATTGGTTTGTCTGAGCCCCTTTGTTATAGGCATCGAGACCTAGATCACATCATTTCCCAGGGCCAGCTATGAGAGAAATATAGATCCCTCACATTTGATGACTGCCCTGGGACTTCCTGGATCTGCAGTTTAGATGTGGGGGGTTGCATATGTGCTACAAAGAACAAAGAAAGCTAAGGAATAGATGGAAACCTGCTTGATGTTTTCCAGTCCTTCTGTTTAAGCTGGCAGAGCCAGTACTTTGTATTATGCTACACTTTAAATGGAAATGCCACAAAGCCAATGCTAGCTTAGCTGAGAACTTATTCTTCTCTCTGATCCAGGAAAACTCTTCATTTCAGGCTTACCTTTAGTAGCTAAACGGTCCATGGAACTTCTTACAACTCAGCATGAAGAATTTCCATAGGCAGAAAAGTATCTATTTCCTCTGTATCAATTTTTGAAAACTGCCTGCATGAGAAATCTAAAAATCTCAAGATACACATCAGTGTGATCAGGAGCCCTCTTTTTGTGTTCACTAGTGTCCTGGGCTTACTTCCCTGCCCTGCACCACCTAGCCTTGATGTAGGACTGCTGAAAAAAGTCAGCTGAAGACTGAAGCATTCCAATAAAAGACTTCTGCAGTACTCAGATCACTTTTTCAGCTGTTTCAAATCACAGCAGCCCATCTAACCAATAACAAAGACCACAAACAGCACACAAGTCTGTGTTCTTTCTCTTCTCTTATGCCTCATTGACAACTGGGTCGAATGCTAGTCTTCATGCATCTTTTCAAAAGCCTTGAACAGATCTGGCTTAAATTACTGAGTGCGCTTTATATTATGTGACTCCCACATCACTAACATTCTGCTGGAAGGACATACTTGTCAACTTCAAGTAAATATTGTGAACACAGGGAACAAAAGCTTACTAAAGGCCCATGACCCTGGGACACACTCCTCAAAAGGCACAAATGACCAGGACCAACAGTATCAGAGTGAAATGCAGTGAGATTTTCTTTCATTTGCTCTCTCCTACAGCTGCATCAGAGGATCAAGGAAAGAAGCAGCCACTTAATCAGCAAATAAGCAATGCACTACAGAGTGTGGAACTGTATGCTACACTGAGCGGTTAACATAGCTTATCCTTTGTTGACTGAGACTAGTCACGTGCATAAAATGAAAGGCAGGGTTTTGTTGGACCCTGGAAATGTTCAGCATTTCATAAGACTGCACAGTTTATGTATTTCCAGTCCATCTGAGGTCAGAAGCCTTTACTTTTTGCTTGTCCTCCTCACTTACTTTTCCTGTACCTTTATTTCACAGTAGCAGCACTAAGTAGATGAGATTTAGGTGCTCATTTTAGTTTGGTTTGTAGAACAGGTGACTCCCTTTTTAAAGTGTATCTTTTAATATTGTCAAGTTTTTAAAATATTTCTTGTTTTCCATGTTTTTTCATTTAACTCAGTCTGTGAAGTGTGTACTGATGAATTATTCTGATGAGGCATTAATGTTATTTACGCTCAAGAAATTTGGCTTAAAGTCCAAATTCCTTTATTTCAGTAAGAAAACAAACTATTATTTATGATGCTGTAGGCTGTTGCTTTAATACTTCACATTACTTATAATGTTCTAAATAATAAGGCTATTTACATATTTTTTCTGTGTTTATGGAAAACAAATATATCTTTTAAGCTGTGTACTTTTAATGATAAAGTTCTTCTTTATGTACATGTTTGAAAAGATCCCAAAACAGAAGAAATTGTTCTTTCTGTAGGACAGAACATTTGTACAGTTGGTTACATTCTAAGATGAAGTACTTTCACAGCTACACAGATTCTTTAACTGTAAGTAATGACTATAGTCTTCTCCTTCCATTGCTTGCTGGGGTGAGGGGGAGTTTTCCCCAGGCTTCTGCTACAAGCTCCTGGAAAAAGTCCATTGTTTGAAATTTTAATTAGGGATTTTCCAGCATTTGTTCATGTTAAATTATGCAGTAAATACTGAGCCACAAAATTATATCATCAGGATTTGCTTTTTAGCAAAAATATAAAATATTTCATCACAGAAAAGACAATGTTCACATCCTTGTCTTTTTTCCTCTACAAATCATGTCCTTTGGGAACCTTTTATTAGTGACAAACTAAACATTAGGTATGACACAGAAACATCTTTGGAAATGTATTAAAATACAGTTGTATTCTAATCAATTATAAAGAAATGTCACTGTGCTTATCAGCATGCTTAAATATCAGACAAGCTTCAGGTTAGAGATCAATGATACTCTGCAATCTAGGTGAGCAGTTGCTATATCACTGGTGAGCCAAATTCTCTTTATATTTCTTTTTGAAACATTGGGCTTTTTGGAATCTGGGATTAATTAATGAAGTTTATGTAAGAACACATAAATCCAACTTCCTTTAACCACATACAGAGGGAAATGGTTTTGTTAAATAGCAATTGTCATTTCAGAATGAATTATAATTTAAGATGCATGATGCCATTTTTTTTCATGTTGTGCCATTTGGTCTCTGATCAGTGAGGAGGCCCAGAACTTTCAACGGAATCAATTAACCCTGAAGACTGGTTTTAATAGAAACCGCTGGATTCCTTCTTTAGCCACCTTTAAAGTAATGTGCAACCTGAACCATACATCCTGTGAGCCAGCTGCCCAGTAGAAAAGGATTCCCTCCTCCCTCTGTTTGCACTGCTATGTAAGAT
Source organism: Tetrao urogallus (assembly GCF_951394365.1). Classification (NCBI taxonomy): domain Eukaryota; kingdom Metazoa; phylum Chordata; class Aves; order Galliformes; family Phasianidae; genus Tetrao; species Tetrao urogallus. The sequence goes on from NC_136814.1 coordinate 60,737,060, forward strand.
ACCTGGTTGGTTGTAGTAGAGTGTGACAGTAAGTAAAACTTAAAAAAGTAAGTAGGAGGTGTCCTGCCAGCAAATTTGGAGATCCTTGGCTTCATCCATCTTAACGCAGTCAGCCAGGAGACAGAAGAATATTCAAGGTGCTACTGGGCACTGAAACTGCTCCAGACCCAAAAGTTCTCTTAACACATTCAGTGACCATCAAAGCTACCCAATAGAATTCTAGCTAAGGGTGTTGGCTAAACACACAGACAGACATAAAGAAATATTTTTGCCAAAATATACCTGAAGAACAATATTTCTTCAGTATCAAGTTACAATTTTTAAATCAACCTTTTTTTGTTTGTTTTTTTTTTTCACTTCTCTTTCTTCCTCCCTAAATCTGCCCTCTTTTTTTTTTAACATCAGTCTGTTTCCCATCTTGGCAAACGACATGTAAGGTAAACTTGCACATTATTTCTGTCTTTATTTGATTTTATGCAAAATAACAAAGTTTCAGGAGAGCTCCTCAAGGATTTGAAAGCATTAGTTAAAAAAATAAGAAAAAACAAGCAAACAAAAAAATCCTACCCAAAGAATTACCACAACTTGTTGCAAAATATAATCAAGTTTTTTAAAAAGCTAAAAATCACCACTGCCTCACCACAGATCTTCCACCCTGTTCCCACTAAATCCAGGGGAAAATCCAGTTTCGCAGTATGCCTAAGAGGGATGACAGGTTTGGTTGTCTTAAGACCAGAGTCAAAATACATTGCAAGAACAAGCATCCATGCTAGCTAGTGACTTCCCAGCAGCCTGGTATTTCTAAACTGAGTAGGTCCCAGCCTGTGAGCCTTGTCTAATTGCTGTGATGACAGATTCACAGTGGGAAAGAAAGAGGTGGTCTCTCCAGCAGATGGTTCCATGCCACTCAGCCAAAGCCAAAAATCTCCCCCACAAATCAGCCGACCGGTGGCTTTTAATCCCGTGGTTCAGGGACATTGTAACTCTATAGCCTCACTCATATCCGGAGGAAATGAGAGTCTGGTGTGGAAAGGAAAGCACAGTGCTGCCGGCAGATCGCAGCGTGCTCAGCTGATGAGTCGGCAGCAGTTGTGGACTGTGGCAACCTCATTGCCAACCCTCTGTCTCCATGCCCACAGGAAGATTTGCCATTATATTTGTATTTCACTCACTTTAGCCAAGATTTGAAGCCAAGTTATTGTTTATTTGTTTTACTGCTAAGGAACAGTCTTTCTTACCATTTTCTTTGAAGATTTTAAAATACACTTTGGTTCAAATATCATATAATAATGTTTAACTTTTAGACCTTGTATTCAAGAGTTCATTCTCATAATCATTGAAAAAGGTCAAAGCAGCGACAATGAGAGCAGCATTTTGGTATCAGAAGGCCAAAAGTAACTGTAACACCATGAAAACAAATCAAGGTGGAACACAGCAGGAAAAGAATGCCAATGGAGTCGTGATTAGATTGAACCTAAGAAAGGTCAGCATAGGTGTGACTGAAATAACTTCTTGTCCTGAACGTGTCAGCTGTGGATCACAAAAATGATTTTGACTCAGTTCACAAGGAAAGAGAAGCTGAAAGGGAGGAACAAAGCCTGTGACTGCATAAATATACCCACAAGCCTGAAGTCCAATAACACTTTACTGAAAAGTTCAAGGATCTATACATAGATTTAAGTGGAATTAAAAAAAAAAAAAAAGAGAAATCATACTTCCATTTAATTTGAATCCCATTATAAATGCAAAATAAATCCTTTGTTTTGGTAATCCAACTAATTATTTCCTCTCTTAACCTATGGGGTTTTTTTTGTCATTGTTCATGAGAGTATTTTAATTCAGAATACTTCATAGTTCCAAGACCACTGTTTTATTGATTTTTATTCCCTTCATATGAAAATATTGTTTTGTTTATAACAGTTTAGGCTGATCAAAATTTCCCTCTTTTTTTTTTCCCCTAGAAGAAGCAGCTAAATGGAAGCAAAAAGCACAGAAGAGAATATGTCGTATGACTTCTTTGATGAGGTCTGCTTCATGTTAGCATTGATGTCAACAATAACAGAAGTGCTAGGAAGCATTCTGAAAGTCACAAGCCAATTCATTATGGCTGCGTTCTACTCCTCCAAAATATTGTATGAAGTGTGATCTATACTGGAAACAGATAAAAATCACAGTTCATTTGATTCAAATATGAAAAAGAAAGTACCAAAGAAAACAGCGTTACCTGACAAAGAGGATGGGATATAACTCACCTGCCTGTAGAAGACTTATCTCAGTAGTTTAGGCATCAACTTTGAGTGAGCTGAATTCTTCCCAAAAAAAGGAACCCAGATCAGGTCAGCTCACACGTGCCTGCGTTTGCTCAGGTTAATTTTACCACAGACATTTGCAGTGAGAAACTCAGTGACACAATGCAAAACAGAATTAACTTACACTGGATAGTTAAATGGTACTCCTTTTGCTAGAAAAGATTTGAGGTTTTTTTTCCCCCAACAACATGAATTGTTACCATTCAATCATTCTAACTCTAAAAGAATAAATTGAACTACAATTCTTTTCTATCTCTTTTTTTGCAGCTCTGTTAACTTTCTACTTTAGAACAGCAGCATTTTCCTGAGGACTTGGCATTGCTTCCCCATAGTTGTACTGGCTGCGGATAAGGGCACAAGGTTTTTGAGCTGAAGGATTGACTAGTTTTAAGTGACTAGTATTAGGTAGGAACATGCCCCAGCACCATCATGTCTCTGTTCTCCTGCAGTCTTTGTTCTGCCCCATCATATCACAAATTTTTTAAGGCAGCACAATCTTAGTAGCAATTGAATCCTAGACTGCTGCTACAGGCAGTAAGTATAATATGTTCTTCAGAATTTTCACTCTGATTTTCCTGTAAAGCCAGCCAGAAAATACTGAATACCTGTTTTGTTCTTGCTTAATGGCAGTTGCATACAGCCCAGCAGCAGAATAAAGAACAAGGTGCTGATCTCTTGACTTTGAATCCACTCTGTACGCTACACTGCATTATCTGCAGAGAAATAATTCTGCACTGAAGCAGAAAGAAAGGGGAAGGTAACATGTTGTTTGAGAGTGTTATAAGTCTCTTCCAAGTTCCTCCATCTTGTTTTCGTTTTCGTGGAATGACATACTCAAACTTATAGCACATTAACATTAAGCAAACCAAGGAAGGAATTAAAGCCTGTGATAGGAAGAGTCAGCCTCAAATGCTGGTGGAGCCGCCTGGTACCAATTAAGGAGAGGTTATGAGAGAGGGATGAGAGATAAAGCAGGAAAGTTTTATAGTATAGGAGAAAACGAGCAAGAGGTAGTGTTGGGTTATTCGTAGGGGCAGTAAGCAGAGCCAGGTGTTTGAAGCTATCAGAAGAGGGGAGATTTATAGGCCTTCTCCATAGACAAAAGGCTGGTTTCTTCTTCCATGTACAGATAATGAGATATTGGTAGGGCCTAAACCAGCTACATGCTGAGGTGGAAATGATACCAAAAAAGTTAGCATGAAGGTTACTGGCTCTTTTCTTAAGACTGTAACAGGACTCTGATTCAATGTTCAAAAGAGAGGGGTTACTGGTGTCCCGGGACTTGCCCCTACCTGCCTTGTTAACCTTTTGAGGATTTTAATTTTAAAAGAATCTGACAAATGCTCCTCTCTGTCTGGTAATTTTTAGAAAATAGAGCTAGCTGAACAGACTGCCTGCTGATTTTTTTTTTTAATTTATTTTTGACTGCTACTTTTGCAAAATACTTTATGCCTGAAAAAGACAATGTGTTTCTCTGCTTCTGTTAGAGCAAGCTGGATATTATTAGTCCTTGTTCCTGGTTGCTACGTTGTCTGCCACTCCCTTTCTCTGTCTTCCTATTTGCATAATCAAAATCTATTGTGAGAAGCGCATAAATCACAGTGAATAACTAATTTTTTGCACTACAAACAAACACACTTTTGAATTTCGATATTATTTCTTCTCCTAAATAAAATATTTCCCCCCTCCTCCTTTGTCTCTTTCTTTTTTTTTTTTATTTTTATTTTTTTTTTTATTTTAATACAAGTGTGAAATAAGACTGTAGAGTTGTCTCTTGACAATCCTACTGCAGGACATCAAGCCTAAGAATTGTGAATGATACAATTGTCTCTGAGTGCAAGCTTCTGACTTAGAGGCTTTGTGGCAGACAGCAGTATGGAAACTGCAGGTGAAAGGACAGATGCAGTACCAAATAAGTATCCAGTTGGGCGACAACAATTCCTTTTATCTGCTTTCCTTAAAGGTTTAATATGCACAGCATAATAGTGAATACATTGAATTTAAATCATTTTTGTGCTGATAAATGCTAAACCTAGCTTTACATTTCCTTTTTGCTAGAGAAGCATGCACATGTGTGGTAAAACTGACCAAAATGCAAACTTCTAAATGTATGTGTTTTCCTCTACACGTTTCTGCTGTGGCATAAGCATTGTTTTCAGAGGCTCTCTTTTGTTCAATGGTCATTTGGCAAGAGTGAGTGCCAAAAATACAATAGCGGACGTGCTGGAGCAGTTATCTGTTCCCATGATCCTCTGTTGAGCTGTTAAACTCATATAACTTAATGCCAGCAGAACTGTAGTTATTTGAGGAAAAGCTTTTGCAATGTGATTTTTCGGGAAGAGGGAGGAGCAGGATTAAGAAGACTGAATCTGCCCTGAGTGAGAGTACTATCTGTTCTCTGTGCGGCTAAAATGCAAGACTTATTTGACAAGTGATTTCATTTGGTTTTGTGGATTGCCAGCAGTTTCTGAGCAGGCCTGATAGAGCACTCTAGGGACCTCTTTCCTTCCCCTTCCTTATGCAATTTTCCTGCAGCTGGTCAATTTTTTTATACTGAGGACTGGTTGAAGTGATTTGGTCACTAATTAACTCCACTAATAGTAAAAGTAGTTCAGTGAAGTACTGGCAGTAGTTCTGCATAATGCTGGTTTAACAACTTACTGGTAACTTGGGTGTTTTCCTGAGTGGAAAATCTGAAGGAAGTCTGTATTTGCTATTACAGTACCTCCAACATGCCCTGGATTTCGGAATGTCTTGCTCTTTTCCAGTGGTTTAAAAATGCAACATTATATGAGCTGACTCAATAGACTGGCAATGACAAAGCTGAGTGATGGGTGTTTAGGAAACGTGAGTGTGCTGCCTGTGCCATGGCAGTGCCATGCTGGCCACAGCTACCTATTCCAGCAGGTTTTTCTCCTGTCCTACATGGAGCCCAAGGACTCAGCCGTGCCCTGCCAAGCTTCCTGTTTACAGCCACGCATCCTCTGAAAGCAGTGAGCGCTCTACTTCCCACATGTCCGAAGCCATACACGGATCCTGTAACATCCTGTGCCTTTCCGTCATCAAAACCCCTCTTCTTCTGAGAACTGCCGGGATAAGGCTCTCACAGGATTGTTAACAATCGGTCATCACCTTCTGGATGTGTCAGACTGCTGAGGCCACCAGGCCACTGGGCTTTCCTGACAAGGAAACAATACCAACAAAACATTTGCCCTTTGTTCCTGCCATATATCGAGTTTGCAGTGTGTCACAGCAGATAGTACACTTCCTATGTGGAGAAAACCTTTTGATTTGAGTCTGAATGTTAAGTAGCCTCCAGAGCACGGTCTGATCTGGGACAGTAGTGGGCTCAGCACTGAATGAACCTGGCAGTCGCACAGCTTATCTTCCCGGCCGTCTCGCTGTGGTTGTGGCCAAGGTATGTGCACTGTCTGGCTCCTGCCAGCACTGCAGCCTCCTCAAGGAGGAAGCATTCCAGTCTCCAGCTCCCTTCGAAGTGGAGTCCAGATTAAGGTTTTGTTCCTCCCATTTCTTCCTCTGACCTCTGCCCTACAAAGTACTCCTGTTGTCCTCTAGGAGACAGGAGAGCTCAGGAGAGAGAAAGCAGGCAATGATGAATTGGAACATGAAAAGCAAAATCCTCCCTAGAAAGGAAAATAACAAAAAAAAAAATATAATAATAATAATAACCAAAAAAAAAAAAAAAAAAAAAAAAAGAGCTCCCTCATACTGCAGATAATAACCCTTGTCTTCCAAGGGCTGTCTTTGGGTCAACAAAATAAATAAAACTGAAGATAAGCTTGCTCTTATTTTCAGAAATATGGTAGCATCTGAACCCAAACCTGCCTGCAGACTTGCACCTGCTTTTGGTGGGAAGAAGACCACACCTCCCACATCACCCCGTGCTTCTGCCACCTGCCCTGAATGTGGCAAATTGCTGGCAGGCTGGTACTTCTGTTTGTGACACTTACAATGTGGGGGAAAAGAAATCTACATAAACAGGACTTGGCCTTACTGTACAAATCTAAGTTTGCCCTATAGAGATAAAATGCCATGACATTTGGAATTGCTCTTGTTTAAACTTTATGTCCTATTAAGGCCTTCCAAACATTTAGGACCGAAAATTGCTCACAATCTTTCCATCGTTCTTTAAGACAAAACAGCAGCAGCCTCAACCACACACACCATATTGATAACAGAAAGACTATAATTTGCACACCCCTAGATTAAACGTATAGTCTAGAAATTCTCTGCAAGATATGAAGAGATTGAATATAAGGTAGAACTTAAGAATAATTGCTATAAATTTCAAAGATCCATGAAGAAAAAATGTTTTCAAATACAGAAGATCTGAAGGTAAAACACTTGAAAGACTGAACTGGTACAAAACACAAATCCGATTATAAAGGAGAATAAATGGTTGTTCAATTTACAGTAAAATTAATACAGGTGAAAGTGAACTGTAAGTTATGGAAAAATTTCCTTATTCACCAATAAATATTCCCAAGTAAACTCATTAATATAGGCAAATAGTACATAGATCTTTCGTCCTATACATACTCTTAAAAATAGGCAACTGTTACAGACTTTGTGCGAAATAAGGCTTTGGGAAAAGCAATGAGCTGTTGCTAAAATTCATTAAATCTACAAACTTCTTAATTTTGTCCCTATTTGTCTGTAATATATATGCACACTGATCTTCTCACTGAAAAATTATTTCCACACATGAACATACACACATAAAGTCAAACAAAAAGAAACCCAAAGGGGCAATGCAATTACCTGACACATTTCTTGGAATTTTAATGCATCTTTTCTGTCTGTCTTTGTATTTGTATGTAGTATGTTTGTAGACAAGAAATATAAACCTCATCCTTAAGAACTTTACTTACTCCTTTGCTGGACTGCTGGCACACTATCAAGCAGTAGATTTAGTGTCATGTGTCTTTGTTGACACTGGGTTTTTTATATTACTGCTGACAAGGTAAGGCTCAGCTTGCTAGAGTGATCTTGTGTGGGAAGCTTTATTTTTGCTTGGAGGGAATTTCAGACACCGAGTATTTTGTCTCACAGTAATGTATTTGATAAACAGTATGACTGAGTTATATATATTTATTTCTGTGGGACTGCTATGAATTTGGTCATTTCTTTTAGTTGGATAGTGTTATCTTGTTGCAAGATCAGAGTAACAACAAAGGTTACTCAAGTTCCCTGTGAATTTTGCTGTGACTGAGTCCGGCAGGTAATTCAGGAAAAGTCCAGCCCAACAGCATCCTATGGCTATTGTGTGAGTGTCATTGAGTCAACAAAAGGGTCTGACCCTGAGTAAATTTGCACAGGGCCAAGATAAACTTATCAGTCTCAACAACCTTCACACTTCTTTCTTCCTTCCTTCTATTTCAAAGCATACTAGTTTCACTCTGTGGCAGCACAGACGCTTTCTGAGACACCATAGCCTTCCTTTCCCTTTCTAAATTTCATTATCATATTTCTTCCTCCATCCAAAATTTTATTTATTCTGTGGATCTCGCTGGCATGAGCTCTCAGAAAGGCCTTGGCTCTCATGACCCTAGGGTGGCACTTCTACTTGCAAGTTTATAAAGGGATGCAGACTGTCAGTTGCAGGGCTTGTTCCTCCCACAAACAAAAGTTTGGAAGAGATCTACAGCCTCACACTTAGGGGTATTGGTCAGCCTATAGTTTAGGATAGATTGCTTCACATTTGTCACCTGACATCTCAGACACTGTCTTCTGAAGTATACCTGCTTTAACTGCTGATCTGCACATCTCCATGATCCTCCTTGTCTTGTGAGCCATCAGGTTCCTTCAAGGCCTTAAACACTGCCATAGTCATAGACAGCAATTATTTTCAAGCTTCAGCCATTGCTTTATTTTTCAGTCTAGCTGAAAGGGGATGTATACAATCACTAACTAAGAGTTGACAGGAACCCTGGTAATTTCACTAGATGAACACAGATGTAAGGTTGTGAATAAATGTGGCTGTGTTTAGTCATGCTCTAGCTTCACTGAAGCTACAAACACTTCAGCAGGTAAATTTAAGACCAACTGTAAAACTCAGGTTATTTGAATTTGAATTATCCAAAGACTCCAGGAATCCAATTAGCACAGGCCACAGGCATGTGTATTTGTGTTAACTGTATTCACTAGATGGAGAATAAAAATGCTGCAAAGTGAAACTGTGTTCAGTAACAAATACTGTGTTAATGAAGACCTTTAACCAAACCAAAAAAAAAAAAAAAAAAAGGTAGAAATGGATTTATGGAGGTTTCTACCCACCCTTTTCCCTTTCAGCTGACAGTTCAAGCTCCATACCAGGAAAAAGGCGTATGCTTGGGGCTGACTTTGCTCCACAACACTAATTAAACACTGCCTCTGGAAGAGGTGTCATCCTTAGGGAATAGATGTTAAATTGAGGTCATGTCTGCACATCTCTGTTATCTGTCTATGTGTCATTTTTATTTAAAGAATATGGAAACATTCAACATCCTGGTCAATATTTCCTCTCCCTCTGTTAAGCAATTCCTACCATTTAAGACTATCTGTAAGCTTTCTGATCATTTGCCACAGTAATATGCTGCTTTACAGTATTTAACACTCTCCTGTTAAAAGTTCCGTACATCTAAGACAAAATATCTGTGTATCTAAGAACAAAGCAATCAAATAAACAATACTTACTGGTATGTAGGTAACCCTGCTGACCCTTATATGAATATTGATTTGTGTCTTCTAGCACAGTACTTTCTCCCATACCACATCACAGATAGTGACAATACATTTCCAGAAACTATTCCAGCATTTCTGACAATAGAAAACCTACTATTATCTACACTGCTTCTTATATAAATCCTCTTCCTTGTAGATACCAGTGGGACCTGCATTTAACATTTTTACATTTTGCATTTGGCATTTTAACCTCTTTAGGAATTAGATCTCTGCTGTTAAGACTGCATTATTGCAGACTGTAGGTAATGGAGGTAAGGATCTGTCTTTATTTGTGATATTCAGCAGCTTCTCAGTTCCTCTCCAGATATATTCAGTGTTTACAGGCCTTTTGTTTTACTGGGTGAGTTATATCCTATTGACAGCCTATTGTCCCTGTACTTGTCAATGAAATCTCTTTGGTAATTTGTTCATTCTTTTCTTTCTGTTCCTGAGGCAAGTTTAGCTGAGGACTGTACTAGATGTATCATAAAAATTCCTTTACAGCATCTCCCAGTGTGAAGGAATCTTGGTGGGGCATTAGTCATATGGGTTCCCTGAAGTCCAGAGATTGTATCTACAGAGACAAAAAATGCCTTCAGTGAAAAAAACAAATGAACCAAAAATCTTGCCCTGACCTTTTCCTGCCATGTAAGCAAACAGCAGGCAGAGTAATCCAGTGGATGATCAGGTGGGAGTAAGCAGCCAGTTATGTTGGTGATCTGAAAAAGCCTAGCAGAGTAAAGGAATTCATCCAGTTTATCTTCCCTGTCAATTTATTTTGTGATATGAGACAATGAGAAGCACTCTAAAGCTATTAAAAAGAGAACCTGTTTTAATATTTTTAAGAGTAGGACATGGAAGTGGGAAGTCAAGAAGAACACTCAGATAGTATGAATGCATGTGATTTCTGTGTTTCATTTGCAGTGTGAGTTTGCTTACACAGAACAGTCATCCATGTAGGGCTCATCCTGTGAAGAACACTAACCATTAGGTTTCCAAACTCCAGTATTACAGTCAGTCTCAGGCAATCTGACTTCCTCCTTGCTCAGAGGAATCTAAGCAAAAGACTAACCTTGTCCAAGAGAAAGATATTCATTTCAAACTTTCTTTTTTAGATGTCTGTTCCTCCTGAGTAACCAGAAAGTGATGAAAAAATATGGTAAATAAATCCAAAATTTAGAGTTGAAGACAGATGATTAAAGTAACTTCCTCAGCTTTATCTGATATACTAGAGATAAATGCATACCAAAAGTGTGGAGACTGCGTTGAATTTTCAATGTTTTCTGGATCTGTGAATGAAAATCTCACCGAAACTATATGGATCCCAATTACTAAGAAGAAAGTCCTTCTAATCCCTCATGTTACTGACAATATTAAAAAATGTGATTTCTTAATTCATAACTATTTTTTACTCCATTGATTTCCAGACTCAGAACCTGTGACAGATATATCTTTTACAAAAAGTTCTTACTCTACTGAGGGCGAACTTTTAGTTTCCGCTTATATTATTCATTTACTTTCTCACAGTTTGATTTCACACTTATAGCACAGACAGATTATCCCAGAAAAAAAAAACTTGGAGTTCAACTTTTTTTCATTCTTTAACATTTTACCCCTACTGGAAGATCTAACTAAGGTGGTGGGTACCTAAGGTGGTTAATCAGGCTATAACAATTTCAAAACAATATCCTAAATAGATTTCATTCAACAAAAACAAAACAAAACAAATAAAAACAACCAGCAGTGATATTTTTCGCCAAAGACATAACAAAACAAAACAAACAAAAAAATTGGATTTCAGATCTCTAACTTTCAACCTGCTCATTTTATAGTGTGACCTTTTCATGTCTCAGGATGATCTGTTCCAGTCATAATTCCATACTGTGGAGACTGGATCCCATGTCAAAGAAAAATTACTTTTGCGGCGAGAGTTAAGAATCCAGGATCTTCCCAGCTGACAGTTAAATTCCCTCTTCCCTTCTTACTCAATTTCAGTAGTATTGAGACAAAGCTGTGATTTCTGTTGAGGAAGAGAGATTTATAACACATGGCAAAAAATTAGTTGCTACTTTGTCCAATTACATATTTTTTCAGATTGATCTACTCCCCAATGAAGTCAGTGGGTGGTTTTCCACTAAATTCAATAGCTTTGGAAATTACCCAAAATGAAAGAATTAAGTACTAGGACACTACAGCACATAAAAAGGGCATGACAGTACATTGGTGTTTCACACAGCTAAAGTACAGCTTCTCCTCATATCAGAAAAAGAGATTTTTGAGCCTAGAAAAAGATTATGTTTTTTCTTCTGACTTTTTTTTTAGATATATCCAGAGAATGCTTGCAAAATGTGACTGAATCTTATGTTTATGTAAATTCATGAAAGGTCCATTCTGTAAAAACTAAAATTTTTCTTCAGTACTTTTCAAAAATGATTACCTTAATTTTCCAAGGTACCTGGGTACTTAAAAAGTACTGTTAATTTTGATCATCATAGCACAGAATCATAGAATGGTCTGGTTTGAAAAGGACCTCAGTAGTGAGTTACACTCCAGCACACACACATACATTAAAACCCAAGCAAACATCATAAGAATTTCCACTGATGGTAGTTCATAAGTCTTAATATTTGTTAACATCAGTCATCTGCACATTTACGCTTTGTTAAATATGCAAACTAAGGTGGCATTCCACCTTTATTTTAACATGAACTTTCAGAGTCAAGCAGTTTTTGTGTCTTTGAGGACATATTGTCTACCAGGCCAGTGACCTGTAGTGCAGATTATTTGCATAATGAGAAAAAGTGAACAATAGAAAAAGAAAAAGCATTATGAGATTTTTCAGACACTGAGGTAACTTAGTCAATAGATTATTTTATAATAATCTATTACAGATATTTTTATGTTTAATTAAATTTGCTAGAACAAAATAAAGCCCTGAAAAGTTGAATGATAATCATGTTAAGGTCATTCTTCCAATGTAAATTCACACTTGCTGCTTTTATATTTCACGAGAAAGCTTTATAGATATGGTCAAACGACACTCTTTTTTAATAAAACCATTGAATTCAGAGGATGGATAGTGCTCCAGGGATGAAAGACATGTGCAGTTGTGCAGTGATATCTGTAAGACAAGTAGCTGATATCAGACTGGGTTCCTCCAGTGGAATAAAAGATAGGCTGAACAGTGATAGGTCAGCAATGAAAGCAAGAAGAAGCCAGAGTGTAGGGCATTACCATACTTCATGTCTACTGAAATCTCTCACTGAGAGGGAACTCAAGATCTTACATGGTGACGTGCAAGAAAAAGAGAACATTTTTACACTGAAATTTGAGAAGTGGCTCTGAGATCATAGATGAAAAAAGCTTAGTTAAAAAAAAAAAAAAAAAAAAAAAAAACAGGCAAACTAGCCTGCATGGAGTATGAATAATGAGGATATGGAAATGAAAGAGCTGATAAGAGAACTAATTCTTCTCAAGACAAAATCCTGGTATGGTTTGTCAAGAGACTGCTGATGATACGAAATAGATAATATTCCATTTAAGTTTGTCCGGTTTCATTTTCAGTCACTACTTTCATGAGCACTGTTCTGTACAATATCCCCTCAAACCACCAAGATATATTTCAAAATACCTGCAACATACATGGCATGAAATTTCTAGCTATATATACATATTGAGACCATGGAGTCTATATGATACTTCAACTTGTATGTTCTGTGAGTACATTCAATCCACAGTAGATGGAACTAGCTTAGAGAAGTTTGAGGTTGTATGATTTTGAACTCCTTGATCCAGGGGTGAAAATGAGTCTTTGCAAAATATACCTTTAGTCAGATGTACAAGTATTGGAGTAGAAAGGTGACTTAAAGAAATCAAATTAACCTGAATATATTACAGAGAAAGTAACAGGACGTAGAAATGATCTCTCTGGAAAGGGCAAGAAATGACAGCAGAAGGTGGCAGGGTTGGTCTACTCCCAAAATACACTGATTTAACTATTCACACTAGTTAGCAGGGCTAAAGCTTCACTGGTATGTTTGAAATGAGAAATACATTTTTGTGCACTACGAGCACAAAAATGACCCTGCAACATTGAAAGTAGAAAGAAATTAACATTATTGGAAAAAATGTGGAGGGAAGAGAAAGGAAAACTGACAGGTATCAGTGGATCTGGAGTTGGGGCTCTCAAGCTTTTACTTTTTCATAAGTAGCTGAGGTATATCTCATTTCATTTCACTTCTAGAGAAAATTTAATACTTACAGACTCCATAATGGTCATGTAGCATCAAATATTGAAAATCTGAGAAATCATGATGCCTTCTGGGATATTTCCAGGTTCTGTATATTGCCTGCTTCATGATGGCAATTTTCCTCTCCATGCTAGGGGTATGGTAACTAATTAAATGAGCTCATGAAAGCACATTCAGAATCTGAAAGGAAAACATGACTGATATATTCCTAACATATTCTTCGGTCCAGCACAAGCTTAAAACATTTCAAGTCAGGAGTCTGAATGAATAGAAATCAAGTGCCACAGACTGAAAGTATTGTAGTTTAACATACCATTTACTTTAAAACATATTGTTCTTTGGAGGAGCAATTATTTAAATTTTATGATGTTTAAGGATAGAGTTGTCTAATGACTGCAACTAGAAGTGTGGTTTTTAAGTACAAGTGATCAGTAGAGGGCAAGATTGATACATATATTGATTCATTTGTCAAGTTAAAACAAGGGCAATAGACTGGATCTCCTCAAAAACAAACAAACTGCACGTTCTGAATAGACACAGAGGTCAATGCAAGCATGAATCATGCTTGCACCCTCTACTGAACTCTGAGTTCCTGTAAAGGAGAATGGTCAAAACTCCTGTACTCCAGGTACTAATTTGGCTTCTGTATATCACACCTCTACACCCTTCCATGTTCTTTTTCCCAACAGAAGGGACAGGAGAGGAAGGGAAGGGAAGGGAAGGGAAGGGAAGGGAAGGGAAGGGAAGGGAAGGGAAGGGAAGGGAAGGGAAGGGAAGGGAAGGGAAGGGAAGGGAAGGGAAGGGAAGGGAAGGGAAGGGAAGGGAAGGGAAGGGAAGGGAAGGGAAGGGAAGGGAAGGCTAAGTGACTGGGGGGGAGGGGAGGTAGTGAGGGGGGGAGGGAAGGTGAAACATGCCAACTGTTTCCCAAAGAAGACAGTATTAAAAAAAAATAATGTTTAATACCACTGAATTAGGGAACTGTGGACTAGAACTTTACTGAGCAAACATCTTTATGAAAAGGACCAAAATGTCTTTAAGCTTTTCCTATATCTACGTTTGAGTGGATCACTCAGCCACACCTCATCCTATTAAACTTCTTTGGAGGTAGTGCCCAAAGAAAGTACTTTTCATGTTAGGAAAAAGGAGAGAAACTCCTTAGTCTATCCTGGATAACTTAATGATCAATGTCTTCTTCCTTCCCATGCACATTTGCTTGCTTGTTATTTGCTACTATACAAATATATATTTTAGAGAGGAAGAAAGTTACTTGGAAAGGGTGGGAAATGATACCAAAAGACTAAAAAATGTGTGATGCATACTTTCTTTTGTTGCTGTTTCAATTCACTGAGACTCTAGACTATATACAAATGTATAAACATATGTAACTCTGGATTTTTATGTATATGAAATACCTATGTAATATATATTCTCTGAGCATATGTTTGAGTGCATGTGCCTCAAAATTTCTAGTTATTTGAAGCTTTCTGATATTTCTTTGCCTTTCAATTGTATACACTTCTTATTTTTATATTTAAGTAGATAAAAGCAGAAGACACTATTAAATATCTTTTGAGCACACGACTCTGACTAGGTTATCAGCAATATTTGACAAGGTAATATTCCTTCCTTGCCCCTACACTCACTTTAACACACACCCGGACACAAATACATACTCAACGTACCGTAACTTAAATTTTTAAAAATAGGAAAACACTACAACTCATCTGAGTTTTTTCAGAAGTACAAATCACTGCAATGTTCAGAGCATGGGCTCACACTGTCACATGCAGTTTCTATGGCTGATTATACTCAGATGACTTCACAGCCTTTTTCTGAAGACTTCAAGATTTTTTAATGCTACCATTAAGGCTTTTCCTTTGCAACAGTTTCAAGTGCTTTCATTACATATCTCTGACTCCCTGTTTTCCACTCTGATGCACACTTCTGAGGACAAAATTACATAAATAAATAAAGCTCATGTGTAATAACATCTTGACAGACTCAATACACTAAAAATATGCTTTAGCTTCTTATGTTAATTGATTTTAAGCAATCTTTATAGATGTCTGCAATGCTACTGTCCTCACTGAAATTATAGCCCTCTCTGGCTCAACTATAAAGTCTTTCAGAAATTTGACATCATTTTCTCATTGCAATTATTTAGTTCCATGGAACTATGTTACAAATTACTGAAATTCTAAGACACAGAGGCACATTCACCTGCTTGAAATGTTACATTGGCTGAAAATATAAAAACACTGTTTCCCATAGAACTGTCATCTTTGGAAAAATGGCAAGACATTCTTTTTGTTTCTCAAAGTCATAAAACTTCTTTTTATTCAGTTTATTCTGTATATTATTCTCTCATGTTCTACCCAGGCATTTTTAAATATAATTCATTGCACAAAGGGGCAATGACATTAAGTAATGATACTCAGAGAAAGACAACTTTTCCTCCTGTAAGAGAAAAAAAGTATATTTCAAAGTAAAGAAGTTGCCTGGTATTACGGTCCTGTACAAATTTCATTTATTTTACATAAAAGAAAACCTTAGTATTCTGAACATTCAGGACAATGATTTTTATCTGTTTCTTTTGTAATGGAGGCTGAGCTGTTCAGAGCTATAGGGAATATTTAGCTACAAAATTGCAATTAAATTAATGGGAATTGCATGGCTAAACCTGCTTGGTACTCAGTCATAGCATTTGCTGCAAGATCCAAAAACTGGAAAAGCTGCTGTCAGCTTTTAAACTGGATGGATTGCTTAGCCTTCCCGACTCACCTCCAGATTTGTTGGGCAAATGGTAAACCTTGACATAATTGTGCTTTCTATTTGGCAATAATGTGTGTAAATCATTTCGTGTTGTTACAAGGATTTTGTGCTTACAAGTTTTGCCTGTCCCTATAGCTGGAGAATTAAACAAGTAAGCAGGTGGGGAACAGTCCCTTTCTTACTGTCCTGAATTTAAGAAGAAAAATTCAAACAGGAACAAAAATTAATAGGAAATTTTTCTGAAGAGGGCTCTGAATCAGTGTTCAGTGGGCTTCAATACGGAAAACTGCCTCATAGCTGCAGAGCACTAGTATTTTTAAAAGCTCTCTCCTTTCCTTTGCCTGTGGTATCTCACATTGGTAGATTGTCCACCTATCTGGAATGGGATAATCCAGTGTGAGTAGGTTAGACACAGCCCTCATATTGTCAGTTGTTGTCATAAGCCTGAAAGGAAGCCCAAAGGGAAAACAGAAGAGAGCTAGAAAATATCCAGAAAAAATAATAGTACTTCAAACTTTTCTACTTTCAAATATTACAGCATTCACTGTTTTGCTGCTGGAACATACTGACACACAGTGCAAACTGATGTGATGGGGCCAGGATTCCATTCAGACTCACAGGGGGTTCTCCTTGTTTTGAGTATGAGTCAGCTCCCAGTAGGAATGTGAAAATCACTCCCACCCCATAGGAATCATAGGGAGGTTGTCAAGGGCCTCCAAGGAAGAGAATGTAGAGAGGAATTAGTATGAATTCTTTCATTTCCCTATGGGCTGACACAACCAAACTGTGCCCTAAGCATTATTGTCGCAATCTAAGCTATTGCTTCTTCTAAGTTATTTCCACTGCACTTGTTCAGGGCAACAAGACTCTTTAGGATGTGTAGAAAATCAAGTCATATGTCAATGAGGAAGAGAAATGCATTCTGCATACTTTGTACAATTGGAAAACTATGAACTTCCAGCACAAAATCTATGGAGAAAATTATTAAGGAACAGGCTGCAGAAAAAAAGAAATGAGCATCAGGCAACTCTGTGGGAAATAGCAGGTCTGCATTAAGATCTCAAACAATTCATAAAGCAGAAAAAGGTCAAATTATGTGAGAATACTTTTCCTTTTGAATTAAGTGTTAGTTGTAAACTAACAGACCATTTCCACAGCCTAGGCTATTATGACAGCCTCTCCTAAGTGAAATGGAACTTATGAGAATCTCTATTTTTATTCTTTAGGGAAAAAAATATGATTTCCACAATAGTTGTGTGTGAGGTCAGACCATCCTTACTATAGGCCCTTAGCTCTATTCAAACAACTCTATGAAACACCACTGAAAAGCCAATGAAAATAAAGCATGGTACATTGAAAACTACCCTAAATTTAGATGTCTGGTATTTTATGGCATTTTATTCTCATTTTAATCCTTTATGCACATCAGTTCTATTTTCATCTAGGCTAACCATGTAGCTATTCTTATAACATTATCATTCTTCCAAATAAAATCAGTGTTTCTGCTAAAGAAGGCTATTGAATTTTGAAATACCATTCTAGCTTGCAAGTATTTTCCTAAGTGTTTTAAATATAGCTAAATTAGTTACTTTTTACATATCATTTCACACAGTAAAATGTCCCACAATCCTTTACACATTGAACAGTTGATTTCAAAGAAATATTTGCACTTTTTTCAGGTATATCAAATCAAGACAATTGAATTTATCTAAAATAGCAGACTATTAGCTCTTACATAATGGAATATACTTATTCCACCATTCAAACAACATGAGTCATTCACAAGCTGTAGAATCAAAGAGAAAAAAATAATCTTTTTACCATCAGCTTTTGTTCTGAATGGTTATTTGAAATTGTCTTTTCTTCACTGTGTGCTTAGAGGCACCTCTCCTGTGATGGTAAGGACAATCATAAGGATATCTTTACTTTATGTTGAACCACTTACTTCAACACCACAGGGGTGAGCTAATTTATAGGAAGCATGATGACTAACAAACAAATTTAACTTCAGAACGTGACAAACAGCAGGCAGGAAAACTGGGTGGTGTCTTAAAAGGATATAGTATTGTCAGGCCCACATTCAACCAGTTTTATCTCCAAATCCTAGAATTAAGAACAGCTATTACATTTCTTGCAACGTTTAACATATAGTTAATGCACTGATTGTAGTTGATTATTGAACTACTCTCTGGATTTTGCATCAAGTAAATTCAACTAGTCAGTAGAACATCAAAATTCAAATTAATAAAAAAAACCCCAAACCTTACTATTTCTGAATGAATAACTATAATTTCTGTTCTACTATGCGTTTTGACTTCTTGTCTCAACCTGAAAAGTAAACAGGCACTGAAATGAATAAGTGGGGAAGAAGCTCCACTTTCATTTATCTGTATTATTGCCCTATGTAATACACTTAAATTCTACTGCAGAAGAACCAGGAAGAATGGATTTGGGAGCACTCTGTATTTCCAGCTAGTGCTATTTGTTATAATATTAGTGTAAATGGCTCTTACAGAATTCAGAACTAGTAATATATACAAAACTGATAGCCAGATATCAACGTTTAAGGTGAACAGTTTCAGGTTTAATTTGGAAATAGCAATAAGAATAACAAATAGAAAAACCTTTTTAAGCTGCAAGGTGTTCTTCTTTTCTTTGTCATTTCCTGGACAATTTCTTTCCTTGTTTTTCATGCTACTTCCAATCTACAGGCAAGTCATTTTCTTCTTCTTGTTTTAGAGAGAACGTTGTATGTATTATCTGTCTCTGAAGTAGACAGCACAGAGGATAGGGAAGTGTGGATGATCAGATTTTTTTTTTTTTTACTTTGTTTGCAATTCCAATGCAGATTTGGAGTTAGGCCACAAACTTAGATCTGCTTTAAAGTTTAGGTACTTCTGATAGACAAAAATGCTGTCTCTGAAAGCTCTGTAGAACTTCGCCCCCTTCTCTGCAATTAGAAATACTGCAAGACCGAACAGCACAGTGGGAAACAAGTCACTTGTACAAGCAGTTTTTTGCATTTAGCAGAACAGGTCCTGACTTTGGGAAGCCAATATTGGTTTTGAAAGCAATCTTTAGAAGTAAAGTACCTTTCTCAGGAAACTCTGCAGGTGGCCCTAGTGCTGAGCTTTTAGAAGCACAAAGCTTCCAGACATTGTCACATAGATTTGCTGTACACTTAAGACTGTTCATAGAGTGTAAGGTGCCCTAAATATAAGGTTATAATAATAATAATAATAATTATAGCATTATTAACAAAAGCTGTGAACTCACTAACTTATGTGATCAAGACACAGAGCCTTTAAAAGGGAAGCTCAAAAGCTAAAGTGTAGAAATTGTTTTTTATTGGTTTCTCCTTTCTGTGACATTCATGAGTCACATGTCTGTCAAGAAAAAAAGTCTCAGACCTGCCTCCTTTAATAGTTTAGCTGCACTAGGAGAAAGATGATGCAAGATTTTTCACCCACTGCTGACTGAGCTTTTTGCTCAGTACATGACAGAACTTGACTGTACAATCAAGAAGCACTGCAAGAGGCAGAATGGAAAAGGGGTATCCCTGGAGGCTGCTCTGTCTTTCATTGCCAGCCTCTATAATTATACAGCGCCTTTCAAAGCCACTTGTGAAAGCTGTCTTTGCAGCCTGCTTCTTTTTCCCAGGCCCTGGGGAAAGTGCATCATAGCCATTCCCTGCCAAATCCAAACACCTTACAATCAAGCATTTCTAAATATGGCACTGCAGTAGAGCTGTTGGGAATAATAATAAAAGAAAAATATGAGTTGCTTTTTTTTTTTTTTTCACTGAAAAATGACATTTTGTTCAACTCATAAGGCTTTATGTAAATATCTAGATGGTATTGAATGTCTCATCTGGAAAATCCTTCTGATCCAGAATAATATTACAGGACAGAGGAGAATCAAAAAGCTCTGTGATAGCCAGTAGTCCTAACTTTCTGCTGTTTCTCTTTCAGAGTTTCGAGGTAACTAGCCACAGCAACCTTTGTTTGCTTGTATTTCAGAAAATCTTTTAAAACCTTAAAGTTCTTTATTAAGTAGCAGTCCTCTCAATTTAGCCCTAGTGTCAAAACAGCTGTCAAAATCGTGAATAAAAAAGCCTTTGTATTATTATTAATAAATGCATGCTTACAGCACAGATAACAAAGGATAAACACATGTCCTCCTGAATGCTTATAGGCAGGAAAGAATCACTATTCTTCTCTCCATGGCCCCATGTGGTAAAGGAGCCAGATCATTCCAGCTCATGTTATTGCATTCCTTGGGAGCATTCCTGTGCAATACTGCATTGCTTCCCCAGCGCTAAATGATAAGGATTGTAACTCCTTGACTCGGTCTGGTGAACATTTGTGTGAGTAGATTCAACTTCTTAAGTGAGTAAATGCACATTGACATAAGAATTGACTGCAGAGACTAGGTCTGGACAGGGGAAGGCAAAGTATAAATGTGTCCCTCAATTGCTCTTTTCTCAGCTGATTCAGGTTCCCAAGGGCAAGCTTGTTGTGTTATCCTTTCCAGTGACTGTGCATTTTGAAAGGATAAAGAACTATTTTAAGTTCTCATTTATATAGCATGCTATAAAATAAGGCCCAAGTTGGATGAACAGGGGCTCTGTTTTTTAACAACACTGACTTGCACATCAGCCATCTCTCCTGTAGAGTCAGGCAGATTTACAGTGCTTGGAAATGTTTGCCAACAAAGATGTTATTGTAACTCCAGTGCCTGTTCAGGGAAGTTTATGAGGTAGAGTTAGAAACTGTTCATATTGTCTTCCTGCACTTGATGTATAGGAGAGACAATATGCCAAATGTATTGCTGAGTTAAAAGCAAAGCTACTGCAAAGCTGGGATTCTATCTAACATCAAGTACCTTGCTGTCTGGTTTGCTGCCTCCACCATTCACCTGGAAAAGAATAGCCATATTTAAGCCTCCTTGAGAGACTGTGGGAAACTCAATTATCCATTTCTGTGTTTCTGCTTGCACAAGTGATAAATTGGGGTAATGTTCATTAACTGGCTCAAATTATTTTGCATCTGTTCAACTCTTGATAAGAAAGTTGTCTGGTCTTACATGCTATACTAACAACAGACTTTTCTCCCTCAGATGCCATCAAAGATGTGTCATTAAATGATGGGTTATTTCTATAAGTGGCCATAACTCACATTGAGATTCAGAGCAACTGAACTATTGTCTGGCTATTTTCCTTTCTCAAATATGCTAATACTATTTTTTTTTCTCCTATTGACTTTTTGAGTTTCCATTTCTGCTTATTCTAAGCATCAACCAACTGCTACTTGTTGCTCAAGACAGCTTATAAATCTTGATCTGAAGACAATTTCGTTTGTTAGTGGAAAGCAGAAAATAGCTCTGCTTCTTCTACTTGTTGGGAGGTACCAGATAAGGTTCTTATGTGTTTGTATGTATAAAATGCACCTTTACTAAATCCCTCCTGTGGCTTTCATAGAGAAAATTAACTGTTTGTGGAGAAAATTAACTTTTTCATTAGTGAGAATTTAAATGATTTTATCCTTTTTATGTTCTCCTGAAGCAGATTAAGTGGAGTACATAGCGAACAGTTACCTTGCTCAGGGACGATCCCCTGCCTCATTTCTTTGCAGTGCTTGTTTTAAACTTGTGCTCAAGAACCAATGCTTTCTTGTGAATACATCACTGACATTAGCTGCACATTCCTTGGATAGCAGCAAAGGATTCGACTGTCTAGACACAGCCAAATAAGAGCACAAAGCTTACTTTGAGCAAATTGCTAACAACTTCTATTGGCCAACAATGGGCAGAAAGGTTCTCTGATCCCTTTAGCTGTGGTGCATGGGATTAAGTCCAGGCTCTACATGAACCATGAACTAAGTCACTGCAACATTTTCTTCTCCATCATTTCCATTCTGGGAAGAAAAATATGATACAGAGAGGCTATAAAGAAATGTGGGAACACAGCCAGAGTAGTTGCTGCTAAATCTCTCATGTTGGTGTGGTCATTTTTTAATGGCCCAGGTGTAATATAATGTTGAAGGGATATACAACAGGCAGATGGTACCTGGCCAATCACTCTTTTGTTAGAACAGTTCATTTTCTCTCACACTGCTGTCCAATTCTATGTTTGGAATATTACTTTCTTTAGGCTGAAAACTTAGCATTGGCTATTTTTTCCTACTTCTGGTGAAAGCGTATTTTCTCTTTTTGTTCCATTTGAATTTAGAAGTAAAGTTGTGAGAGGAGTTGTCTTTTTACTTACATCCTTAGTTTTAGGACCTGAAAATTGCCTGTACACAAATTTAGATTTAAGCATATGCTTCATTAGAAAGAATAAGAAAACTGCACGCATTTGAGGATAGCAGATAAAAAGGACATGATGAGAAGAGCTTTATTCAATGTCACAAGAGATTTTTAGGCCAGAATGAAAATTGGATTAACGAGAGTGCTATTTCCTGTAGATCCTAATTTGCTTTCTTTTGTTCATTAGAAACAAGAAGAATCAGAAATTTAAACTGATATATGGATCATTTTTCATTGCTGTGTACAGCAGATCTGATGTAACACTCTCGGTCTTACAGAAATCGATCATTATGAATAACATGAAAACATAGATTGCCATAGTATTTGCCACTAAGGACAAATAGAGAAGTTAATCTCATGAAGTATGTAGATTTTCCATCCATTTTGAAAATATTTTTTTCTCATTTTTAATGATCTTTGTACCAAGAAAAGACTTTCAGATTACCTGTAATGACATTCCCAAGAAAACTCATTTCGTTGACGTTAAAGTCATTGCATCATTCTAATTACATTGCAACCCAATGTTATAATAAAGATCTAAGTCACTGGAGTTGTGTCAAAAAAGAAGTGCATGAGGCATTGTGAACCATATGTTTTGTACAAATGGGGCATGTAATGCTTCAGCCTATTCAAAGGTTTTTAACCCATGAAAGTTTGTGAGGAAATGACAGATAATACATTATTTGCATGAAAATATTTTAAGCAAGCAGGAACTAGAGCCAGCAAAATGAGTGCATCCATTCTACTTCATGTGCCTTTTCCTGCTCCTCCTGTTAGGAAAACCCATCTGCAGTGCTTCACTGCTAGTTCAGCACTATGGCATATAAGGGGTGCTCCAGAAGTAATGCCTCCTATTTTATTATGTTGACCCATAACAGAGGTGGATGTTAGTGGTATGGCTGTAGAGGTTGAACCTTCCCACCAATATTCCATTACATTTTGCTGCTCTCTCACACAGTGGCATCTGACATGGAAGAGTCATGAAGCAAAGGTGTGTCATTGAATTCCTCCATGCAGAAAAAATAGCACCCCCTGAAATTCATCGATGCTTGCTGAATGTTTGTGGAGACCAAACAGTGGATGTGAACACAGTGAGGCAGTGGGTGATGTGTTACATCAGCGGTAACAGTGATTTGAAAGATAGGCGATGTTCTGAAAGACACAAAATACTTTTCTTACTCACGAGTAAATCCAACAGAAGGTCTTCTGGATTTCTGCACGATGCTGTTGTCAGCTGTCGCAGCCAAGCTGTGGACTCAGCAACACAAGAATTTTGCATTCCAATGTTATTGCAGCTTTTATTTCAGGATACTAATAAAGGGTCTGTGATGTGGAAACAAGTATTCAGGAGATTTTCTTATGCTTTAAAATGTATAAGCAAGTGTCTGAGACACAGGTAAGGATTTCTTGCATGTAAACTGGAGTTCTCTGAAACAATAGTTGCCTTTCAAATAATCAGGTTTTCAAACTACTTTAAGTACTTTGATGGCTCTTCTGCCCATTTAAAAAGCAGTTTATCCAGAAGCACACGTGAATCTAGAAGCAGATGTAAAGGACAGTCTACAAACATGCTCTTCACATTTATGCAGCCTCAGTTGGGCTTGAAAGGAGTAAAGTTTAATGTCACCAACAAGGAATGTTCCAGAAAGTTGACACATTTAGCACAAAAATAACACATTCATCAATCATCTCTGTGAAACAAACAGAGGTTTGACAAATGGCATGTTTGTATAAAGTGCCTGGAACTACTGCTATTTTAGGAGTCCTTGCTCTACTGAAAGTAGAGAAGCCAAAGCTATTCCACTTCTTCCTGTAGTAAAATCACCTGTTGGGCTACAAGTCTTGCTGAAAATGAAACTGAACACTTGATATGTGCCCATTCCCCTTGCTCTTCTGTAACACATGGTGCATATCACCCTCACAGCTTTGGGATGGAGTACATAGGATTCCTATGTCAACTTCAGCTGACTGGAAGGTAGATTCCTATTTTCCAAAGGCTGCACAGACATTAATCACTGACAGCATGATGAGAGATCTCTGCCTTCTATCTCACTTGGGGCTGAAGAACCATGTCCCTCAACAGTACTTTTGACTAGCATGTTATTTCTTCGTTCCAACTTCCACTTTGGTATACTGGAAGGGCATCTGACTTTCAAGTTTTTCATGATTTTCTTACAAATTTTTTACTTTTGCCTGATCTGTTGTAATATCCTTCAGCACTAAGTAAATACCCTTGGGAGATGGAAGATCTGATGACGAGGATGAGCACACTGAAGATTTTTTCCAGATAGCCTCAGTTTCTTAGCTGTAAGTTCACAAGACAGTGTCATAAATGGAAGACAAGAGAGGATAGCCTCAATGTAATAAATTAATACACTGACACTGGCTTTTGCCTTATTATTATACTTTCATTTCTGAAATCAGACAGGGCAGTTTCATTTTAGCATCTTACCTACTTTCTCCTTCAAGAACTGCTACAATATCAAAACCAACAAATACAGATTAAATTCTAACAATGGGTTACTAAAATATTTCCTATGTTTTGTAATTCTAATTTCTTATTTTGAATTTTGTTGTGAATATTTGTATGTTGATGGGATTTTTTTTGTATTGTTTTCTTTTTGCAATTTACAGTAAATAATGATTTTTGTTACATCCTTTACACTAAGGATCCCTTTATTTTAATTAACATGGGAAATATACTGCTCCAAAAAGAATTATACATATTTCTTTGTTCTGACATTCTTAAACTTTTGAGCTGTCAGACAACATCCTTCACTTTCCAAATCATTCCATTGTCTATCCTTACTGTGGCTGTGCAAATACATGATTCTTTGCCTTCTTCTTCAATCACAAAGCATTTGATAGAAACTTTTTCCTGGTGGAAAAGGGAAACTCACTTCCTCTTCCTATCTCATATCCATATTTCCTGGGCTCATGTGTCCCTGCATTCACCTCTTCAGCCTTACAGTTTTCAAAGGGATCTGCCCGCACTCTTTTCTTTAGTTCTCTCTCTGAAGAAATGTTAATGATGTAGACCCCAATGTGTCATAGAGGAGCTTCCCCCTAAGCTTCAGCTATCCTATTGTTTTGTCTAACCAACTCTATTCACAAGATAATAACACTTAATGAGTTCCTCTCTCTCTCTCTCTCTCTTCTTCCCACAGGCAGACTTGTAGACGCCACTCTTCTGCTTTTAATGTGAGGAGTAAGAAGCAGTCACTACGAAGGCATGCCTACATTGCAGATTATGATTGCATCACATGAAAACAAATCTGAGTTACCTTTATGGTTAGCCCACCACTACCTTGCTGAGTTACTGGGAGCCACTCTGTCAGCCCCACAAAACTGTGTGCTTACCTCTAACCTATATGGAGCTACAGCCTCCAGCATCTTCATTACCATCTGCAGTGGGGTTCCCCCAAATATATTCTCATAGGTATCTCACCAGCAGACCTCTTGACATATTGTAAATATTTTGAAAGGCTGTCAGATATCCAGATAATGCCAACACTTTGTACAACTGAGCTGGAACATTTTCTATTGAGGACGTTTCTATGCGGACTCAGGAAAAAAATAGGCTTCTGCTGTGACTGGTAGAAGGCATTATGTTACAGGACAGTATTTTCTGAAAAAGGTTATTTTGGCCAAGTTTTTACTATCATCTCGACATAGCACCAAAATGGTCTTAGCAGACACAGCTGTACTCCCACAATGACTTTTGGTGTCAGGGTAGCATAGCCAAGTGCATATTTACTGAGCAGAGAAGGGCTCTGTGCCTCTGCTGGGGCACTCCATATGATGAACAGCTAGTAATCCATTTCAACTGATATGTCTGTCTGGGGTCTTCCTGTTGCAGTGTTTTCTTCCCTGCCTAGCAGACATAAATATGCTGGCGGAGAGGCAAGAGTATCCTGGCTGGACATTTGAATGTCTTCTCCCTGAAGAGCCCTCATTTTCTGCTCATGTCATGGATTTCTCACCTCAGCTGTTAAATGGTGAGCAGCTGCCTTCCTCTGCCTTTGCTTCCTTGTTTTTGCACATCTGGCCAAGACCTCTGAGGAACTCTTCCTTCCTGGTTGTAGACAAGAAGGCTTGTGGATATAGCTGTTTCCCAACAGATGGCAGACAAATGATGAACCTTCCCAAACCTGAAATTTTGCTGTGCATTGAAGTCCATTCTTCTTACTGTATTTTCTAATGAATATTAAATTGTTTGGATTTAACCTTTTTTTTTTTTTTTTTTTTTTTTTTGGGGGGAGGGGGGGTGTGGGGAGGGTAAAAGAGGGAGTGAGGAATCACTGTTACATTAGTTATTACCTCTGTCTGCTTTGACTGAGGGAGTATTTGTGGATTAATGAGATCCATTACTTGAAAACTGTATCCATAAACATACAGGAACATGAAAATAGTAACCTCTTTTTACAACTGTGAGGATGATCTGCAGGTGCAAGTTGCAGTTTGGGAAATTCAGCCCTGGATTTTGAAGTTTGAATGTTGTCTTTGATATATCTTTACTTTTATAGCTGTATCCCATTGTACCAAGATTGACTATCGGTTAACTTTTCCATACCAACCAAATGAAGTTATGTAACTTTCTCTTACATATCAGACCCACATAGCAGTTTTAATTAAGATTTCTAGAAGTATCAGAAATTATTTTAGGTCAAGATCTTAGCTGGTGAAATATCTGAAGTAACAGTTGTTAAGTTTTCATTATGAGTTTCTTGGTAAGGTTCATAATATTATTATTGAGCCACTGAAGTTGCTGCCTTGCTGATCAGAAGTTCTTCTGTTGCTTTTTATGATCCTTAATTTCTTTATGAACAATATACAGGTCCTTAGTGTGTTTAACCAGTTAACTTCAACCTCTGCAAACACTGATCCATCTGTTCTTTGATATGAAGCAAAAAGGCTGACAATGCACAAAGAGTGCCTAAAGCAACTTGTTCAGCAACAAATTCAGCTGCACAAATGTGACTCAGTGCCTTTTACTCTCTCTAGAAGTAATCGTCCAGAATAGCCGGCTCAATCAGCGTATAAAATGCTACACAAAGATCTCACCTACATCATTTATTGTACTTTCTGCAAACAATTCTTGAATTGTTCCTGCAGGGCAAACCTCTGCCCATAAGACAATGCCCAACTCCCCAGCACTGAGCACTGAGATCTTTGTTTTTGAATTCTGTTTTATGTGAAGCATTTGATCATCTCCACACAGAAATTAGACCCCAAGAACAGTCCTTCTCCAACCATTGTTTTCATTACTTCCTAGGCATCTTCCTCTCTCTCTTCATCTCCCATTGCATTTTCAGGGATGGACTTCCCATCTCTTCACTTGTTGGATTACCAGCCTCTGGGGCAATAACTTTAGGGATGGATGGGTGGAAAGTTGTAAGAGAGTCTCAAATGGAGTTCCAAGAGACATTAAATACCCTTAATCACATGGAAGTGATGAAATTTGTGACTTCATGGTCCTCCACCACACATCTACCTTCAAGTATCTCCACACTTAATAAAGAATTAGTAATAACATAAACAACTCCAGGTGTAATCTATTTGTAACAAGAGATTCAAAATCAAGGAACAAGTCTGATGCTGGAAAGAAATTAAAATTGCACTTCTATTCTTACAATACAAAAATATTAAAGATTGAAAATGTCATATTTGTGTGACATGTATTGGACGATTATTTAGTGCACCAAAGAGGGCTGCCTTGATTTACAATAAATAAAAACTTTTCCAATTACAAAAGTCCTTTCTTTATGTAGCTTTAAATAAAATAGATTGCAACTTAATGTACACAGCCAAATTACTTTCAAATGTGCAGGGAAAAAATGATGTGGGTGCACTTAGAACAGTCCTGTTTCACAACAATTCTAGATGGATGACTAGCATATTGCAAAAACAATCTAGTTTTCCTACAGGTAAGAACATGTCTATTGTCCAAACCAATGTTTTTTGTGAAGAGTTGCTTCTAATTTTTTTTTTTTTTTTTTTTTTGCAAATGTAGAAAAACCTCAAGATTTGAAATGCTATCAACTCAAAGCAATCATGTTCTAAATGTTCTTTTTTAGCATGCCAAGTCTATACACTCTTGAATTCTTTACTAGTATGTACTATCAAAGAATAACACATAATTATATGCAATGTCTGCCTTGAAAAACATGTCAATATTGCATTTTAAATGCAAAAATATAACTTGATGCTATTGTGTTATTAAAATCTTCTACATAAAGATGAAATTGTACCTTATTTCAAGATGTACTCCAACACATTTGCGTAAAAACTGAAAATAGCATTGTGTGAATTCTTTAGTAAATCAATTGTTTTCTAAATAAAGCTAACATTACAGAAACAGGTTATATTTCAAGAAAATAAAAGTGTTTTGATATTATTCATGGACATATTTTTAAGGAAAAGGGAGAAATTATTATCTCTTCTACGACACGTTTGAGTAGCCACTTCTATGTTGTTCCAGTTTGATTTTCCAGTCATTTAAAGCACATAACCTCTGCTCCTCTTCGAACTTATAGCTGTGCACTAGTGAGAACAAAATTTTCTCATAGACTACTGAATATAGATGGCTTTTTTTTTTTTTAATAATTGTTCAGTTTTCTGTGTGATACAATGAAGAAATGAAACATTGGAATTTACCAAATACAGCCTAACTTCTATACTATTTGGACACATTTCAAATTAGATTTTTCTACTAGAATTCTCTGTATCAGTTATGGAGAGAAGTTCACCAAGATATTACTCTTCACAGTTAATGGCAACTTTTCTACTAATACAGTAGTGGTAAAACATACCATGACCTAGTATATCAAGCCCATGCAAAACTGTGGAGTTCTACCTAAAACAGAACAAAGACAACTTGTACATTCAATATTGCACATTTTTTGAGGTTAGTATACTGACAACAGGAAAAAAATTCTGAACCTAAATCTGCTGTAAGAATAAATTACACAGTTGAGAAAGTCACATATTAATCTCATTACTGTCACATGATCAAAGAGAAGAGTATTAGATGTAAGATTTATACTTTCCTTAACCACTTCAAAAAGTGATATTGGATAAAAGGTGGGATAG
Organism: Tetrao urogallus; assembly: GCF_951394365.1. Classification (NCBI taxonomy): domain Eukaryota; kingdom Metazoa; phylum Chordata; class Aves; order Galliformes; family Phasianidae; genus Tetrao; species Tetrao urogallus. The sequence continues at coordinate 60,766,512 of NC_136814.1, forward strand.
CCCAGGCAGATATGAACAAACTGCCTCCAGATGTTCACCACAGGCCTGAACCAAGCTGGCCTAAAGTGATAGGAAGACCCTTATGGAATTCAGTGCTATTTTGATCTGATTCACAGAAAAGTGACTTGTCAGCCAATTGCCACATCACCAGGTCATTCCTGTGCTGCAGTGCTAAACACTTCTGCTGGAGGCTGTCTTCAGTCTTTTGTGCCATGTTTCTGTTTGTTCCTCTTGTAGCAGTCCTAGGAAGGAATGGAAAAGCAGATCAAAAACTAAGAACAAAATAGGCACTTAGAAGAACCTTCACTGTGGGGAGGCAAGGATAGGGAGGGAGAGAGAGAGTGAGAGTGAGAGAGAGAGAGAGAGAGGGAGAAAAACTGGGACAGGCAAAATTTATTGCCAGGATATGTGAGTAAACGACATCAGACGTTTGTGAAGGTTAAAGCAGTTAAAGCCAAATTTCTCTCAACCTTGAGAGAACCCACTAAGGGCTCTGAAGCGAAGTGAAAGGGAGGGCAATCTGTCTAGTATGCGTGCTTGACGTATTTGTGTCCTGAACACTGTCTGTGCATGTGCCTTCAAAACCACAATGCTTCAGTACACAAACTCTTGTTCTGCAGAGTGTATAATCTCTTGGACTGCCTTAGAGGAGAGCATTAGCTGTTTTTTCCAAAGATTTCAAAAAAGTTGTACACCTTCATTGGTCTGGAGACAATATTCATGCCAATGAAAGGAGTACATAGTTTCCTGCTCATGCATTCAGATTTTGTCAAAATCTAAATGTTAAAATAACCACAAGTTGTAGCTAAACTGTCTTGGTGTCAAAAAGCAAAACTCCACTGAAAATCATAGAGTCAAAACCCACAGCACAGCATATTGTTTTTCCCAAAGCTTATCTGCATTTTTTGCTTCTTATGCCCCACTACAGCATTTCTACAATAATCTCTACCTCTGCAGTTTTCCAGTATAGGTCATATAGGCATTTTACTTAAGGTGAGGCCTTTTGTTGGTGGCGGCGATAGATCACAAAGCACCAACCAGTAGGGGGTGCTACTTGAATTAGAGAGTGAAACATATAAACAAATTTAAAAAATAATCTGGTTCCATGAAACTGTACAGATATAACATAAATAGTGAACTTCTGCCACCAGTGGTAAATAAATTAATTGACAGCGTATTTTTTTTCTTGAAATGCTTGCTTCATCTGGTGATATAAAATACTGAGAAGTGATCGAAGAGAAGCTTTGGCTTTATGCTCTGACAAAGTCTAAATGGCAGTGGATACTACTGTTCAGAAGTAAGCACAGCATACGCAGCTCTTTGTTCACTTTGGTAGACTTCTCATTTTATATTCTATAGTGTATAGATAAGTTGGAAATTTTATTTCCATTTCAAGTCAGGCTATTTTACCAGACCAAAACAATATACTTGAAATTTCTTAAGTGTGTTGTTCTGCCAAAGTACTACTTCAATGAAAAGTCAGGGGCAAATTCAGCAAGATGCTTGAGACACATGAGGGCTCAGAAAAGGAAGCAGTTTAACCTTTTGAAAATTTTACTAACGTTTCTTTTGGCTTACAGTAACTGCAAAATGGCCTGGCTGAAAAACTAGAAATTTGTTTTGATCTTTCATAGGTGGTGATTTCTGTTTCCTTTGGGTTCTTTTGGGATACTTTCATTGCTAAAAGACACTTATGCAAACATTAAGGGTTCCTAAATCCGCATGTCATCTTTATAGGGCTTATGACATCCACAACTTGAGAAGGCCGCCTTCTGAGAAATTTTGGAATTATTTTCCACACCTACTGAATTTTCAACAGCATAACACTTGTGATCAGGCCAGGGCAAACTTTATTTCAGAGAAGACTTCTTTAGGTTTTAATTGTCCTGTGATCAACTCTATCTACAGTGATATCAGGTTCTCAGGGACCAGCTTGAGGCAAAAGCCATTCCCTTACAGGTATTTTGTCCCCTTTTTGTCTCTACAGGTGCTTAGAGTGCCCCTACACGTCTCAGTTACCTCCAATAGTGAATACATTCTTCACCGCAAATGTAAACTGTTCTGTAAACTATGCTACTCCCTGTGCATGGCCAGAGGCAGGTCTCTATGTAAAGTTTTACCCAAATGACATTCAGGGAAAAATAAAAACAGCTGTAATATTGTTCTCACTGGTTGGCAAAATGTCCTGGATTGGCCTTTAGGATGATCTCTTTGAGTGTATTTAGCAGTGTTTAGTTAACAAAACTTTCCATGACGAGGTTTGAAGGTGATCTGAACTTTCAACTTATGTGATTTGGCCCAAAGTCTAAGGAATGAAACAATTTACTGGCAGCATTTTCTGTAGAACAATATTAAGAAAATGCAGAGGTTCTAATGATTTATGAACAGAATATGGTCAGAATTAGTACCAAACTGGTGAAAATACCATTCCATTTCTGGGATTTCTGTTCTGTTCCCAATTTCTTGGATTTACCATGAATTATATCTTTCTCAAACACAAGTTACAAAAATAAGGAAGTAATATCCAAATGTATAACTCAGAAAGAATCCATGGAGGTTTGGAAAACTTGGCTGTCCAAAAGGATTAAGGAAGGTATGCCAAAAGCATTGAAGTATTAATATTACACCTGTAGACAGAACTGTATTACTAAGTACTGAACATTTTCTGAGAATAATTCAGTGTTACTGAAAAGTGTTTCTAGAAGGAACAGTGTCTAAATCTGTTCCTCAGGCAGCCATTTCTTTACAAGTGAGACAACCTCATGTCACCAAATTTTCCTATTCCCAGTTCCTTCTCTTCTATTATCTCTGCTCAACCAGCCAGCTTTATTGTGGAAGTTATTTTATGAAGGGGAAATACATTTTGAACCAACTCACCCTTGTTTATCCTTAGTCATAAATCAGTGTGGTGTATAAGCAATTGCTGGCACCATTTTATGCAACAGTAAGAGGGCTAGAAATCAAATAATGATACCTTAAAAGCTGATGAGAAAATTTTTATCAGTTAAGCTAATGATGAGTTCAAAGATATATGGACATAATAGGGAGTGAAACACAATAACAAAATTAAGAAGTGGAAGATAGCTCAATAGCAAGTAAGAATTGAAAAATAAAGACTTAAAAATAATGGAGAAAAGGAATTCTCAAAGATTTGTTTCTGGAGGGCTGTTTATGGTAGAGAAAAGAAGAACAACATTCTTTTTTGTATTAATCCCCTTCACATTTAGCATAATTGTCACCATTTATAAATATGTAACCTATTTACAAAGACTTTGTAGGCTTCAATATTTTAACCTGCTCTGTACAAAGGTCTACACTAGGTGTTTCAGCAAACAATAGTATTGAGAAAACACTGATGAACAGAAGACTAGAAATGGAAAAGGTCAGAAAATATGAATGTTTAGACACCTCAGGGGCAACTCTGAAACTCGTCCTTGAAATGCTTGTTCAGAAAGAAACAGTTTTCATCCTGCAAGTAATTATGAGGACTGGTCATCAACTAAAGGAAACTTTCTTAGTAAAAATTCATTCGTCTTGTAATTTCTCTGTATGCAACTACAAGTTTGCTGTTTTGTTTGTTTGTTTGCTTGTTTGTTTGTTTTGCATCAAACAAATCCATCACCTTTCTGATACCTAGAAGGGAAATTCTAACAAAGACTGCTTGCAAGTTCATTATTTGGCTCAGTTATTTGCCAGATGTGAGTGACGCTGTGTTTTGGCTAGCCTATATACTCTAATGCAATATTAATTCCAATAAAAAATTAAGTGGGGTTCAAGTGCAAACCTGCAGCTAAGAGAAACATCTGATGAAATACAGAGAATTCCTGGAATTTTCTTTTCACTCTTGATCTGACTTATATATGCCAAAAGCAAATAATGAGTTTAATATTCTGTTAGACATATGAAAAAAGTCAACTATGTTTCAGTCCAGTTGAACATTGGAGGTGCAAAACTACTCATGAAAATTGCTTCTTACTTGCCTCTTGGAAAGATGCAAAAACTACTTTGTAATTGCTTGGATGTTCTCTCACCTGTCCTTCAAGGAGGATTTGTTTAGCCTCACGGAACTGCTCTGGGATGAATACATATTCTTCACATGCAACCCAACATCTGTGACCAGTCACCCACTTGTGAGTATCTTCAGCTAATTCTGGTAGAAACTTGAAACTACCCCACAACATAACAGTTTATTACATCAGTTTATTCCTTTTTCTTGTTGTATATAAGTTGTCAGTAATAAATGGGTAATAAATAGAATGGTAACAAGGATTTTATCCATACACATGCATATATGCACAAGTATATAAAAGTACTTATGAAAAAAAGAAAAAAGTCACTTGCATGCATGTCCTGGAAAATAAAGGAGTGAATAAAGAAACATTTTTTGATGCGTATGAAAAATAGATAAAATTTATATAAGCAAAATTCCATCTATCTATATTTGTCACAGCCATACATTCGTGCATGACTGTACAGATGAATGAATGTCAAGACTTAAAGAGAAGAACAAAATGGTGTAAACCAGCATCTATTCAAAGCAATATCATGTTTGAATCTCTTCTTGGTGAGAACTAGCTGGAATGGAATGATGGTGAGACAAGCCTTTTTTTTTTTAAAGTATTTTAAGCTATTTGAAAGTCAGGCAAGTGAAGGGTTAGGCCTCTCTGGGTTTGTAGCTTTTTGCCCCAGCATCTCCATCATTTATGAGTGTAGGAAAGCTTTGTGAACTCTGTGGTTGAAATGGATGTTTTTAGCAGGAGTGAAACACACAAAAGTTATTACATATATTTCAAAGCAGCTTTAATTAGCCATAAAAAAATAAGCTTAGCAATTATTACAAAAATCAATGTGTTAAATATCTTTAGAAGGAACAAAGCAGTTGTCACATTATGGCTGTTTGATACAAACTTCCAGTTTGGCAACAGACTGCTTTGAAATCAAGCTGTTGTAGCAAGAAATTACTCCAGGTCTAGGAGAACTCTGTTCAGAATTTAAACTTCTACTTGTTGTGGTTAGCCTTTATTTGTCTTCCCCAAGAAAACCATGTCATTATAAACTCTCCTCCCTCTGCCTCCCCACTCTTGCTTCAAGTTGCTTCCAATTGAATGGTACCAGACTTGGGAAAGCAAGACCATCCTTAATTTCCTTGGAGCAGCTACTAGAGAAGTCTTCCAAAATAAATGTTCTAAAGAGGAAATAACTATTTTCATATAAAAAGTATTCAACAAAGAAGGGCTTGGGCTTGGCTTCTATTTGTGTTTTTTTGCTTGAGCTTAATGTAAGGAGCTATACAGAAGATAATTCAGAGATTTTTCAAGGCCTAGGAGATGTGAGAATTTGCTGTGTAGACTTCTAGTTACACTCACTCTCCTTCTTGTTAATGAAGAACTCCAATTAACAAAGAGTTGAGGGTAAAATCAACACCCTCAAATGTTGCCTATGTGCTCCCACTACTTTTCTGGAAAGCCACCCTCCTGCTAATTCTCCTGCCTCCTTTAATGGAGGATGGACCGTTTGGTGAATTAAGAATTGGTTGGCTAGACACAGCCAAAGGGTTTTGATCAATGGTTCTGTGTCAGCATGGAGGCCGGTCACAAGCAGTGACCCTCAGGAGTTGATCTTGGGACTGGTGCTCTTCAACATATTAATCAATGGCAAAGACAGTGGTATCGAATGCACCCTCAGCAAGTCTGCAGACGACACCAAGCTGAGCGGTGCAGTCGATACACTGGAAGGAAGGGAAGCCATCCAGAGGGACCTGGACATGCTGGAGAAGTGGGCCCATGAAAACCTAATGAGGTTCAACAAGGCCAAGTGCAGGTCAGGGCAATCCCAGCTGCTTATTCAAACTAGGGGAAGAACTCCTTGAGAGCAGCCCTGAGAGAAGAACTCGGCGGTCCTGGTAGATGTGAAGCTGAACTGATCCAGCAGTGTGCACTTGCAGTCCACTGGAAATCCAACTGTAACTGCATCCTGGGCTACATTAAAAAAGGGGTAACCAGCAGAGAGAGGGAGGTGATTGTCCCCCTCTACTCGGCTCTTGTGAGGCCTCATCTGGAGTAATGCGTCCAGGCCTGGTGCCCTCTGTACAAGAAAGACTAGGAACTCTTGGAGATGGTCCAGAGGAGGGCCACTAAGATGATCACAGGGCTGGAGCAGCTCTCCTATGAGGAAAGGTTGAGGGAACTGAGCTTGTTTAGCTTGGAGAAGAGAAGGCTCCAGGGAGACCTCATTGTGGCTTTCCAGTACTTGAAGGGAATGTATGAATAGGAGGGCGTATGACTGTTTATGAGGGAGGATAGTGATAGGACAAGGGGGAATGATTTTCAACTGAGACAGTGGAGGTTTAGGTTAGATATTAGGAGGAAGTTTTTCACACAGAGGGTGGTGACACACTGGAGCAGGTTGCCCAAGGAGGTTGTGGATGCCCCATCCCTGGAAGCATTCAAGGCCAGGCTGGATGTGTCTCTGGGCAGCCTGGTCTACTGGTTGGTAACCCTGCCCATGGCAGGGGGTTGAAACTAGATGATCTTTGAGGTCCTTTTCAGCCTAGGACATTCTATGAATCTATTATTCTCCTAGGATTACAGCTTTCAACTCAAAGGCAAAAAACAATTGCTTTAGTCTCTGAATACCCTACACAACAGGGATCTCTTAATCTAAACTCTCTTATTCTTTTGAGGGAGTAGAAATGAAGTTGTCCAACATGGTGGAGCTCAGCTAAAATTACAGATGTCCCAGCCCCTGGGTATACTTTATTTTTTAGGCTGTTGTACAAAAATTGGGTATCAATCAATTTCTTCAGGGGGGGTGCCTACAACTAGTGATCTGAAACCCATGAGGAAATGTTGACATGCTCTTTGAGTAAATGGGGAATTAAGAATACTTTGTTAATAATTCCTGAATGAAGCTCAGTGGAAAATGATGACCAAACACACTTCTGGACATATACAACTCCAGAGAGCCAAATGTTCTGGGCTCACTTCATTAAACAAGGTTTGTGCATGTACGTTATCTCGGATATTTTTATGCATAAGAATTTGATAGTGGGCTGACTGGGTCCATGCAGCTCACTGACCTATTCTAAAAAAGTCTGAAAGAGAGTGTTCAGGGAAGAATCTAAATGAATCTGCTCAAGAATATTCATCCAGCATTCAACAATTTGTGCCTTATTAACTTCTTGAACCAGATGTCATACCTACAATAATTCTCAATGTTTTATTTCATGTATTCGACTAGTTGCCTCAAGAAATCATGTAAACTTTCAGTATCTGAAACTCCCTGTGATAAGGCATTCCACAGGCTAGCTGCATACTCACGTAGATAGATTAGGGCTGGCTTGTTTGACTGTATCTCACACAGATTCTCTATGAGCATTTCTCTAAACAGTTGTCTTGGCTGAAAAAGTCTGAAGGTCAAATAACTTCTTGTCCCACTGAAGTCCAAAATATTTTCATTAAATTCAAGGTATTTTTCTGAAGTATCACTACAGTATAGTGCCAGGACTGAAGTCTCAGAAATAGGTTACTTATAAGATCAGCTCACCTCTGACTTTTGCAGACTTACCTGTTTGTTCCTTCATATAGACTGCATTAATCTTTGCTAATAATTGCACTGTTTTCTAAATTATTATTCACAATATTTTTTTGTCAACAGAAATAACACGTATTAATGATGAACACAAAAGGATGAATAAGAAAGTTTACATTTAAAAAATCCACTCAAACTAAGCTGAAGGAAGGTTTTAGGATACTGAAGTCCAATTTTCCTTTTTAGTGGGAAATAAAAACTCTGACAAGAGAACAAAAGAAAGTTATGAACTCTCATATTACTTCTCGGAGAAATGGAAGCAAAAGTATTGCTGGCAGTAGTTTGGATCTTTAAATTACATTCAACAATGAAAAATCAAAAGACAGAAAGAAAACAAAAGTTACTTGTATTGTAAACATTTTTGCTTTGCTTTTTTTTAATTTGTCTTTTTAACCTGTGTGCCAACCATCCATCTGTGTGATTATAACACACAGGTCATTTTGTTGCTGTTGTGAATACTGTTACCACTGCAGTATTACAGATAGGCAAGGCAGATAAACAGAAGAAGCAAATAAACATCCTTCAGTGTGAGGAATGCAATTTATAATTAACATGGAGAGGGAAAAGATTCTAAGCAGAGATTTAAAAAAAATACGTGTCCTGATGTTCATCTTGTTTCTAAATTTGGCTGTGAACCACTGATAAAATAGAATGAGAAAAGCCTTTTTAAAATAAATTATATATTATTACACAAAGAAATAGGAACATACAGTGCTGTAAGTATGAATTAGACAACCTGCGGCTGACTTTTGCATCATATAAACATACTAGTCACTCCAACACTGAAAACGGAGCTAGGAATTCAGTAACCAGTGTCCCTTGTCCAGCTCTTAGTGACTCCCAAAGTGCCTTGCTATAAAGGACCCATATGGAACTACTCATGTGGGTAAAGCAAACTGCCAGAATGAGCTCTACCTGGTGAGTAATAGATTAATCAAGAAATGGAGAGTATAAATCCATGAAGCATGACTAAAGCTCATTGAATTGATGGACTTTTCTATTGGATTTGTTAGCTTTTAGTCACAATGGGAAAGAAAGAATTGGTAATGTATGCCTAAAATTATACAATAATAGATAGTGGCACATAATATTAGTCATGGTATTGATACCTTGCACACACTGAACAAAGACCTGGCAGAGAATTTCAGGTCTTAAATTTTTGAATTTTTGAAATGGAAAATTTTCCACAGAAACGTTATGAAACTTCAAGGATGCTTCAATGTTGACAGTACACCAAAATTGCTTTTTCCTCATGCATAGTGTAGGTGCATACTTAGGAAGATGACCAACCTACTCCCTCGTTTGTTTCAGTTGTTAGCAGCAGATGCTGCATTTTGTTCTCTAATATAAGAATCCATTAAGACTCAAAATAATTTTTTATGTCTGAGTTATTGATGAGACAGAAACAAATAACACTGTTTTGATGGAATGTTGTTCATTTTCTCCAATTGTTCAGCCAACTTCGTTCTGGTTGAGTTGTATAGCTGTGATATTAACACATATTAACAGTCATGAACATCTCTCCAAACTTCGCTCATATGAACCAAGTCAAATTAAGCCCATAAAATGAGCAGTTTTCATTTCTCTTGTTTATTGCACTGAATTGTAGTACAGACAGATAATTAAAAACATTTCTTCTCTTTATGCTTCTTGGTGCCTTGATTAAGGTTCTTCTCTACAGTTTGACATTCCAGTTAGTGTATGTCCTCTATCCTTTTCTCCTTTTGCAGTAAATTTAACAGTCTTCTAATCAGTGAAAACATGGGCCATTTACCATGTGTATCCACTTCTCTGCTTAGAATATGGATGATATGGCCTTCCACAAATGACAACTTCTACAGAAGAAATCTCTCTCTTTACCATAATTATCTTCATAGTACTTCCAGGAAAGGGCAGCAGTACCTGATGAAATCCAGAACTGGGAGATACCATAAAGTTTATTATTTCTAATGGTGCTAGAGTTGAAAGATAACCTAAGAAATCTGCCATTATTTACAGATTTACAGATACTTCACTGTTTAAGTCAGCCCAGGAATTGTTCTTGCTACTGAGAATCCACTTGTCAGATTGACCAGCTTTCCACTAGTCTTTCCAAGGCAAGTAATCTTCTTTAAGCAAGCAATTTTGCATTCATGGACATTTAGAAGAGAATATGATCATCCTTGAGCTCTATTGCATTCTGATACTTGGCGTCTGTGTCGAATACAGAGTTTCACACTGTCTTCTGTAGAACTGACATGCTATAAATGCATAGTGTGCAGCTCCAGTGCTTTCAATTCACATATGGTTTGCTATGTTGTGTATATTTTAAAGGTCATTCCAAGAAAATGTCATATGAGTGGAATGAGTAGTTGATCTCCCAACAAATTTGGGTTGCTTGAGGCAAAACACAGGGTATAATTTCAGTACAGAGGACTTTTCATTTGCAAATATTCAGCAAATCAGGTAAATTGGCAAATGAATGAAATCAATGAAACACTCTGTGCTATGCCCTTGTGAAGTGATACACAAGAGTTTTTCAGGTTTAAATGCAGCTCTGACTGTACAGTCACCATATATAAATATCTAAGCAATGCTTTTGCAATGTAATATGTTTTGTGTTTAATAGCCCATATTTTATAGCAAATATTATTAGGGAAACTGTTGGGCACTGGCAGCATAAATAAGCAGAAATGCAACTACTTTCTTTCATAATATACATTGACTAATTCCTTTGTTTCAAATCAAATAACTTTATTTTATTATAGAATTAAAAATAATGTTCAGCCAGTCTCAGTAGTTTGCTGAATCACCGAAATCTACATTTGGTGAATGTGGCTGACCAGATGGACATGCATTCTGTCAACCAGAACTAAAAAAATATTTAAATACAGTTTTGTTGCTGACATTTCAGAGGATACTTCTGCTCACGTGCAGGCATGTACGTGGAAAAATTGCTTCTGAAATCTTAAACCTAGCATTTTCCTTTTAACCAGCAATGTCCTACATGTAAAAAAAAATGATTCTTAAATTGGATACTATTTAAACTCTATAAAATGCTTTATATAGGCAAGAATAGGGCTGAAGAAAAGCTTCTGTAATTAGATTTAATTGTGTCTGAATCTTTTCCTCAGATATTTCACCCTTGTTAAAATCAGTCTCAGGAGTTCTGGCACCTTCACTCAAAATTAGGAATGGAAGTGCCAGGTAAATTTAAGAGACATTTGCTTTTAAAATTATGGTATAGTCACATATTTTTCAAACTGTTGCACAGTAAACCTTGTTGTACTGAAGAGAGTAGCCACAGACAATCATGAGCACATAACTAGTATAAGTGCAAGTAAACGCCATGTCGATCTTAAGCTAATAAGCCTTACTATGCAAGAAAATACATTACCTGAGAACTAAGCTACCCTAAATAGCTTTTATACAGACTTATCATGTATGGTTGAGTGTCAGACTTTTGGATAAGCTACAGACAATAGGAGACTGTACAATCCAAAGGGGAATATGGTACAAATAACTCTGGAGCAGACAGTTCAGCAGGCTATGTTGCAAACACTCTTTCAGGGTGCCGATGGCTCCAAACATCACAGTAGTTCTGAAGCAGCTTTCATACACTGGGTCTGGAATAAATGCTAGAGGAGTCTGATGATGTCTGTCCTTTCACAGTGACAGAAACACCTCCAGAGGCATCTACATCGTACCGATGAGAACCTTGAGTAGCCCCAGGTTATCTTTACATTGTCCCAGCCCTGAAATATATACAAATTAATACATAGCAGGACATGGACCTGGATGAGAGTGGTTGAAAACTAGAATATCAAATTCTGCATGATAACCACTGGGTGGGCAGGGAACCTGGATAAGCTGGTTTTCATCTAATTTGCATTGCTTCAAATCTATTTCTACATCTGCATTTGTTCTCTTAATATCTTTTATTGCTGAGTCCCCATCCAGAAGCTTAAAGAGTTGGATGTTAAACAGTCTGAGAAATTATTGCAAACAGAATTTGCAAAAGTAATCAGGCAAATGTTTAGGAAAAAAAGTGAGTCTGCTTACATCCTTTCCTGCTCAAGCAAACAATTTTACTGTCAGATATTTTCAAACAGAAAAGCTGAATTACAGGCTGGTAGTCATTAATTGCACGCAGAATGCAAGTTCTGAAACAGAACCTGGATCTGAGCATAGACCCCAGCCAGTCAGAATGGAAGCATTCTGTACAATCTGTTTCTCCTACCTCACATAATCAAAACAGCTCAAACTCCTGTTTTTGAATACATGACAGTCACAACACACTAATTGCAACTAAACTGCAGGCCAAGAATTATTCAGAACAATAACAAAAGAGTTACCAAAATACACATATTTGAGAAAGTTCCCATTTGTAGCTTTTAAACAGGAAAAGCATAGATTAGAAAATACATCATGCAATATAATCACATAAACTTGTATGTGAGTTTCTTTTCTTTTTTTCTTATTTTAAAGAGAGAGAGGCATTCAATAGAACATTCTGTAAGTGAGCTTTCAAGAGAATGGATTCAAGGCCTGTTCCCAGGTGTATTACTTTCAGGATAAGTAACATATATTATAATGTGGATTCATTTTCATTTTTACAATAAATCCAATAACTATGGACCCGAAAAACTATATATATATATGTATATAATTTTTTTATTTTTATTTTTGGTGGAAAAAGACATAATCCAAAATTCCTAGCCAGTTCTAATTATGAGCTTGTTCCGGAAAGGGGAAAACTGAAGGAGTAAAAATATAGCCATATTTGCTGGGCAAATCACACAATGAATACATCCTTCTGGTAGAATAAACAGAATGACAGGCAGAGTGATCCAAAAAATCAGGCTGTAAGTTGAAAATAGGAGATTTATATTCTAGTCTTGGCTCTGTCACTGACCTGATTTAGGTATTACTTTCTAATTCTTTGCCTTTTTGTACCCTGATGCGTCTTGTTTATATAAATTATAATAACTTAGACATTGCAACTTCTTCTTAAAATCTGTTCAGTGAAGCAGTGACCACTGTGTGGCAGCATGACTGCCACATTAGCAATGTCAAGCTCTTGGGGTGGTGATCTCTTCACCTAGATCTAAGTAGACATAGGTAGGAAGAGCTGCTGCATATGTGAGAATAAGAGCTTAGGAGGAGAATTTAAAAGCCAATTCAAGCAGACTAGACTGAGCATTTTCCAGTACAACTCTAACCCTCTAGTTGTGAATGCAATCCTCCTATTCATCTCCATCATGCAGGGAGTTCTCTGTCAGCTTGAATAAATTTAGATTTGACTTGAAAAAGATGAGGGTTTTTCTCTTCTTCAGGAATTTTTCTTGTGAGGGCTTGATACTGTTACTATCTGCAACCAAAACAACTTCTTTGATGACATGAGCCAAGGTCAGTGTGATAAAATCAGACCCCAGCATAAAACACCAAAACTTTGAAACCCTTGCATCTGACAGGATGGATTTTTTTTTCCACTTGACTGTGTGGAAGTTAGGGATTGGGTCAAATTGTGTTCTTGCAATGCTGAGAGTCTAGAAGTGAAGTTAATACTGAAGGTGGCTGATTCTAGCACTGTATCCACATTTATCAATAAACGTGTTTTTTTAATTTTTATACAATTAGCACACATGGCTAATTGTATAATTCATTCTTGATGTTAAAATAACATATAGTATCATTATAAAACTAGAAATAACTGCTTTTTAGTAATATATTAACAGCTATGTATGTGTGTGTATTTGGGTGTCTTCTTTGAGTAAAAAGGGCTGTTAGATTCCGACACCAAGTTTGATTTCTTCCCTTCTCTTAATTTCATTTTTACTGATTTAGGAGGTGGATGGTTTTTTCTATTTTTAGTTGCCTTGACTCATGCTTGAATTTACTAAATTACTCTTCCCAAACCCTCCCAGGGACGGTCCTTTGAATTAATGGATAAAACTAAACTCAACTTCTGCAACTAAATTAGTATATTACATGTAATTATTTATGATTCATCCAGATTGGCTTCCCATGGCTGCATAAATCATACAGAGTCAGAACATTGTGGCATCATCTCTGATGCCACATCTCCTACTTTTTCCAGTCATAGTACTCCTTAAACTGGGGTAAAAAATTAAATTCCCCTCAGGAAGGAGCCGTTACTGAACCGATACGGGGAAGTTTAGGGAACTGGGTTCAGTATGACAGAAGGAAAGCATGTATTTCCAGTAGGAAACCTAACTCTAAAACTATAGTCTTCAAAATTCCTGCTCATTTATTGCCACACCCTGGAGAAGCCTAACATCTACAGGCGCCAGCTTTTCACATTAAAATTCCCCAGACTCCTGAAATCCTGCAGTCAGCATGTCCAGAAATGCCTCGCACAGTAGCACCAAGTTAGCTCATGCCCAAGTACCCTCAGATCCAAGGAAGGCAACTTTTCTGCAACTGCACCTATCTTGCCCAAGGGACAGAGGTGGTGAAGATTCCCAAGACACCTCTCTCTGAGAAATGCAGAGGCAACTCAGCAGCTCCTTGGTCAGAACTTTTACCCTAGATGTGGGAAAGGTGGGTTATAGGCTCTCCTACGCCTGAGGAGATCGAAACCCACACCCTGGCCACAATGCTGGGGTTGCTCTGGGTGAAAGTGCTCCCCACCCTGCCCTTTGAAGCTCTTCCACCCAACAGGAACAAACCACAGGTTTGCAGCAGCCACGGGGAACATGAGTGAGCATGAATCTATAAAGGGTTACGGCCTTCGTGGGAGCAGACAAAGGAGGTTTCGGTGCTGTTTCCCTCCCCTAAGGAGTTTCTGGGTATTATGTCCTAGGTCAAGCACATACACGATCTTTTCGGAACATGTATGGGAACAGGCATCCCCAGTGCTCCTCAGGAGGATGCCAAGGACTCTGGCAGTAGAATGTTTCACCTGGCACTGGAGTCACGCTTCCCTGACGGAAGCACTGGAGCCTCTGGAGGCTGAAGCAGCCTCTTCTGGATGGCTTGCTCAACCCAGAGCCTCCTGAAGGTTGAGTTTCTCAACAAATCCTCTTTCTGGAGAAGCAAATCAACAGTGACAAACAGTTGCCAAGTGCTGCACTTCCAGAGCATACAATGCCCATCACACTTTACCTTTAAGCTACCCTATGGTCCCACCTGTAGTTGTAGCCCTTCTGCCCGATGCTGGTAGATACCTGTGGCCCTGTGGCAGCCCATTGCCAGAGATGGCACCAGTGCTGTTTGTCCTCATTTTACTTGGTCCAGGAGTTCTACCCTTACAGCTTGCTCAAGCTATTTAACATTTAACAAATGACTTAAGGGAAATGGTGCACTCAGTCCTCTTTCTTCTTTCAGGAGGTTTGAAGGTTGAGCTTTTATAGATCCATATTTGTCTAATATCTTATTTGCTTTTGCTAATGAGCACTGCTCTCCAAGGCAATTTTTGTGAAGTGTCAGCAGACCCTTGCACCCCAATTCAGAGCAAGCTTTTTCATTTGCACTGACTGTTGGAAATCTCTAGAGACTATTCAGTTTCTAGCAGCGCAGTCACATGTGACACAGAAGAGCCCTTCAGTCTGGGCCTTTTTTGTGCATGAGCTTGGATTCCTTGGCCCACAGGTCAAACCTCTACTCCATTTCATAAGCTTCAGTCCTTTGGCTCACAAATTCAAAGTGCATTGTTGTTCAAAGATTAATTCTAGATCTGCACTGTGTTTCTTTGATTTTCTTAGGCATATTTCCAGTGGAAATAAAGCTTGCAACATCAGTCTGTCTGCTTGTCTGGTGCCATCCACAGAGTACTTTGCCTCCTTTGGCTGATGTCAGATGAACCTGACAATTGGATACTGGTTTGACAGGAGAGATGAGGCTTGAGCATTCACAGGTTCTCCCCAACTAGTATTGCCGGCTGATTTCTGAGTGAAATCTGTGCATTTGCGATGCCAAAATGCTTTTCAGAAGCAGTTTAGAGATATATAACAATAACACAAGTTTTCATTAAAACCAGTGAACTGAAAGGCAGAAACAGATAGGAAAGCAGCCCTCATGACTGTCTGTGTTCAGAGAACTAATTACTATAGGGTAGTGACAGAACTGGTGTTCATGTCTGGGAGGACAGGCACTGTACAAACTGGTTTATGACCGCATCTTGTACAGCTTACCAGGCAAGGACAAGGGTTGGACCTGGCTGAAGGCAATCGTTTATAGCTACTTCAAGAGTGGTTGGGGTTGCATTAATAATACCGGGGATCCATACTCACCCAGTAAATAACTATGTAAGACTGTTTGTGTAATTCATTTTGATCTGGATTTTAATGGGGGATGTACTCATCTAACTTTAACCCTTTTATCTCCAAAGAAGCTACAAGTCTCTCCAACTTTAGTACTTTCAGAGTACCAGAGTCGTACCTGTTTTGTTTTTTGCTGTGATTTGCAGTATTTATTTTTTAAAGTGTCTTGTAGAAGCTGATTACACTATAATCACTTCCAAATACTCCCCCTGACAAGGATAAATCAGCCTATGCTGAGCTCTGGGCTGCTACAGCCAAATTGCTGCCAATATCAAAGCCTGTTTAAAAGTAGCTTGGGGATCTCAGCTCTGCTCTGCAGATGCAGATGTTTAACATTTCACTTCCACAGCTTTACGCTAGCCTCCTCTACATGACTGAACCCAAACCTTTTCAGTACCATACCTAATGATTCAACAATTGTTGAAATAAGGCTATACTTTGTGTATCTTCTCCTCGGCTGTCAGGTTGTGTTGGCAAGTGCAGTGAATTATGGTTCACCCTTCCTTTGGCAATCCCTCATGCTTGTAGGGATTTGCAGGGCTTTCAGTAACTCCAACAACCTACAGCTCCTCTTTATTCTACTCCTAGTGACCAATGTTCTTGAGAAGTCACTCAGTGCCAAGGACTGTAACCAGCCTGTTTCACTTTGTGTCTAATTTCTGGATGGTCAGCCTTATGAAACACTGTCCTTGCTGGACCTCATCAACTTGAGAGAATGGCTTGACAAAACCCAGGCCCCCTCACTTCTGTGGCTGGCATGGATCACAAAGCTGTTCCAGCAACACTCCTTTCTGTACTTCACAGCTGTGCTTTTGCTATCTCCAAGGACTGAACACCTGCACTTCTCGAGCTAAAGGGCTTTGTTCGTACTTACAGATAATAGTAACAGTGCTAAATGACTTTTTTCAATAGAAAAACAATGCCTCCAGTTGGATATCAGCAAACAAAGGTCAGAAGATCCTACTGTTTTCACGTACCTTACAGCCAGGGAAATGCTGTCTGGAAGAAATTGAGCTTGCTGCACTGACAGGAAAGTAGGACCTTGTAAGGCTTTAAAAAAAGGGTTTGTTATTCTGTTCATCTGATCCTTAGCAGCTCTCACAAGACTGACTCACATACTAGTTTTGGTATTGACTAATTAAAATCACTGCCTTTTGTCTTCCAGCAGACAAATGGATTTCAGGAATGTCCTTTACAATATAATACCTTGGGAGGTGAAATTTGATAAAGATCAACACAGAGCTATAAATAAATGAAATAGTGTCAAATAGATCAAAATGTCCCCTGGAAGCTTTGTGAGGAGTTAACTACAGGGACTGCATGAATAATGTTAGATCATAACATAATGAGATATCTTGTTGCTTAAGAAACTATTTGCCTGAGAAAGAACCTGTTGCAATCACATCTCAAAATCTCAGAATTTCAGCTAAGGAAATATGATTACAATTTCCAAAATACTTGAATTGTCAGGAAATTTCCTTTTGACAGGACCACGTTCTGACCTTTAAGTAGCACTGCTTGTCCTTCTGCACACTTTACAATATGGATCACTCTTTGTGACAGTAGATACTTTAAGCATAAATCCTTCAGTAACCCTAAATCAACAAGCCTCTGCCACAACCAGCTGGTTTATACTGGTTGTATAAAAGTGCTTTTTGTAAATGAAAAATCATAAAATGATGCTTTCTTTTATGAATTAAATAATCTGTACTAATTACTAATGGAAGCAAAGGGATCTTCAAGTTGCAGAAGAAAATATACAGCAGTTTTAGAATGTTATGAGAATTCTGTATGACAACCTCTCCTGGTAGGACTGAATTTTGATGATTTCAGGTGTAGACTTAGACCTTCCATCTGTGTTATACACACAACAATGCAAGTGAAGCATTTTTTACCATTTTCATGAGGAACAGATTTACATCAGAAGAATGAATTCACAGACTGTCCCTGTTTAATCTTGCAAGAATTTACACATTTTTAAAGAAGGAGGAAGGGCTGATCAAGTGTCAGCTCCGATCCCCACTCCTTTCCCAGAGGGCACATAAAGGCTAGCTCCTTGAAAGCACTTGCCCCCTGTTGTTTAGGTCTGGGAGTGATATCTGTATCACCGTATAACCCACCTTTATCTTCAAAGTAAAGCCAAGCCCTCCTGAACAAGATCCAAAACAGCCAACATGCTACGCTTGGACTTGCCTAAAATCAGAACACTCAGCAGGCAGCTGCCGAAAACTCCTTATTAGGGAGTGCTAAGGGCAAGGGTTAACCTGAAATCTTTGGCTGGCACAAAGCTGCAGGTAGTCACCTCAGCTAGCTACTGCTGCCCAGCTTGCAAATAGCCCTAAGGGAGGTGAGAAACAAAACTCCTTCAAAGCATCAGACAGCTCTTGCAGCTGCTCTGAAGAAATTACAACCACACCATGTTTTGTTTTATTTTTATTTTTAAAAGTATACTATCCAAATGGTAAGAGAATGAATTAATTTACCTTTGTAGCTTGAGGGGCTTAAACCCACTGCTCTCAGAAGATCAGCCATTTTATCAGTCAGCAGGGTAGCAATAAAACTTTCCACCCACCCCACCACTCCACTGAAACTGAGCCACAGTACAGGAAAAGCTCACGAGTCACTGGTTTGGAGCTGCTTGCTCCTTTCAAGACAGATGCAGCTTTGGACATGCATGGAGGAGGCCTGTTCTCTGCATGTACAGAGGTACAGCCTTAGGGGATCTGGAGATCTTAACACCAAAAGTGATGTCTAAAGAAAATTCATCCAGAATTTTGCTACTTTAAGAATCGGTGCTTTCATGTTGATTGCTGCTTCCACCCTTCCCCTCCACAGTGACCTTTGAATGCTCACCAGACTTTGGTAATGTGTAAATTTTCACTATTGTACAACGTTGGCACCAAGTACCTCTTGCTGTCTCTCTGCCCAGTTATTAATAGATAGCCTTTCTGGTCTGTGAGAAGCTGTGAGACAAGGTCCCCCATAACTGCACATCTTCTATCTCTGTATTCTGTCTGCATAGTGATATTGTAACATGAATAATGAAATGAAATGAAATGAAATGAAATGAAATGAAACGAAATGAAATCTGGACGCTGCTTGTGCTACTGAGTGAAGCTGAATCTATTTAAAGCAGCTGAGAAACTGCACAAATATATGTTTTCTTTCTTTGCCCTAGAAATCTAAACCCTTCATTTTCTCTTGCATGAAAAGACACCATGTAATCATTATTTTGGCAGATTGTTTCCCATGTGCTCTGGGTTGTCCTTTTTTTTTTTTTCTGAGCATGCACTGAAGTCTGGAAAAAATCTTTTAAAAATGCCGTACTTGCCTGTGAGCTGCATTCTGGCAAAATGAAGAAAAAACTCACAACTTTTTAATTTAACAAAAAGTTCTCAGGTCTGTCTTGGAAAGCAGTAGGAAACAGATTCCAGGACTGTCACAATGGCATGTCTGTATAAACTTGCACAGGATATTTCATCAGTATTTGATAGCTTTTTATTTTTAACCTGATGTCTAAACGAAACTACAGTAAGCCTGCAATGATGGAAAACATTTTGGGGTGTTTGAATCTCTAGGAAACAGAGGCATGTACATTGAAATAAATCCATCTCTAGCATTGGTTTGAGTACCTGAAAGTCTATATTTTACTGCACATGGTATAATAGAGACCTAATTATTCACTGCTCACTACAGCGATTCACAAATCTATCCCTGTTCAGAAAGTACTTAAGTGTGTTTCTATCAACCTAAATAAATTATATATTCTTCAAGCAAGGGGACATATTTTCAATAAAAGAGATTTGGTAAAATCTTATATTTAGTTTACACTACTTTAGAACACCTATAAATCATAACACAATAAAATATCATACTCGGCAACTCAGAGGTCTGAACAGCCTGCCCTATAATGCTGACATTTAAATTGCTCCTTGTAGTTGTCTCAGTTGATAGTGCTCATTATTTTAGCACTCACTTTCAGCTACTGTGTTTAACCTAGAATCCATAATCCATCTCCTAAACTGGCCAGTTTCCCAAACTTGCAATCGCCTGCTCCCTGTTCCTCTGTCCTCAGTCTCTTATCAGTTAGGTACTCAATGCATTTGCTATAATACTTGGGACATAGCACAAGTTAAATATGAAACTTTAATAACACAGAAGCTCCTAAGCTATTTGAAGAATAGATCTTTCCCCTTAGAATTTATTTTAATTTTGTGTTTAGGATGAAAATTTAAATATGGCCAACTCTCCATTCTCTATGTACCCCTTCTAGTATTTAAATTGAGTGCTTAACAAATATATTTAACCATTTAAATCCATTGTTGAATGTCAGGCATATAAATGCTGTATAATTTTGAAACCATGAATTACCCTCTCCCATACTTTTTTGAAGTTTTCTAATTCCATCTGGGAAAAAAAAAAAAAAAAAAAAAAAAAAAAAAAAAAAAAAGAAAAAAAGCACAGCAGATACTATAGGTCATCAAGACAATTAGTACATCTGAGCCCAGAACAACTGAAGAAAACAAATATTATAACAAGTTTTGTCCATAAAATTGGTCTTCCAGGGGATTCACTTCCTTTCTAGCATGAACACTTTGTATACAAAGTATGTCAAAGCTGAACAGGATTAACTCAGGAAGAGTTTTGGGCTGACATCTTAAAGTATATTCTGTATTAATTTTAATATTGACTGGCTCAATGGGGATACGACCAAGGCTGGTCCCTTCAGAATCATTGTTTGGATCAGAGTTGTTGTTTATAATATTGGTCAAAACTTGAAAGGAAGACGTTTGTGGCTTACATGATGAGAACAATTCTGTAAGAATAAGCTATATAAAATTCAATTAGAATTTTTAATATACCAATCTTCTGTTAGATGATTCAGGGCCAAATAGTACAGAAAAAGAAGAGCCTTATTATGCTTTGCTCCACTCTTTTGTTTACTCATGACTCCACTTCTAAGCCTCATAGTTAAAAGCTTGTGAATTATGAACCCGCCTTTTGTTATTTTGGATTTGTAGTTTTTCCACAGAAAAAGCTGTCTTACAGATTAAAAAGAAGTGTAACTCTTAAAACTGATCTCAGCCTCTTCAGTTTCTCCTTCTATAAGGACTCCAATCTCCACATAAATATAGTCCTCCTATTGTGTGCAGGGTAGGATTTTGCCATTTCTAAACTATAATCAAATCTGATATCTTTTTCTTTTCATTTAAAACAATGCCCTGTTTTTAAACAGTCTGTTTTCATAAAGTTATTTATAACTCTGCCTCACACAGATTTTGGAAGAAAACATATCATTATCTCCATCAAGGGTCAACCACAGATTATAACTCTGTTTTTGCTTGTTATGATGAATACCTTTTCTGTGAAAAATAAGATATGGCAAAAAATGTGTGAGGACAGAATCTGAAGAGGAATGTATCACCTTGGGTCCTTTTTCCATTTTAGTCTCCTTGTTTATGGTGCATTCTGTTAGTTAGCTAATACTGAATTGTAACATACTCCAAATTGGAATTCTTTCCAAGTCAGCTGGGTGGAGAGCTATTAATCAATTAAAGCTGATGGATGCTGAATCTCAACTTCTGAAAGTTCCATAACATAGAGAAAATGATGATCAAGGGGTGACTGTTGTAAGAAATACTAATGAAAAAAAAAACAAAAAAAACAAAAAAGAAAACCAGAAGAAAACAGAATCTGAGAACCAGTCACATCAGCTTGAGATTTGCAGGACTGAAATGTAAGCAGTGCTGCTGAAATGGATGTAAGACTGGAAAACAAATGTAACTGGTAGCATTGCTTGAGATAGAAACCAATCTCTAGGCTAGATGTGAGCTGTGCAGTAGGAGCACAATTACTTTGCAAAAACTTTGGAACATACAGGGGTTTACTCCCATTATAGCAAAGTACAGGGAAAGGCTGAAGAAAAACAGGCTAGTTTGCAGGGGGGAATAGCAAAAGAGGCATTAGCTGAAGTACTTGATGACCAGACTTTAGCTCATCACATACAGCAGCAAAACATTGCATTACATAGCTGAACTCACACTTCCTATTTTGTAATTTGTTTCTACAGAGCTACAAGATGCATGCAGCTCACGTCCCACAGGTAGTGGCTATATGACTGCATGTGCTGTTGTGAAGTTGAGCATGCCTTGTTCTTCAGACCACTTAGTAGAGGCCCACTCTCTAGCTGGGAAGCAGAGAGGAGTATCAGGGTACTGCAGGTTTTCTATTTTGTTAGAGCAGATATTACAAACTTTCTAAGTTTTAAAAACAGGGTATATGTTTGTTAAAGAAAAAGAAAAGAATTATAAAATTAAATATCTCTAACATCTGCAATTATATGTATATACTAAATTATTGGAATTACAGTATTTTGCCAGTCGATTTTCTTCATAAATTTATTCCTCTTCATCAACTTTTATTCTTGAAAATAGCACACAATTTGCTAGCACCCACTGGATCCTAGAATGTATTTTCATTTGTTAAAATAAAAAAGGCAAAAATAGACCAGTCTCAATTAGCTGCATCGTGCAATCAGTTCTTCTTACTCAAGGCGATGAAGAAAGAACTGCACATGCTTTCACATGTGATAAATATGAAACAATAGTGAAAGTCTGGCAAAAACCAAAAAGGACCAAATAAATAAATAGATAAATAAATAATATCATCTTCCACTGAGTTAGCAGCGAAAATATTGTTGTGCAACAGTCACTTAATATTATAGACAAAATCTGTGGTCCTGCTGTAGAACATGACTGAGGAGATTTTGATTTCCTGACTTAAAAATAAATCTTGCAGTTTGCTGCATTTCTCCTGCTATACATAATCTTTATACTGTACTGCTATTATTGTACTGATTGATTGTGTTGTAGAAAGGATCCTAGCACTGTTTGCCTATGGGATTATGGGGGTATGTGGAGAAAGGAGGAGGGCACCATAAAGTTTCTCCACCTGTACTGACATTAGTAAGACTATGTGCTTCTCCCACTGAAATATGATGCATTTAAAAAAAAAAAAAAAAAGGTAACTTATCCTTGGCTGGAGTGAGGCTGAGCCAGTAACAGTGCCATGGTGTGATTGATATGTTTGTTCTAACACAGTCTGTTCAATATCAATGAGTTGAGAACACCCAGATGAAGGGAGTATAATTAGGTAATACTGATTGAATTTCTCCACATTCTCGTTTTTTTTTTTCCCCCCAAAAAAAACATTTTCATTGGATTAAGACAAATGTGTCAGGTTATACGAAAGGGAATACATTTTCCTGGTAAAGGGGAGGTTCTTGTGGTTAAAGCATGGGTCTGGTAGCTTTGATTTGTGTTCCGTTGTAAGATACCTGTTACAGCAAGACACATTTCAGCTCTGGCTATCACAACAGTTCCTACTGGCTTTAAGGGGAACTATATCTGCTTAATCCAGGTCTACTGTTTCCATCTGGGTAGGGCACAGATATTACTCAACAATTCTCTTTTTCCAAGTGTGTTTCTGAAGATAGCACTCCTTCACATCTTTGAGCATTCTAAGGTGTCTAAGGTGCTACTGTAGCACCAACATTTTTATTCTTCATCATTGTGTTATACTCTTAGATCCTAAAGTCCAAGAGTCTCGGGTGGCACCAGACATTTTAGTGTTTGATCTTATTAGGGGCCATCCAAGTGATTCTTCACAAAAGTGCACTTGGCTTGTGCCTGGGCTCCTTCTCCACAAAAGCTAGAAGGGCACCTCTACTTTTAAAGAGGAATGATTAAATATGTTCTCAGGTCATGAACAATTTTCAGAAACTAGAATCATTTAAAAACATCTGTCTCTCTGCCAACATAGGCCTGCCTAATTCTGTATCTCCATCAGAAATAAATAGCTCCTCAGGTTTTTCAATTCATCTATTTTCATCATATCTTCATTCAAATAAACTGAATTCATGCTATTACTTCTCAATCACCTGTTCTTCAGATTTAAATAATAATATTAATAATCTGGTTCCATAATATTTTTCTTATAGATCTTTTTTCTTAGAGCCTCTTCTGAGTGTTGTTTGGCACGTATGTATCCAAGGTAAGGTGAAAGGTGTCAAGTCTGGGGGGATTATTGATAATAGCATACTAGATTATGGTTTTTTGGATGTCAAGAAACCTGGTGACCCAAGCAATTCCTATACTGATGGTACACAGTTTTTAGTCTTTATTCTGTCCATCATTATCTTTACTACTCTTTCTATTGACTCAAAGAACTGGTTTGAACCCTCTAAAACAGATAACACATTAATGTGTGACAAAAAGAGCTGAATCTACTCAGTGCTCATTTCAAGGTACTTTTATGATTATTTTCCAGCCTTCATTCAAAGTGAATTTGTACTGAATGCAAAATACCATCTGAGGGCAGTTCTGCAAATGCTTTCCATCACATGACATTGCAAAGAAAATTGCAAATCCCATGAAAAAGGGAAAAAAAAAAAACACGAAGAAAACAAAATGAAGCAAAAAAAACCCTAATACGTATGACCACTTTGTAAGTCTGTTTTCAAGGACTTTGATTTGTTTGTTCCTTTCTTCAAAGCATTATATTGTTAAGTGAGAAACTGAAAATCTGAACAAGGTCATGGAAAATAAATTTTATTTTGGAGGTACTCACTCAACACAGTAATTTAAACATTATTCTTATTCAGCAAAACACTTGTGCTTACTTCTTCTTATCGTGTTCCTAAACAGGCAGACTGGAAAAACATCCATGGTACAATGATTTCCACTGAAGTCAGCAGCCATGCATGGATGTCTCTGAACTGATTTGAACTCAGAACTGTCCATTTTTATCCTGTATGAATTTTCTGAGAAGCCTTTAAATTACAGTTTTGTGCTCTACTGAAACATGTGCTTCTGCATAACTATTATTTATTTTTAAAATAGCCCATTCTGAACATGGAACACAATATTCACTGCACAAGTATCAGAGTCCTTAGTTATTTTTCCCTCATCAAGACTGGTGCCAGTGAAGAAGGAAAATGCAACCGCTGCAGTTAGTACACACTTTAGCAACAGTACACTTGCTGAAAATTTGCAATATCATTCTCTTCTACGTGACATAAGTCCCAGCTTCTGAAAATGAGATGTCATAGAAATGTAGGTATTATGCCACTACCAGAATTTGCATAACAGGTGATCGTTAAAAGCAGGCTGAAGGACATCACTATAGAAACAGTTCAGGAACATCAGCCTCTATGACAGACAGCCCCTCTGGCCATTAGTTTATCAACACTCAGAAACAGAAATGTAGATGAATAGTAGACAAATTTGTCTTCTTATCACTATGATTTATTTTTCACTTTATTAGATTTTCCCCCTAATTTAAACTCCACTGTTTCCAAATAGAAGAAAAGGTTTAAAACTTTGAAAATACAAGAGCTGATCCTCCTCCAAACTAATCTGCCAGTCCAAGAGGAGTGGTCCTGCACATACTGTAGAACAAACAAGTCAACTTATACAAAGCTATGGAGTGACATATATTGCATCATCACAAGTCTGATGACTGTGCATCTCACAGCATTGTACGCCAAACTAGCCTTACCCCAGTGCTTTGACTATCTTAATCACTTTACCTAAGAGGCTTTATGTAATGTCTCACACAATAGCACAGAAAACTGATCAAAAGCAGGGTTGTTTTCTGTTTTTCACTTTGAAATCACATAGCAGCGGTGAATTACGTCATTCACACCAGGAGAGTTCCAGCATATAAACTGGAGCTAAATCCAGATCAAGGGGTAGGAAGAAACAAAATATTTAGGAAAGTGTCCTAAACTGTAGGCAGCATATGGAGAGAAGGAGGGAGGAAAGGAGGCGGAAAGTTACTTCTACTTGCATTAGTTTGTTCAATCCAGTACCTCTGCCTTGAATTCATGCCTTCACTCCGCAGCACTGCTATAATGGAGCATATCAGCTGGTCCATAGTATCACAGCAAAATTCATTTCAGTGATCATACTAATCCAGTCCAGACCTCAGTGAAGCCAACTGATACAGTGAGGCTACTGAGTTCAACCTGCGTCTTCACAAGCACCAGTGATTTTACACTTGACTGGTTCAAAGTAAGGAACCAGAGACAGAGCCCAAACTGGGCTTTGACTTAAAATGTGGTAACATGCTCTATCAAAATGCCTATTCTCTTTTTAGCAAATATTTTTAATAAAGTCATGGCTACCTTTTTATCATACATTGTGTATTTTATATCTTATCAGATCAACACTTCATTGTTTGACCTAATCTTGAAAGCAGATATATGCCTTTTGAAATGTATTTGCCAGTAATGATGTAAAAATTCAAGAAAAAAATTATCAGAAGATGCATGCCGGTCAGAAATATACAGAATTATAACTTGGTAACTATGAATAATAACTTTGGTAGGAAGTGATTTTTTTTTTTGAATTTGTTTCTGATAGGCTTTTACAAATGATTGCATGGCATTTTCCTATCAAGTGATTTTTAAAATCAACTTTCAAAATAATCTGCTCTGTGAAATATTATGTTCATTAAGCTGTTAACATTGAGTTTTTACTCTTCAGACTTGTTGTGATTATTTAAATATATGCATATTTTTGTAAGAGAGCAGAGCCATAGGAATTCCAAACAAATGATATTTCTGAGTAAAGGGTTCTCTGCTGTAGTTTATATATATGTATCTTTTTATGTAAATATACTGCAATAAAAATCGTAAGAAAACTTGGCATTCAAACTTCCCCTAAGTAGTTGAAAAAATCTTAGCTTGAAATTGTCATTTATCTGCCATTTCTGAAAGGTCATTATATCCACATTATAAACCACAATGTTAAAAATAAAAGCACTAAACATTTATAATGGAATATGCAATCCTTCTTTACATTAATCATAGTGTTCATGTGTGTGCTTTGTTTATATTTATTTCATCTTAATTATTTCTATTAATTTTTAAAATTAGTCCACTCTTCTTTCTACTTTTAAAAATATTTCTCCAGTAATTTCTTGCATGATTGCTTTAATGCATTCAAAACAAAGATACTTTCTTCTAAAAGAACTCTGAAGGCTTTCTCTTTCAAAAGAAAACTTCTATGCCTATGCCTATGCCTTACCTATGCCTACCAATGCCTAGACCAAGTCTACTTTATCTTCCTTGTGCTTAATAATTACTGCCGCACATTTAATGAGAAGCCTCTACTTTTCTTGATCTTTGTGTCAGTGAAAAATATGTCTGTTACTCCACTTCTCTTTCCAAAGTTTAACTTAGCTTCTATCAGTCCACATTTTCCTTGACATTTTTCAACTTTTAAACATCAGGTATTTTGCTGATAAAAAGTGTTGTCACTCCTGTCTCCAATCACTTTCTGAAATATGTCTATACAAGCCTTTTGTCCCGTCATGGACTATTCTTTGAACTCTGCAGTTTAGCTGATGTTTCTAACCAATTCACAGTTTCGCAAAGCTGGGGATATTAGGCCCGATTCTGATAGATGAATGATGTGGGAATAGTGTTTTGAAAGTGTGGGATCAGTTAGTGAGTAGCAGTTTACCTACTCATTTTACAACTCAAATCTTCCTTCTACTTGTTTTTGACACAAGAACCTGCTTTAAAATGCCTAGTTATGGATTTTAATTGATTTCCTCCAGCAAAAAAATTCTTGTTATCATAGAATCATAAAATCATAGAAATACAGAATAGCTTAGATTGGAAGGGACCTTGAAGATAGCCTAGTTCCAACCTCTTGCCATGGGCAGAGCTGCTATCCACTAGATCAGGCTGCCCAGGGACCCATCCAACCTCGCCTTGAATGCCTCCATGGATGGGGTAGATACAGCTTGTCTGGGCAACCTATACCAGTGCCTCACAACCCTTTGAATAAAGAATGTTCACCTAACATCTATTGCAGGACTGCTCTCAATGACTTCTTCTCTCAGGCTGGACATGGAGCAAGATGTTCAAGAACAGGTCAAATGCTAACACACCACTGATTTGGGTTTAGATTCTTTCCTTAGTGAAATTATCCTCCAGATAGTGAAATATGAGCAAGGGATATAGAGACTTAAACAAACAAACAAACAAACAACAAAAAGGAGTTTCTTAATTCCAAGGCAATCCTTACGATTTCTCTTAAAGTCCAACCTCGTATACAGTGATGACAGTTCTTGTTTTCTGTCCTAGCCACAAGCTATGAGTGTAACTCACCAAGTGTGCTCTTCTCTGACTTCTGGTGTTTTTTGTTTTTGTTTTTGTTTTTCAGCTTCGTGCCATAGTTTTAAAGTGCCAACTGTGGTTACTGTCTGGCCCTCCTTTTCATTTGCCACTGCCTGTGCATGTAGTTACATTTTAATAAATGAAAAGACTTCTTACTAAGAGCCCTTATTAACAGTTTACACGCTGTGTTGCAGAGAGCAGCTACATCTCAGCTGGAGATACTTCATTCCACCTGGAGACCTGGGACTTCAAAGCACCTTGTCATACACCAGCCATCTAGCAAAACAAGCACAGCAGTGAGATCTCCAGTCTTGCTACAGGCAGAAATGTTGTAGTGACTCTTTACAAGGTGGATGAAACTTCTTCCCACCTACACCACAGCTGCAGTAAATATGCTCAAGGTCACTGGAAGTCCCAGCAACAAGGAAATCACCGTGACCAAACTGTCAGACATCTACCTGTAGCACTGCTACCAGTCATCAATAAAACCAACGTGCTTCTGCAGATCCATAAAGATAACTGCAGGCTACCTGACAGAGTTCCTCCAAGTGGGAAATGCTGTGGCTAGTTCTGCCAAATATTTTCAATTTCCTGAAAGTATGTCTTCTATTTTGCTCACGGTGAGTTTTAGCCAGTTTATCTTTGTGAATGTGCTTTTTTTTTTTTTTTTTCAGCTAGGCATCCTGGCCTCTGGATTATAAGCATGGGGAGTGAGGAAGATGTATGACTGAAGGTATCTGCATACCACTGACCTTCTAAAAGTTTCATGATTTCCTCCAGAGTGTCCAGATAGAAACAGATAAGCAATAGTAAAAGGTGCACTGGATTCATTTTCATTATGGGGTCATCAGTTACAGTAAAAGAGAACAGCACTAACAGGCTGCAATATGTTCTCTGCAGATGAACAGAAAGCTGGGAAAACAAGAAATGTCTCTTTTCTTGTTCTCAGCTCAGAGTTTTTAAAGCCATTGGAGGTCGTCACAGACTTCAGTGAGCTTCTCTGTGAAACAGGTGGACAAATCATACAGATGTACAATGTCCTTCAGGGTCAGTGTGAAATACTAATTAATGACTGATGTCAAGATTTACTGGGCTGATAATTGTTGACAATATAACACAGAGATGGAAAAATAACCAAGTAGGATGACCTATGATCTGTTGAAGAAGATAAAATAACCACCACATAACATAATTAAAAAAAAAGAAAAAGAAAAAGAAAAAAAAAGAAAAGTGTTAGGCAGTGCTTAAAAGGCATAGATTTAGAAGGCTGAACTGATAAGGAAATGAGTGTTAACAGAAAATGAAAGGGGAAAATGTCTAGTGATCAGAATCCAAGATTGAGAGTAATTTTGTTTGTTGTTCTTGTAATAAAATATGTATTCTGCAATGGAAAGCAGAAGAATCTGGATGCCAGTGATGCCTACAGGATTAGTCTGTGAGTTTCAGTCTTTGACCAAGATTTTACTCTACAAGATGGGGAGACAAATAGATGGTTCCCACCTCAATTAATGTATAATCTTAGAGTAAGCTAAGTGAAAAAACAAGGGAGAGTAGTGGATGAGAGAGAAACAGGGAGAGGAGTTTGATATGCACGTACGAATAGTCAGTACAAAGTGAATACTATAAATTATTTAAAAGAATTATCAGCAGTGCCAGCACAACAGCAGACTAATTGGTCTTCTTGCTGGGGTAGCAAAATTTGATTTTGCCTACTCTGCTGAGAAGCCTTGAGCTGGGAATGTGCAAGTACATGTCTGAAAATCTGAGAAGTGGATGATGAAAGCTGGCCAACAGAGAAAAGAAAACTAGATGCTAGGGAGGATGGCAGCAAGCCATAAGGCAGCCTGAGAGGAGCAAGTAGTTCATCTGGTTCATTTGATGTGGCAGGGAAGGAGGAGCCAGTGGAAGAGCAGAGGGGGAAAGGGCCATAGGAACAGTCCAATAAGCACTGCAGAAGCCTCCTATAAAGATAGGAGTAGAGCAGCATTGCATTAGCAAAGTAAAGAAATGAATGTTGAATATAAGTGTTCATGGTGCATTAGTAAAGATCCCAAAGAATAATTCTGGATTGCCAGGATATGTTCTTTTAAAGACATTTCAAAGAAGAGTTTAGACACAGCCTGGATTTGTAGAATTAAAGGAGATGGTAAACAATACTTAGATTACAGATGGGAATTACAGTCAGGAGTGCGGTGTATGACATCAGGTAAACTCTGACCTGAAAAGTTTGCGATCTCAAACACAAGGCAGGTGCTTAAGACAAGCAGTGCCCAGTCAGTGTGGAGGGATGAAATGTCATTAAAATGCTTAGTGGAGCTGTAGCAACAACCACAGCTCACAATTTACATATGATGTTATTGCACAGCAGGTTCTTTTTATGCATTACAGCACAGATGTATGTTAAAGTGGCATTTGAAGTAAGATGAGTTGAGACACTAGCATGTCCAAACATGTGGAAAACAGCTAAGACTGCTTCTGTGCTAGTGCCTAGATCTGGAGCCAGGAAAGAATGGAAAGGAACTGAATCTTTTGGTAATACATCTGGTTTGGGTTGTGCAGCAATTCTTGACTACCCTTTTGCGAAATAATCAGCTAAATATTTACTTGCTTGCTTTATCACAACCAGACTAATGTCAAGACTTTCCTTTTAAACTGCTATCAGTATACTGCATACTTATAAAGGTGAGAAAGTTTTTCGTATTACGTAACATGGTAATATGAGTAATAAACCCAAATAAAGAGAATGATGTTAATATCACACTATCGACCTGGCATTCAAGGCTGCCCTGTGCAGCCTTCAAATACTAATGTTATTATGAGTTTGGAGGTAGCCTATGCAAAGAGAGATTATGGAAATTGTGTAAATAAATCCTCTGAAGTTCAGAAGATACTGGAAGAAGTTTTTGTGTCATACAAAAACTGTATGTCACAAGTTAAAATCCAGTGGGAATTTCTTTTCTCATGAGAAAGTTGAATGACAGAAAGCAGACACCACTGAAAAACAAATGTTCTCTCCCTCTGCTCTGAGTCAGCCTCAATTCCTCGGACCATCCTGGAGGAATGCCCTTCCCCTTTCCAAGACTGTCCTGGGCACTGGATTCCATAAAATCTGTTGGGAACAAATTCAGTTACATCACTGTCTCTCAACTCACAGCTTTTTGCTCAGTTGTGCAGCAAAGCCTTTTTGTTGCAAATTAAGCCAAAGCCTTCGTGTCAGATCCCATGGGCACAAAGAACAGCTAGCTCTGTGTGCTGGAGATCTGCTGCCACACTGCTCTTATCCTCTCATTCTAGACTAAACATAACAAGGCCTCTCCTCATGTGGCGTGTTTTCCATACCACTTATCATTCTTGCTCTTCTTGTCTGGGCTCTCTCCAGTTTTTCTCTATCATTTTTAAAGTGTGGTGCCCAAAACAGGACAAAGCGCTCAAGCTGAGACTGCTCAATGCCAAGCAGATTAAAACAGAGGAGCCATACACAACTTACATAATAGTCTCTTGCTAATACATGCCACAGTGAGATTCATCTTTTCTTGGTCACATTGTGCAGGTCTTATTCTGATTCAGTTTCTGGGCCACATAGTCTTAAGATTTCATTCCTATCCTGCATCCCACATAAACATTTCCCATTCTGTATTTGGGCAGTTCTCTCTCCTCACAGTAGTAAATCACACTTCTCTGTTTGTCTGAATTCATGGTATTTGCTTCAGATCATCTCTCCATGCTCTGATACAGCCCTCAAAAGCATTGGCACTTCCTATTTTTTATCTGCTTTTATAACTTGAAGATGTACTACTTTACCTTCCAAGTCACTCATAAAGTTATTGAGTAGAACTAGACCAAGAAGAGACATCTATTCCCTACATACATTATGGTGAACTCATCTGTACTATGCTTGCCCAGCTTACTTTTGAAAAAAGGACTGCATTAAGACCTAGAAACTGAAATGCTTCATTCTTATCCCCTAGGTCATTTACTCTGTCAAAGAAAAATGAGATTAATTTATTTTTTACAAATCTGTGCAGTAGTTTTTTTATTGCCTTAGAATACTCAAAATGCTCACAAACTAATTATATACTATAGTATTTTAGAATTTCTGTGGTAATAGGGTTATCTTTCTAGGCATTTTATTATGTCCACATTTTAATAGATAGTTCTTACACCAGACAGTCTTCTGGTGTCTCACTGTGGTATCTTCCCTAGTAATCCATATTTTCTTTAAAATACATGTTAATAGTTCAGTGGTTGCTTTTGGTTAGTTCATTAAGTGTTGCAATATGCATGTTACTGCCTGTTCTGTTAACACAGTGTTTCTGTTCAATGTCTTCATGGTTTGATACATCTTACTAGAAGAAAGGTAGACATACTGGAACCACAAAAGACGCGAAGGAATACAGTGACATGAGAAACAATCTGTGTTTTCCAGTCCTTACTAATGGTTCCCCTTGAAGAGGATAGACAACATTCACTCCATCAATATAAGGAAGCTTTCAGATCCAACGTTGGATTGGTAAGGAAATTCCTGATATAGGGGTTCAGTAGTCACTTTGGTTATGTTAAGATCAATGCTAACAGATATGAGGGTGAATTTTTGGGGGTGTGTATGGTAACCAGTAGTTAACTATGTCTGATGACAACAACAGTATCTTAATGTTTTCCTTTCCTTCCCTTGTATTTTCTTTGATCACTGTTTAGCATAATATTACATCTAAAGCTGTGATTACTGTTTATCTTTCTAGTCAGTTTAAAGATTAGTAATAGCTTTTTTCTTTATGGTTTATCCTGTCTCTTATTCTTGTTGCCATGTCTCAGAATAGATTGAGAAGAGTAAAATCTTCAATAAATGTTGTGCATTATCACTGTTCCCTCTTGGAGCAACAAAAAAAGCATTGCTATGGGATGAGTGTTCCTGCTCACTTGTCTTAAAGGTTATTTAATTAAAACATGAACAAAAGAAGAATGTCTCTTCTTTGGCCAAACATAAAATGCCATCCTAAAAATAGAGCTAAAATACTTACCTTGATGTGACATTGCTCAGATCCAATCCACAAGCTAATGAAAATCTTCATAAAGCATAAAGGGAACCTTACTATCTCAGCGAAAAGGTATTTGTTGCATCATTTCTCAGCACCTCCTGCTGGCTAAGAAGTCT
This sequence comes from Tetrao urogallus, assembly GCF_951394365.1. Classification (NCBI taxonomy): domain Eukaryota; kingdom Metazoa; phylum Chordata; class Aves; order Galliformes; family Phasianidae; genus Tetrao; species Tetrao urogallus. The sequence continues at coordinate 60,799,708 of NC_136814.1, forward strand.
AAGGAGACTTTGTTGATATGAGGACTAGCTGAGCATAGCTGGCTATAAAATCATGCACACACACAGCTGAGCTATATGTTGTCACTAATCTGAAACCCAGGGGTTACTATAAGGTAGGCAGTAGACGCAGTAAGCAGAAAGAATAGGTTTGTACAAGACAAAGAAGAGCCCAAAGACTTGAGCAAGCAAGAAAAAAATCATTAATTTCCTAGACTTGATTCTTGTTTATCTATCTATATCATGAGTAACACTACAGAGATAATGTGTTACCTCAGAGTAAAAGATACGATAGTGAAATAGAAATCAAGCACAAGATAACATCAGTAAAAATGGCATGCTGTAAAACAGAGAAGTGATGCAACATATATGAGAGTTCTTCTTTTGTTGGCATTTATATTTCCATTTCAGACATATAGTGGAGCAAGGGAAATATTGCTTTGGTGTACCAAGTCCATAAAAGTAACTTTACTGCAACCCAAAGTGTGGCTTAGTATCCTAGGATGTGTATAGAGTGAGTATCAAAATAAACTACTGGTGTTAACCTTCTGCATGTATTCAAAATGAAAATTTCGGGGAAATTTGCCAGCTATAAAAAAAATAAACATTGCTGGTTAATGTCCCTGGACCAGAACTAGCTCAGTGTGAATAGATTTTATTTACATAAGTGCAGAAGCAGGTTCCATTTGCTATTAGATCTTCTAAGGTAAACTTTCTTATATAAACTATGGAATCTCCCACTAAAATAGTACCATGAAAGAAAGCCAAAATTTGGGGTTAAAACACAAAGACTGTATTTATTCTCTGAACCGCACTCAAAAACTCATACTTTTGCTTATTTGTTCGTCTAAGGATCACAAGGCAACAACCAGTTATAATAATGTCTACGTCTACATTAGAATACATTGTCACAGTGTAGGAATGGCCCTGCAGAGCAAAACTTTCTGTACCATGGACCCAGTGCCACCATTATGAAATGTTTTGAAGTTTTTACTGTAGAGTAGCTATTCCTGTTGACGACATCAAATATGCAACTATAGTGTGTCTTCCAGCTAAGCACAAGAAAGACTCAGCTGGCATGTGGTGACATTGCTCCACTATTTGACCCAAAGGACTGCAACTGATGAGGATGAAGAAGTCCACTTCAGAAGCATGTCTTGATTTGTAATATAGCACTAGTAGAGACATATCCAGGGAACTAAGCCCTGCCCAGCAGGAGTGTGTGAGTCAGACTTCATTATCCCTATTTCACAGGTGGTAAATGGAGACCAAGCACGTTTACATAAAATAAGTGGCAGAACTTTGATGAAGCTGAATACCTCACTACCCAGAGACACTGGGAACTGTGGAGAACTATGTGGTAGGACAAAGCACTGTGGTAAACAAGTGAACTAACACAAGTAACCAGTACCAGAAAAACAAAGCAGAAGCAGAAATGAGAGGATCTAGCTTGATTGGGTGATCTTTTTCAGTCAACGATAAGGAAGGAAGATTGCAGTTGGATTGTCTGTGGCAACTTAGCAACTTAGATCAAGAGACACAAAATTGAGAAATATGAGGGCAAAGAGGATGGCGTCCCTGTCTTGGCATTGTGAGATATAACACTGCCTCTAGTCTCTGGATGGAGGAAAGGTCACCCCACTAACAACCCACCTGCCTCCATCATAGCTACTTCCAGGAGCAGCTATATTAATTGGAGCTCCCAGGCTAATTCACAGAACTCAATTAAGGACTCCACTTCTATCAGTACAGTGACCACCACAGAAACATGCTATTTTAACCAGCAGTAAGAGCCAATCATGTCTTATTTTGTATTGATTCTGTGGTTATCATATAGAGCAGAGCTCACCACTTCTATTTTTATTTTTTTCCTATTATTAAATATCTGATAAAACTGCTGTTCAGATTGGATATTAGCTAGTTAGTTAATTATTATGCGGTTGTTCTGAAAAATGATGCCAGAAAATACAGGCAAACCAGAAGTGCCAGTGTTGGTTTTGGTCTTAGCCTGCATATTTTGCCAGTGAAGAGCTTAAATAAGTATATTAAAGATGTAATTCTGGAGGTCTCTAAAGCAAAGAGTTACCACAAAAGCACAAAGGCTTTTGGGAGCAGAGGATAAACCAAATCACCGATGAGCTCATAGGCAAAAGAGCAGAAGGCAAGTAAAGGCAAGTAGAAGAAAGTCTTAGATATTTCTTTTTTGCATCAGAAGGCAGAATGGACATGTCATGAGATAGGGCCCAAACCGTAATCTTTCCAAGTCACTCAGTAGATATAAAAATATCTGTGAATAAAGACTCATGTCTTTCTCTCCTCCTCACGTATCCAAATGTACTGCACCTAGGGGAAGAATGGCTTCGAGTTTCCATAGAACATCACATTTTTTCTCTCCTAACTGATTTTAGGAGAAAGAAGTTTTAAATCTCTTTTTTACTTTTTTGAGTGTTCTTTTTTTTTAACTTTTGAATGTATGTTTGCAATTATTTGATCGTTGTATTAAGACAATTGGATGCGAGAATTATTTTTTTAATAAATACCTGCATCCAATCTTTACCAAAAAGTTGCTCAGAACCCATTTCTCATCTATTAAAAAACCTCTCTCTGGTTCCTCTCTCAACCTCCATTTCCATCAAAATTCATTTATAATGCTGTACTGTCCAAAAGGAACATGAGATGTATTTGTTTCAAAAATCACATTAATTGATCAGAATGTCCAGCCACTAGAGCTGCAGAGATTGCAGTTCTCTCTGAAAATTATTTTCCTTTCCTTCATCTTTATATTCAAACTTCAGAGCGTGATGCTTTTGAGTAACAAGTTCACAAGCTAACAGAATATAAAGACATAACAAGATGTTATTTGTTCTGATCTGAATATAACTTAGTCTTTCCCTCTCTGATATTTCCCAAATTTTCTTTCATACCTCTTAGCATGTTCATTTAGGAAATGCTTCATTTTGATACATCACAAATTTGTAATAACAAATACAGGCCAATTGGTGCAATTCAAAACTGGTCTTGTATCAGTTTCTAAATTGCTTGTCATCTTCAGACTCCCACCTATCTTTCCTCCTCTGGGGATTATGCAACTGTTTAAGAGTCATTTTGGCTGTGTGTACAGTTTTACTGTGGCTTTCTAAATAACAATGATGTCTCATTCCTGCAAAGTATAAACTCAGAACGTGGGTTTTTTGTGTTGTTTTTTTTTTCCTAGCTATACTTTGTAGCTAATAAGATCATAATGTTGGTCACACAGTACATTTACTTCCTTTGTTTTAAGTTTTTTATCCACAGGATTAGAACAGCTGATTCATATTTTATTTACGTATGTACAGAGAGTTGTTGTTACTTTGAAGAACTTTAAAATAACTTAAGCTCTGAGATTAAAAAAAATAATCCCAGCCTAAGATTTCAGAAAAACACACTACACCACTTTCCCCTCCCCCCATAAAAGAGAGAGAATAATAGGGGGAAAAAAAAAGAAAAAGTAGAAGAAAAAAAGTTAGATTTAAGTTAGATTTAATGTTTTAAAATGAGTTTGAAAACCTTGAGAACAAAACGCTTATTTCTCCTAATCTCCCTCTTTGTTTTCATTTCTGGAGAGTAAGATTTTCTTGAGCTTTGCATCAATCTCAACACAAGAGTTTAAGAAATTTCCTCCTTAGCCACTCTGTGCTCAGATTCTAGACAATGTTTGAAACCTGCATTACCTACAGACTCACCCAAGAATTTCATGTTGTGTTTCTACAGTATTTCTGTAAGGTTTAATATCTTTCAAATCCATTTGTCTGTTGTCAGACTTGCATAGCATTGCGGCACATTGCTAGGATACAGTAAATGTTTTTAGAAGTGAAAGACCTCCCCTTTTTCCTATTACTATCTAGAATATAAGGCCAGATTTTACTCTCTGATATGCTTGTGCAACTAGCAGTGGAGTAAAAGGAGTCTTAGAAGGACTGAATAGAGACTGGGTAGAGAATTTGTCCTTGTAGATTTATAGAGCTATAAAAATACATGTAGATAGCTCAGATGATATTTTCTGGAATTTAGAACTGAACCAACATCCCTATCAAAAGTTTCTTCTTAAAATGGCTTTAGAATTCCTCAGAGCACAATTTATTATTATTATTATTATGCTTTCTAAAGTCGTTGGATTCATTTAACCTTTGGTCTGATCTGTCAAAGCTAAAATTTGCATTTGCGTGGCAAGTCAGTCTAGTTCTCTTCCCTCTTCCTCTCTTGCCTATCTACTATCAAGGGTGGGACAATACAGGACAGAAGTCAGAAGCAGAAATGCAGTACCGGCTAATTCAACATCTCCTGGAAGCTGCAACAGAAGTTCTCCCACTGTCCAGAAGAAGGGAAGTGAAGTGGGAGTGGAACAGCATGGTTTGGAATGACTACTGAGGCAATGACCTAATAAGACTTACGTATGAGAGAAACAACACAGCCTGTGAGCTGCAATAGTAGCTTACTCAGATTTTGCAAATTAGTGAATCTCATTCTTTTTCTGACTTGTCATGATGTCCATGAAGATTCTTACCCTCTTCTTTATTTTTGAAAATAATTTTCCTATCTCCTAGGCAATTACTGAAGAGCCTGCCATTTATTCTTTGAGAACTATGTAGCATAATGTATGTATTGTAGATCTCCTTTTTATTTACTGTCTGTTTTTCCACGCTCCAAACAGAATTAACTCAAAATAAACACTAGATAATGAGAATCAAAAACATGTGTAATAGCCATGCCATTTCGTAATTACTTGTTACGTCTTTGTTTGGCACACCGGAATTTGTTAGGAGAAACATGGTAGTATCACAAGGTCAGAGTCTCTACAATTTAATCCATCCCTAACAAAGGCTGGAATTCAGACGACACAGACTTCAGTACAGAAGAGTTTCAATTGAATTTAAAAATAAATCCCCTTAAAAGGGTGAACAAAATGCAGTCAATTATAAAGAGGAAAAAATACTGAAAATAACTCCCCAAAGTCTCCTTGATTAGTTAACATATTTTTAAAATAAACACCTTCATATATACAAGATACTGTTGCTTTGCTCTCTTGGCTAGGTGCCAAATCACCTCAACTGTCATCATGACAGATTTCAAAAATTAAGCAGAGGTAAGCCTGCTTTGCAAAGTTACTCAATAGGGAGTTCTCCAAGACAAGCACAGAGGCTTACAGTCTTGCAAGCAGTGTTTTAACAAGAACAGAAGTAACACTCTTTTCAGACTCACAGACCCATGCTGGAATTATACTAAGGATAAATAAAGGATCAAAAAAACATTGGTGGAGAAAAATAGTACTCTGTAATTCATAGGTGCAAGCATAGAAGTATGTATGGATCAACTGGAAGAAAAGAGAACTTGGCAGAAAAATTACACTTTTGTTCTTAATTCACTCATCTTGCTATTCTGTGAAGCACACTTACATAGACCAATGCCACCCGAAGGTTCTGTGACAATTCTTCCAGTTTAATAATAGATATTGAACTGATGTCCATGAAATATCATTTCCTTTCTAAACCTCACTGTGACACAGGGCAATCTAGAACATTTCGCATCCTCTAGAGTAATTCCTTTGCTTTCATGCACTTGCAGTTCTCTTCAGCTGCACAAAATCCAGCTGACTTGTGGCCAGAAGTACGAAAAGACACTATAAGTAGTATGAGCATGCTTTCTTAAATAGCCCTGTCAAAGCTTTTCCCAGCTCTGTTTCTCCTTCTTCTTTGAGCAATTGTACTGGTGTTGCAAGGCCAGGAACAGTTCTAATGAGAACTACATGTCCCATGACAGTGGAAATTCATACCCTAAATATAGGGTACCAAACCCTAAATCTAGCATACCTAAATCTAGTCATAATTTATCTTCTAAATGATGAAACCATTTAGGGATCATTCTCTGTCCTCAAGAATAAATGTGAGCTTATGATTTTTGTGCTTTCTGTTTGGCTTTCTATGGCTCCCTGCAAACCCTATAACATAGTTGCCTCACCCATAGAGCTTATTGGCAGCAGTCATTATCAGAGGACTGGCCATGCTGCTTCCTAAATTTTGTCTTGGGCATTTCTTATGCAGAGCCAGAAACCATGCCAAAAAGTAGGTTAGAAGTTAAGAAATGATGATAGTTATGGGAGAGTAATCAAGCTTGTGTTCTTTATACTACAGTAAGGATGCAATCTAAGGTTCTTGCAAAAGGAGCAGGTAGCACTGTGACCTTCTGTGTGTCCTTTGCAATTAGAATATTACTGACTGGGAAATAAGAGATCATATTATTAGCATTTTAATCACAATGAATAAGCCAATTGTATTTTTAATTAGCTTAATAAGTAACAGCCACTAAAGCTAAATTTGTAATCATCACCATATGCAATAGCAACAGACTAACTTGATCAGCAGTCTCTTACTTTTACATCCAAGTGATGCCAATGACATCCAGTCAGCAGCAAAAGTAGAGTTTAATCTAATCTATTTATCATTTGTTCACAATCACCACATCACAAAGTGGTTGCAATTACACACCGTAGTTTTATTTTTTGATCCTTCCTTCTTCTTCTGATTTGGTGGCTGTATTCAAAACTGTGAGAAATAGCTGACTTGTGCCTGTGTAGCACGTATCTCAAAAATAATTATTTTAGTCTGTTCCCAGAGAGAGCGATGCTGACAGCTGTACCTGTTGGAAGCTGAGAGGCAATATATTGCCTTAAAGTCACCAGTCACAAGACAGGTATTTCCTGGCTGGGCAAGCAACCAGAAGAGTGATTGTGCGCACGCTTCTTGCTGAGCCTAGAAGACATGGATGCTGGCCTGCTGGCTGCATCTCAGAGCTCTAGACTGCTTTTCAAGATCTCAAACAAGTTAAGCAGGATGTACCTACTTCCCAGTACAACTGGTTTGGCATTAGTAATTACTGTTGCTGCGGAGGAGGAAGAGAAAACCAGTTATTTGCAATGAGAAGGGAACTCATGGCAGGTGAGGTTATGGCAGGAGAAGAGTCATGGTTTAATGTTAACAAAATGGAGTCTTTGCAGGTTTATCCACTCATTTGCGTTGGTGACATTTAATGCACACAGAATAAAACTGAGCTAGAAGCAAGTTACATCAAATACATGAACTCAACTTCTGTTTTCCTTATGCAAGTCTTTTCCAGCTGTAGTAATTTTAAGTTTTACCTGAAAACATTACAGGTAGTATCTCCAGGCAGTCAAATACTTGAAAGATATTATTTTATGACATTGACTCACACTAACTATTAAGTGAACGTGCCACACTAGGTGGTTTAGGTAACTTCATTTTTATTCAGGCTTGGTGAAAGATGATTGCTCTTCAAACCAGATTCACTGGATTTGCTTAGAATTATTATTGTAAAATTTGTAGTTCCATTCACCTGCACTTCAGGATGCATCTCTGATGACTATACAAAAAATGTGTGTTTAACACAGGTCCCAGAGTAGCAACCTTTCTTCAAACAGCACTGAGCAGGGAGATGGGAAGTTCAGATTAAGAGAACACAGATATTTGCATCTCAATGACGCTTTCTATTGAATGACTTTAAAGCATTGATATCCTGGTCCTACTTCAATTTAAATCAATGGCAAAACTCCCACTGAGGTCAATTGAAGGTTTGAACAGATTGCAGTACTCCGACTGCTACTGAGAAAGCTGTTCTGTCCGTGCAATTCCACTTAATGTCTTATTTTTGAAGTAAAACACTACTCACTCTCAGTGTCTGCCATAAAGCTCATATCTCCTTTGAAGTTCATCAGTAAATGTGATGAGCTTATACTAGGAAAGAAAATGCATTAGTAGTGCATACTGTCTATCTGCTCTTTAAGTAATTGTGAAACATTTCTGATAATAAATTTGTAATTTTGATGGTTTTATGTCCTTTGGTTTTATGATTTTTTTATTACTTCAATATTTATTTTATGAGATTGGTCAGCTAAATCACATTATCTTTGCTGACTGGATGCTAACATTTTAAACAAATTTCCTAACAAACTATAAGGAACAAGTTTTTTGCATTACTCTTTGTAACAATGGCTAAAATTTATAAAATGGCCTTCCTGAATAAATAAGAAAAAAAATCTCTGAATAAGTCAAATGAAGACCCACTAAAAGAATCCAAGATCTTTTTCACAAAAATAATTGTATTGCGTTTGCTCTCTAGGTGATGCAGAGGACAATATTTTGAAAGCATAAAAGCAAATTTGCACTAGTGAAGGTATCTAAGAATTGAAAGCAAAACATACTTGTCTCTTGGAAACCTCTCCATATATTCAGGTATATATTTACCTACACTGTACATGTTATGGAACTATTGCACAGTGTTAAATAATTTTGCACAGTGGAGATGGCTTGTAAATAAGAAAATGCCTTCCTGTCTTTAAACTGTACGCTTTTACCTCTTAGTTTTTCTCCCATAAAGGACTCATATCCCTTTCTAATAACACTTTGTCTACAGAAGAAATTAGGGAGCAGTAGCAAAAGTAAAATTTTTAGAAAATTAAAAAATTCTTGATTAGGATATCATAACCGTCACCCATAAAGGGAATGGAAGCAATGGTTGAGTTTGAAAGGAATCATTCACCATGTGTGATACTGCTAGAAGATGCATGTTCCACAGCTCTTTTGGATACTCATGTATATGACCTGAACCTTCATGAAGATTTTGACCAAAATAACTACAATTTTTTTTTTCTTATTTTCAGTATGAAGTGAGAATGACAATGTCCCAAATACTAAGAGAAAGTCTTGTTCTCGTTATGATTACAAACAATGCATGTCAGAAATCTCATAAAATAGCCCAGATTTACAATGTAAAAAAAAGAAAAAGATTTACATAAAGAATCATCAGATAAAACCTCTCTCAAACTTTCAAATATCATCAATCACTAGTATTAACAAAAGATGATCATTGATCATTACTGATGTAGATGTATAGTGTTGTGGCAAACAGAAGGGACTAGAATAAACTAAAGTTTTTTTCCCTAACAGCTGTGAATATTTGGCCTGTTAAGTAGCTTTCTGGTTACAACTCAGAAGGAATTTCTTTAGTTTCATCAAATATTGATAATAAACACAGAATCACCAGGGCCTGGAAAACAGTTACTTCCAACAATCCTTTTGCAATCAACTTAGTTTATTTAAACAACCAAGATTTGTTCAGGCTTGAAAGCAAATACAAAATTTTTTCAAGTTTAAATAACAAGCACCAGAGTTTATTCTTACTTTCAGTATTAGAGTCATCAAAATTGCACAACTGTCAAGTACATCAAAATCAACTGCATTTAAAGTCAAAAGTTCTACATTAACATCCTTGCTGTTTTTGTTGTTGTTGTTGTTGTTGTTTTTCAATATATATCTTTACCTGCTATATTTTTTGAAACATAGTGCCTGGAGAAGTGTAAGTCTTCATCCTCATTCTAACCCCTCACTGGGTTAAGGGGCTACTGCGGACAGTGGGGCTACTGGACAATGGAACTGTGCTCATGTAGGGCCTACGGTCTGCTAAAGCCTTTCCAAAACTCTCAGTAAACATTGATGATAATCCTAATTGATTTTATGACTTGGAGAAAAGCCAGAAGACTGGAGCAAAGTAATCTCAGTCCTTTTTACAGGAATGGCAAGAACGCATGGAAGTACAAATTGGTCAGCCTCACCTTGATCCTTGGGGAGGTGATGGAACAGCTAAATTTGGAAGCCATTTCCAGACATATGTAGGACAAAATGGCGATCAAAAATAGTCAGTGTGGATTCACAAAGTGAAAGTCATGCTTGACAAACCTGCTAACCTTCTACAATGAAATGAATGATCTGGTAAAAAAGGGAAAAGCAGTGACTACTATTGATTTAGGCTTCAGAATGACTTTCAATATTGTTTCTTATCAGATACTCATAGAAAAGCAATTGTATGGGCTGCATGAGCAAACAGTGAGGTGAATTGAATGCTTGAGCCCAGAGCATGGTAATCAGTGGCATAAACTCTAGTTTGAGGACAGAAACAAGGGTACAGAAGGGGTCAAAACTGGGTCCAATCATGTTTAAATCTGCATTAGTGGTCTGAGTTTGTCTCCAGGAAGTTGTTGCTGACACTAGGCTAGGATATGTGGTTGATACATCGGGTCACGCTGCTATTCAGTAGCACCTCAATAGGCTGGAGAAATGAGCTGACAGGAACACTATGAAGTCCAACAAGGAGAACTGCAAAGACCTGCCTCTGGGGAAGAACAACCCCAGGCATCAGTACAGGCTGGTAAAGCAGCTCTTCAGAAAATGTCCTGGTGGATGTGAAATTAACATGAGTCAGCAATGTGCCCTCACCACTAAGAAAGCTATCAGTATCCTGTACTGTACCAGGCAAAGTGTTGCTAGCAGGATGAGGGAGGTGATTCTTCCCCTCTCTTTGGCACTGGTGAGGCCTCACGTGGAATACTGTCTCAACATCAGAAAGTACTTTTTCAGTATGAAGGTGACCAAGCACTGGCAAGAGGTTGCCCAGATGTCTTGTGGAGTACTCCTCCTTGGAGATCTTCCAAAGCAATCCAGACATGGTTCTGAGCCATTAGCTCTAGGTGTCCTTGCTTGAACAAAGAGGTGAAATGAAAAGACTACCAGAGGTCCTTCTTAACTTCAGCCATTCTGTAATTCTACAATTCTGTGAAAATACAGCAGGTTTCAAACTGAGATCACATCCTGATGGTAGCATCTCTTTCCCTAGACTTGAACATTGCAAACTTTTCATATTGTATCATATCGTATCATTTCAGGGGGTTGGAAGAGACCTTAAAGATCATCTAGCTCAAAATTCCCTGACATGGGCCAAAGCCTTGTCCAAACTGGCTTTCTGCCTTCAAGCAAAGTGTAAAGCATCAGTAATTGTTAAACAAGTCTTACACAGCCCAAGAAAGGCTAGTCCAAGCAATGTCTTTAATCTCATGTCATAACTGCAGGCCACAGCATACTCTGCCTTGCTCCTAGAGAGAAAGAGATGGCAGACCAGGTTCAGTTCAGTTCTGGAATTTGCAAATAATGCGCAAACCTAATGGTCCCTGTAATATGCTGTAATACTTCCTTTTGAGCTGTTAAAAAAACTTTTATTTCCTAGATGATGAAAAATTGGAAAATAGTTTGGGACATGCTGTCAGGTTTCCTTCTGAGGGAGATCATAACATGCTGCTGTATATGACTGTAGGGTTAGTGGCCTGCTAGGACAGTTGCACCATGAACCATATACTAGTTACAAGTAAGATCTAAACCAGTGATATATGTTAGGTCATCTGTGGTAACAGTCTCGACATGAGATCTTCAGACATGCCTCCCTGAAACCGAAAATCCAGCTTTTGCATTCCTGAAAATTGTCATGTGATCAATTCACAGACTCAAAAATATTGACCAATAGACTTGCTGGCAAGTATTGTGCTGGCTCAGTTGTGATGTGCTGCCCTTCCTGTGGTAGTCCACAGATTTCTTTACTTGCTTTAATCTCTGTTCTCTGTTTCTAAAGGTCATTGTCCCCAGATGTTCCAACAAACAGCTGCTGAGATGTGTCTATCCTCTTTTTATGCAGCTCCTTCGTATGTTGAAATATAAACTGCCTATCTCTAATATGTGGTAAAATTACTTCAAACTTCAAAGAAAAAGCACCTTTACTTTTATAATGAACACTGGATAAAAATATATTCTATATATTCTACCTTACACCTGTTGAATTTATCTTTTATGCATATATGAATTGTATTAAAACTTTTTAGACTTGATTACAGAAAAAGGGGCAGATATTGATGAAAGGTACTGTGTTACTAGTTTTACACTAAGTCAATATTTGGGATATATTTGTAGTGTTGGTGTTATTTCTCAGGATTAGAACTATCATACATTGGAAATCCTTGACAAGCAGAACAAAAATCTTCTTGAATACATTCAGAGTGATGAATAAAACTATACACAGATTAGCTCTGCATATGTATATCATGATATCAGCAGTGTTCTGTTCTGATGTGAAAACCTCAAATACTAAATCAGAAAGAACCTTGCACTGAAGTAGCAAGAAAAGAGAAATATGCATTCAAGAATATTTTCACTAGTATATTTTAAATGGGTTTTGAAATTCGTCCTTGGAAGTCAGTTACCTTTGTGAAGGTGGAATCTGCAACCCTTGTTGCAAAACTGGAACTTGTACCTCTGTTATCCAGATATACTCACAACAGAAGTTTTCAGATACTTTGAACTTGAAGTGTATGTGCTATGCTACATTGTCTAATTCTACATTATTTCTATTCTTCCCCTTCAAGAGAGTACTAGTGCCCCGTACATGTGCATCAATATTGTGCAATAAATATCAGTTACACAATCCTTACCACTGTCCATCACCACTGAGGCTGAAAAGGGGTAGCGTACAACAGAAGAGACTGCACAAGTAGTTTCTTCTACAAGATAGACATTGGCTTGGGGAACTGGGCTCTTCCATCGAGTTTCTACTGTGTAACTTTTATTGTGTAAAATTAATCAAATCACTCGCCATTTGAGAGAGAACTGCTTTCACCTTATTTTAAAGAACATAATATGATTTAGAAACGTGCTGAGCTCTTTCAGCTGTAACCAATGCTAAGAGGAGTTGTGCTTGAACATGTCATGCCATGTAATGCAAAATATTCAAAAAATAAATCTTAGATACTTCAAATCAGGAACATAAGATAAGAGATTATTCTGTCCAGGCTCCGATTCCTTGTCTCTAAATAGAAATAAACTCAGATTATTTCTCAGCAGTTTCTAATATTACCGTAAGAAACGTGAGGAAATTAATAGCTTCAGTTTCAAGAGCAAATGCAGTAGATAAGGCAGCCAGCCTTGCTGAACAAGGTGAATTCAGCTGCATATTGCTTGGTATGTTACATGAGTGCAGTTTTCCAAACTCTCTGCATCAGGCACAGATCATCTTAAAAAGATAACAAGTAATCATGCAATGAAAAATCAATCTATAATGTATGTGCAAGTTAACTGCATTAATTCAGTCCTATTTCCTGGCATGAGTGTTTCATTTGGAAGCCTTACTCATCTACTTCTTTTAACATGTTTTGGTTTTAATCATTGATACTACTATTCTGCTTCCCTAGAAATTTATCCATCACAGTTCAAGAGTTGTCAACACAAGGTAGTTGACTGGTTGAGTTTTTGTACACTACCAGAGATAGAAAAATTTTAGCAAAGACATTGTAGATGTTCCTAGGACTTGAGAGGAGTAGATTGGGATTTTAATCCCGTGTTCATCCCTCTGTATAACTCAGAACAAATTTGGGAGATTGTATCAAAAGATTCCAATCCTCAACTGAAGGAACTGGGTAGGAAAAAAGAAGAAGGCTGAGGCTTAGGCAACACCCATTTATCTATTACTCAGTCAGTAATGAAAACCTCATTATACTCTTTCCCACTTGTTTTGGGGGAGAATGGCATTGGCTTTATCAGGGCAGGTTTTACTTAGTATGCATTGGAGGCTTAATTCCTACCTGGTGGAAGAGGAAAAGGTAAGGGATTATCATTTGTAGTCATTTATCACACATGACAGATAGATGTTGTAGAAGGCTTCCAACTCCCTGCCCCCATGTCGTAAATTCCCCTCCTTGTGCTATTCAGGTGGAAATCTCCTTGTTACACCATGTCTTACTCTTGCTGTACTCTCTGAGAGGTAGTCTTTGACCTTCTTTAGTAGTGGAGAATTATGATATTGTGAAAGTGACTGACTAAACCTCTTCCTCTGTGATGATCTTCCATTTTGAAAAATAATACTGTACCAACAGTTTAGTGTTACTGTATTTGCATCCAGTTGAAAATTGCCTTATTCAAGGGAAGCCAAGGATGAGCAGAAGGTATGGGATCAGAATGATAAACATTTAGTAAGGAAAAGTGACTTAGAAAAATAAGGCTGACAATCTGATAAATAGTTGAAAAATGTTCACCAGTCTTAAAAATATCAATCAGAACACATGTCAATTTTGTTCTAGATCTAAAATTATGTGTGAGTGCTGTTCTTTGACTTCTGTCCCTACTGAAACCATCTTTGCAGGACCTATCTCCACAGGGGATTCTGTTTCAGTGTGAGATTTTCTACATGACCAATTTTATAGCTAAAGAGATTATTTTTAAAGAATCTTAGTGGTCATATGTGTTCCATTCCAAGAACCTGGTTCAATAAGGATATTTTGTACTCAATTTTAAATGCATTACTAATTTCATCTACCAAAATCCAGCCTAAGATCAGAGCACTTACTAAATATGAAAAAATGCTACCTCTGACAGACATGAAGCCAAAATGAAAAAGAGAAATATAGATGAGAAATACTAAGATAAAATGTCTATTCTATTTTCAGTGAAGAATTATATTTTTTTCTTTTTTTTTTCCCCCAATGTTTCTAATGGTTTTCTCTTTTGCTTTAAAGTATGCCCACTGTTGTTTAAAAATAAAAATTATGTTTCTGTAAAATAGTAGGATAACATTCTTACTGCAGAATTAGGCCTTGGTAATGAAGACATTTCATTTTCTTTGAAAATGAAAGCCCTATAAAAGAAGAAAAACTATTTTTCTACTCCAGCACACCACTGAATGTAGGAATTTTGTCTACACAGGAGTAGACAAAAGAATTAATCAGTGAAGTTAATCATTCTGCTGTCTTCCTACCTCAACTATAATCATTTAAGATAGAGATTCTTTAAAATAGCTCATCACTGCACAGAAGTCACTGTCTATAAACATCATCCTCAACACTCATGAAAAAAATGGTTGTTCCTGCTCCAACTTATATGCCATTGCAGGGCTTCTAAGGACCTTCACATGAGCAGTAGTACATCGTTCAATGTCAGCTAGATGGAGGCAGTCCCAGAATCTCTTGGGAGCTTTCCCACTCCCACTACTGTACTCTGAAACCACCATTATTCTGGCAAAGAGATGCTCAGTACTCTTGACATTGAAGTACCAGGGAGTAGTTATGGTGTAACTTAATAAAATCTCCTTTAGATAGCTTAATAAATTCTTCATTTCTATATCTTTCTTCCTTTACTTCACAGACCACATAGTCTCCAACCTTCTGGTTGGTGTCTCTGGTCTCCTCCTTTGGATATCAGGGGGAAATTCTTTACAGAGAGAGTGGTGAGGTACTGGGACAGGCTGCCCAGAGAGGCTGTGGGTGCCCTGTCCCTGGAGGTATTCAAGGCCAGATTGGATGGGGCCTTGGGCAGCCTGGTCTAGTATTAAATGGGGAGGTTGGTGGCCCTGCCTGTGGCACGGGAGTTGGAGATTCATGATCCTTAAGGTCCCTTCCAACCCTGGCCATTTTGTGATTCTGTGATTTTCTGATTCTCTCCCAGAGACTTACACTTCTGCCCATGAGAGAGCATATGCTGTCCTCTGCCCCTGGGACAGATTATGGTATCTTAATGAATCACTACAGACAGTTTATTGTCTGTTTCTGGCAACCTGGTCTTCCTATTTAGGTCCATTGGGACTGGACTTAATTTACCATAGGACAGACTGTCCTTACACATTAGAACTAATAACAGTGTTTCCACATATTTTCTCAGGGATCAGTGCTGGGACCAGTGCTATCTAATATCTCTTCAGGCAACATGGACAGTGGGATCAAGTGCAGCCTCAGCAAGTTGAAGATGACATCAAGCTGTGTGGTGCAGATGCTAGAGGGAAGGAATGTCATCCAAAGGGACCGAAACAGGCTTAAAAGGTGGACCTATGCCAACCTCATAAAGTTCAACATGACCAAGTGCAAAGTCCTGCTCCTGGATTGGGAATCCCAAGCACAGATACAGATCGGGCACAGAATGGCTTGAGAGCAGCCCAGAGGAGAAGGATTTGGAGGTTTCAGTTGTTGAAAGATCCAACATGAATTGGCAACATGTGCTTACAGCCCAGGTGGTCAACTGTGTCCTGGGTTGCATCAAGAGAAGTGTGACCAGCAGTTTGAGAGAGGTAATTCTGCCTCTCTGCTCTACTGTTGTGAGATCTCACCTGGAGTACTGTGTCCAGTTCTGGGGGCCCCAACACAAGAAGGACATTGAGCTGTTGGAGCAAGTGAGAGGAGAGCCACGAAGGTGATCAGATATCTGGAGCACCTCCCCTTTGAGGACAGGCTGAGACTTGGGCTTTTTGTCCTGTATATTACAAAGATTTGCTTGTTTCTCTGATCTTCTCCAGTCTGCAGGGAACAATGTGATTAATGGACAACTTTGTATATTATGCTCCTCACCCTGGAAAAAGTGCTCTGAGATACGAGGAGAAACTGTAAAGCAGTAGAACACTGTGTATTTCTGTTATTGTTTTTTCTTTCTTTCTTTTAATAAGGCATTATAATTAGTTAATTGGCTGAATGGGCTGAGTATCTGCCAAACCAGACGTATGTCATCTATTATGCAACACAGGGACCATCATCCTTTGCTGCTGAACACAAGTGTAATACCGATATCCATAGGCTAAAATAATAGACTAAACTTATCTATTCTTATAGCAGCTCCAACTCATACTATCATCCTAATGTCATTGTACTGTGGTTTGGGAAGCTAAGATTCAATTTAATTGATTTCCCTGGAAAGAAAAAAAAAAGAGAAAATATATTTTCCCAGTCTTAGTTACCATAAGGTTACAGTGCATGCTATATTCCAGAGCTAGAGCACACGCTAAATGCCTTTCTTCCTATTCCATTACCTGGTTCCTTAACAACATTATAAGAAACAGGATTTTGAATACTAAGAAGAAACAACATACACCCAATGCACACAAGCATATGTAAAAACATTCATGCGCATGTATACTTGAAATCGACATAAATAAATGTATTTGCATGATCATAGATGCTCTTACGATGCAAAGAAACATCAGGTACAGATTCATATAGTTAAATACAACATTCATTATAAAATACTGAATATATATATTTCATCAGTTTACCTCAGTAATGTTAAAATGTTTTATTATCCATACAATCATCCATAAGCTCCCTCAAAACATATGCTATTGATGTAACATCTTTCCTTACCATCAACTCTTTTCCTTACCATTTAGAGTTATATTTGGGGGCACTGCTGATAAGGAGTTTTACGACGAATGCACAGTAATAATCTGTGGTGATTGCTGCTTGACTTAAAACAAAGAGGAGTAGCCTTTTAAGGTCAACATTGGTTCCATGTTTGGATTGTTCCTACTATTTGGAAGAGGTTGACATGTTTTAAATTACTAAGTAATGTGAAAATACATTACTAGCACAAGACTGTTGTCTATGTAAATATTTCATGGGTAGAGTCACCCTCCATTGGTTAATAAGGTAACATAGATTCAAAGCTATTTATGTTGACTCATATTTTTAAGATGAGGAATTTAAAAACAAGAAAATGTGACAGCTGATCAAGACGTAAGACAGTGGCTCACAGACTGTTTATCTCTTGCCGGTCATGAACAGCTCTTTCAAATTACTTATTGAACAGAAATGTAACATTGTCCATGTGAAATATATTACACGCATAACACAATGAGTCACCTAATGAACTTAACTTAAATAGCTATGACTCTTATTTTTGAACAGATAAAAGAAAAAAGATAGGCTTAGCTTCCCATGGGTTGAAGTTTTCTCATAAAAATGGAAACAATCATCTCCCACGCATGCATGACATCAAATACAATAGCAAACACATATTCATTGGTTGTGTAAACATACATTAATACTCTCACTCTGAAGTAACTATACTATTAGTGAGTGAGTGCAGCTCATGGGCTCAACTTTCAATATCTTTCTTCTTGCTAACCCCTGATCTGCCTTCAGGCACTGGGAGTATATGATTTGCTTCCTTTGGACCTATTTGCTGGCTAAGATAGCGCAAGTGATCTTCCTTTCTGCTTTTCCTGATCTTCATTGTGAAAGATCTATCACTGTTCCACTTCCACTCTGGGAGAGTCCAACAGCCCTTGAAGATGGGGTATAATGACGTCAAGCAGGGGCTGTGACATGAGGAGAGCCCATCAGAGATGTTACATGGCACCTGGTGATTGACAGACTTTGGAAAGCCTTCTTCCTTCACATTCCTGCTTCTAAAGAGTGAAATTCTTTACCAGACTTCCATGTGTGAAGCACCACAGAAGCCTTCCTTGGTCTATTACAAGGGAATCAGGGTAAGAAAACATGTACAGATATTGCAGCTGATTTTATAGAGCTGCCAAGTGATTAACTCACCACTATGCAGGACTGCATTTCAAGATTACTGTAAGATAAACATTTCAACCGGCTAATCAATAATTTAATCAGGATCATGAAGATGTCGTTCTAAAATTTGTCATGAACACTCTGTCCAAACAAAATACATACCTTTCCTTAAATACTGAACCATATGGCTCAAATAATATGCATTTGAATTGTCAACTAGTTCCAGGGAGCTCATCAGACAGCATTTTACTTTCATTTTTATAAGTCAGACTCCTGCAATTTTACCATGTTTCGTTACTTTTGTAATGTTCAAGTGACCTATGCTCAACATATATTATGTGTACTAGGGCAGGATGAGAGCTGTTCAAGAAGTTGATCCATAGTATTGGCTGATTCACAGTATGGTAAATATATGCAGGCACATAATACTCACATTTAGAAGTTTGAATAACTTGACCAATCTAAGATTTAAGCCACGAGATATCAAAGCATCATCCAGATCCTGAGCAAAACTAGAGGTACCTGTTTTTCAACCACTGGAACTTATCTCTGAATATCTTCGCTCCTGTACAGCTATCAAGGACATTTGCCAAAACTTGCAGGGGCCACAAGTAGTTCATTCAGTCCTGGCTTGCAGCCGAGAAAACATTTTTAGTGTGTATCAGCACTTCCAAGACCTTTACCATTCAAATTCAATAGTCAGAACTATAGATTCTCCTTCTTACCCGGCTCCATTGTTCATCCACACTTACACAGATCCAAATTATTGCCATGCTATTCTTAAAAGAACAGAAAGGTATGAAGGAAATTCACTACATATTTGAAAGAAGGTGGCTTTAAAACCATATTTCCATTCTGAACAGTGAGCCAAAAGTTTGGTAGCAAATACAGGCCACCAAACTTAAAAGGCTCTGAACCTTTAAAGAAAGAGAGATTACAGGAGTGACAACAGTAAACACAGCAATGAGAAAACATCTGGGTGTGCTGGGTGGCACCATGTATCACTCTCCATAAGTCAGGCCAGATCATCAGAATCAGTAAAAACTATTTTCATTAAGGTTTAGGCAGACAGTCTGGCATTTATGATAGGCATCGTCACTCCCTCACGTCTCACTATCATATACGCACAAAATTTCACTCATCCACCTCGAAGCATTTGAGGATGAAAATAGAACATTCAAACTGAAAAAAGCAACTCTTATGTGCTGTGGAACCTCACGTGGGAATGATTTATTTCTGTGCTGCTAAAATAAAATCCCCGAGAAATGAAGTTTATGATGTGTGAAATAATATACATGGACAACACCTCTTTCTCTCCACCCCCAAACTCCTCAGAATAACTCTGTGCTCCCCATGCAGTCCATCGATCTTCCTTTCCTAGGCCACAGTCTGATAGAGCCTCATGTCTTCCACCCTTCATCCCCCCATTGGTTTATGCAATAGATTATATGAAATGCGTGATATTTGGAAGCCACATCCTGGTGTAGGCAGGGCTGGCTGTACTCCCTAACACAGCACTTGGGGATGACTCCGATTCCAGCAAGTCGAGCCGATGTGCTGGACGTGGTTTAGCTGGTGCCAGCTTTGTCCTGTCAGCAAGTGTTTCTTGCTTTTTTTCTTGGTGCTTTCTTGATGCACCATGCAGTGATGTTCTGCAGGTTATAGTGTCCTTATGCTTTCAAGCCCTTTGTATACATTGCCTCCTGATTAGACAGGAAATACTGCATGGCACCAGGGGATAATTCACGTGAGTAAAGTTACTTGCACGCATATACATGTGCAAAACTGGGGCTCCAGATGCAAAATACATCTTTTTCTAATCCCTGAACTATTCACTCTTCATATGTCTATATACATATCATATGATTATTACTTTTTATTACTTTTAAAACTTAAAAATAAAATTGGCATGAATTTCATGTGAGCATTGGCAAAAATCCAGGACAATTCTGAAACAGTTTGCCCACTACTAATTTTAACACAAATGTTTTATTTTATTCACATGGTTGAAAATAGTAAGTATTCTCCCTTCCTACCAGGCTGTAGCCCAAACCTCTGGAAACAATGACATAATAGATCAAGGGAGATCATCTGTTTGTTTGAGAAAAGATGTTTTTGAAATATGCCTTATTTTCATTCCTGCCTTTGCTACCTGTGTGGGAGGGTGGGAGCGAAAAGACTCACACTCTAGAGAGATGCAAGGAAATAACCCAGTGAGACACTGGATATAATTATGCCAAGCTTTTCACTCCCTTTAACTTTGACATAGATGCAGAGGGCCTGGCTCTATTACAGCAGATGACAAGACTGCAAGTGCTACACCTTCACGTAGGAGCAGGGAAAAGGCACGGATAATTGCTATGTATAGTCACCACAGTCAGCAGACCTTTAACCTATTTAACTTTTCTTAATAAAGTTTTTGCAATCTATGAAAGAATGACTCTGTTATTCCTCACCAAGCTCCATCACATGACCCAGCTTTTTCTACCATTCAAGGAATGCAATTTAAACTAGATTTAGGCTTCTCTGCACGGCCAAGCACGAGGCTGATAGGAATGTTCAGCTTCTGAGGAACTGTTTGGTTCCATTTAAATAAATAAATTGCATTGAAATCTAATAATGGAAAGTGTAGCTGTTAAAAATAGGCTGAGGTAGGGCTCACCCAAGGCGTCAAAATAAAGGTATGCACAGGAGCGATTTGGAGAACCAATTCATCTAGTGCAGGAGCAACAAAACGACAAAAGCTGGCGAGACTTCAGGCACGTAAGCACCACTGCAGAATCTCTCCACCCTGCAGCAGGAGTTCCCAGCAGGAGTTAGACCTGTTCCCTCATTTTGCATTTCAGCAACCTGCTTTCCCTTCAATCAGATTCTCCAGAGGACACAAGAACCTCATCAAACTACTTGTGGTGAACCTGGAATCCATGATGAAAATTGTGACACACTGTATTTCTCCACCTGTGAGGCAGCTGTTTAAAAATCAAGCAACATTAGGAATAATTTTAGCTGTTTATTTATTGCTTTTGATGCTGAGTTTTGTTTGTCTTTGCAAAGATGTCATTAATCCAGATGGCAAAGATAGTTTGTGTCTCAAATATTTTCAACTCATTCCCCTATCTGCTTTCTTTCAGTCATTGTCCTTGAACATGAAACTGTTGTTCTTCGTTAGGATAATACTTTAATTGGGACATTTAATGAAAAAAATTTAAAAAAAATCTTACAAGATGTTTCGCATTACATGATCAAGTTGGGTTTTGAGTTTTTTTTAATAAATATTCATGAATGGAAAAGTTCTTTTACTCTTGTGCAACTTCTTTTGGATTTTCCAGGATGCATCATGGGAACACACGAGAGGGTGTATTTGGGGACATTTAAAGTAGCCCAGAATTCCAGTAAGAGAGTGAATCCAAACAGCAGCTGCCATGAAGACCTGGGGCAACTTTCCCAAGGGAAGCGTGTTCCCTTTTTCACTGACATTTGCAGTTGGAATTCCACTGAATTCTGCACTTATTTTACTCCTGTAAAATCAAATACATGTGGAAAACAAAAAAGCATTCTTACCAACAGAATCAACCATTTTTTTGGTGGTTTAATTTCCATCCGTATGCTTTTGACAGACAAATGATAGTGCTGCCTGTTGGGATGGCCAAGATGGTGCCCTGCTGCCTGCTCCCCCTGCACTGCACAGAGATTAGACCTATTCATGCCATGAGGATTATTAAATTATTACTGATTGAAACTTGCCTTAGCATATTGATTTAGAGATGAAATATTTATTGGAACTGACTGACCAGGGGGCCACAGGTTCCTGCACTGGGGACAACGCAGACAGCAATAGCTGCATCCATTCTCCAAAGGTGAACCATCCTTACCTCTCAGCTACGTCCAGTTGTGCATAGTACTACTCATATCCTTTACCCCATAATTCCCATATATAAGGCAGATGAAGGGTGGGAGGGCAACCAGCATATTTCAGAAAGGAAATCCAGTACCCAAAGTCTTTCAGTCTCAGGTTGAATATTTCCTGAATGTTCCTACACAGAACAGATGCAAGGGAAATCATTGCTTTTGTCTCAAAACAAGGCCCAATTCAGATATTTGAGTGGCACAGGTGACATTAGGTGTTGGTAGAAATTTCACTCTAGAAAATGTTCTTCAGGAGTGAATAAATGAAGTAAGAAATCTATTGCAGAGTGAAGTAAAAGGTGTACACTCATGATGAAGGTGCCCCAGGGGAAGCGACATAAAACTTCCTACCCATTCTCTTGTAAATTTATTAAAGTGTCCAAGAGCATGCAGGTGCCATCAGAATGACTTCCCTGATATTCTAGTTCTAAAGGTCTGCACAGTGAATCTCCTTCTATTGTCTGATACATCTCACATTAGCAGATCAATTACTTGATTTGCATGCTTCTACAAACGGCCTATTTACATTTGACTTGGACAACTTGAAAAGCTCACAGTTTGAAAAGCTTGTCTGAGTACGGGCCAGAGCAACAGGAAAACAGAAGAAAAAGAAGAGCTGGTAACATTTACAGGTGAGATGGCACAGAACGCAAGTGGAACCCCAAAGGAGAAAAGAAGGAAGTGGGAGGAGATGCAGGACAGGCGTGCAGCCTGGTGCAGTTCTTTGAGACCTGTCCATCCCCGAGCCAACAGCAAACTGTGCCGGTGCCTCCCGGTGACTCAGTGCAGCAGGGTGTGACACATCCAGAGGCAGTACGAGCCACGCTGCTGGGGCATTCAACCCGGCTGGTAACAGCATCTTCAATGTGAGACTCAATGAGTCAGTCACAGTGCTGGCAGGATGTGGAAATACTGCTAGGGCCGGCTGCACCTCTGGGTCGTTTTAGCATCTCTGTACCTCCCTCTTACCATTGAGCGGAGATAAAAATACAGGCAAAGACAGACAAATAGCTAACAAAGCTGGCCCAAGTGGGGATCCAACAGGGAGCAGCAGTGGGAAAATGCAGCTGTGCAAATCGTCTTGAAAGAGGGAAATCAGAATCTGGGGGTGGGGGGGTGGGGGGGTTCTTCTACACAACCTTGAACTAGGTGTGCCTCAAGTATAGCTGTATCCTGCTAAGCAGAATTGTGAAGCAAATGATATTTATCTGCTGAGGTATATATTTGTCATATGTTTCAAAAGAGTTCAACGTTGGGCCCAACGAAAATCCATGAGTTTCTGGAGACTGTTAAGATTCAAGTTTCTCACCTCCAACACCTTCAACATCCCCATCTCAGATTCAAAATTCCATTTTTGTTGCATATGAAAAGATCACAGAACTCCTACTGTAGAGCCACTCTTTCTTTTCAAACATCCGTTTCCTGGCTGTCAGCATTTTTCCTACACCACCTTTCATACAGCTGTGCCTAGTCACTCCCTTTCCTTCCTCCTGCTCTGAGACCTGCAGTTTTACCACTGTAAAAATAGCTGGCATAACTTCTCTTGCTGGACAGTTAAAACAGCTGTGGTTGCTTAAAATGCACTCATATGATTCACCATGCTGTCTTCCCCATTCTTGCTTTGCTGCTTTTTCAAAACATTATTTCTTATTCTCAGATGGCTCTTTGCTGTGGCCCTACTGATGAAACTGTCCTGATGCATAATGGGAAAGAGGAAGCTTTAGTATGTATTTCTAATATGCTTGAGGTAATCTGACGACTTTTCCTTAAATAGTCCAGGACTAGCTAAAAATATGCTGATTGTAACGGAGAATATATTTCACCTAAAGCAAATCAACAATGTAGTGAAAATAAAGGCAAAGATGTACAAATCATCGCTCATCATCAAAAATCTCATCCTGATGTATGGTTATGATAATGATTTTGGGTGCTATTTAAATATAACAAAGATCAGCACAATTGAAAAGAAAACCAACAAAACACATTGCTCTTTAAATGGAATAAAAATCATGGCATGTGGATGCATGTACTTACTGACTGAATGGGAAGCAAATTAATTCTGCATGATCACATCTTTCGAAATCCAGGCTCAAGATTATTTTCCTATGATTATTTATATGTGCTATGGCTTAAAAGAGCATCTACTTGCCCTATTAAATGTCTATAAGCAAAAACAATTCGGGAAAAAATGAAACACAACAGATTTTATGCCAAAAAAATACATGATAATCACTGTATGGGTCTGGGAAAAATGGAAATGGTCAAGTTCAGAAATGCTCCATATTTTGTTTATCCAAAATGTTCTGTTCCTCTACACTGCTATAATCCATAGTCTGAATGGGCTACTACTGTTTTTTTTTTTTCCTTTCTCCTTTGTTAATAGTGTAGCTTTGAGAACATCATAATGATAATCTCCAGCAAATAATCAGGTGGTTTTAAGAGCAAACTCCTCAGCATTCACAAGAGCTGTTGTAAACATGCTGGAAGCCCTTGGTAAATATTATAATTGGATTATGCTCAGTTGGATTGTCAATTTCTGATGGTGTATTACAGATAAGTTTCTCCTGCACAGTCTCATCAATGCCTACAGAAACATATTTAATGTTATGTTTCCTATGCCTACACCCCTTTTCAATTCCTTCAAGTTACAGCTTTTTTAATAAAAAAAGGATGGATGTATTCAAGTTGCATAAAGATGAAGACTCTCTAAGTAATGCGATAATCTACCTGTGATCTGTTGCCAGCTTGACTGAGACAAAGTTCAAGGTAAAATGTGTTTAGAGATCTGAAGCAGTAGATTACCAGTAAAGAAAACTTTCCTGTTTCCTTATCTTAGGGAGACTGGCTTCCTGCTAGTTATGGATCCTCCTCCTGCAGAAGTACTAAAATACCCTTGTTCAGCATTTTCTATTTAATCTTATAGTGATAATGGAGGTTATGTATAATCTCCTTGGCTGTTCAGATTCCCATTTTGGCTCCCACAGTGGGTAGAACTGGAGTTCGTACAGTATTGTAAGAGATGACTGTAGCATGCTAATTACATGGGGTTTTCAAAGTTCTTTGAAGATTAAAAGTGCTGTATCAGTGCAACTCCAGGTATTATTATTTATATAGTGTACACAATCATTAGTGTAAGTGTAGCTTTAAGTTCCTTTGGGACTGAGGTGGGAGGAAGATTTGGACAAACTCCATGTCCTTGCACTTTCGCTGCATCTGTGCAGCTGGCTAAGGTAGGTAACTAGCGGACCTGGGCTCCATTACTGTCTCACTTAATTATAAAATACTATCAAAAAGAAAGTGATTGACACAAGAGTGGATTTCTATGAGGGGAGACACAAAATGACTTTCTAAGCTACCAGAAGAAATACGGTGATAGTAGTTAATATCCATGACATTAATTCTGAATGAAATGCCATAAAATAAGAGAAAAAACAGATTGTTAATCAAATAATAAATACTTAATAAAGCAGCATGTTCTAAAAGATTTGAGTGCTCCTCACCACATGATGCAAAGGAAAAATAATCACTACAGGAGGTATTTTCAGTACAAAACATTAAGTACTTGTTGCATAAATGATACACAAATAGGATATGGGCAGCAGGAGAAGATGCCTGCATGGGACGAGTGGAGAAGACAAAAAATACTGACAGGATATTACAGTTCCTAGCTGAAGCCTCAACCATAATAGAAGGAGTTAGGAATTTCCACAGTTTTCACTAGCATTCATGCAGAAATCCCTTCACACTTTTACAGCTGTTCAGAACAAGGAACAGCAATTGACTGTTTTACCTTAATTCTTTCAAAAGCTACAGAAAATATTCCAGACTCGCTTCCTGAACACATACACTCCTTAATAGCACTACTTGAATACCCAAACTCACACTCAGAGATCGAGCTCCACAGCCAGTGCAAAGTCCACAGAGCTGGGGGATACCAACAAATGGAGGCAGCAGAAATTCCGGAGATTGTCCTAGATCTCAGCAATTTGCACATGGCCCACAGATTCACAGCTGAATCCTCCATGTGCTCCTGAAGTAGAACTACAGGGTCTTCAATAAAAGAAGGTACTAAGGAAAGCTCAGAGCAGAGTTTCCATCTCACTTCTCTCAATAGAAGCTCCTTGGCTTCAGTAGATGTATGGAGGTAGGATTCTAGCCTGAGTAATATTTCTTTGCCTGCACACACACACACACACACACAAA
The DNA here is from genome assembly GCF_951394365.1 of Tetrao urogallus. Taxonomy (NCBI): domain Eukaryota; kingdom Metazoa; phylum Chordata; class Aves; order Galliformes; family Phasianidae; genus Tetrao; species Tetrao urogallus. Next base: position 60,826,010 of record NC_136814.1, read on the forward strand.
AAAAAAAAAAAAAAAAAGGGGAACAATCTTGTAGCTGGCTGTATACTCAGGTTTCAAACGACCATGATGAGTCTCCTAAATATACAGAGGAGTACTTGCAGCAAAACACTTTGAAGTAATGATACATAGATAAAAACAGGAAAAATTCAAAGTGTAAGCAGAGCCTGTGTTTTGAAGAGGCCATCATGTGGAGGGTGTTTTATTATATGTAAATGCCACTGAGAACAGTATGCAAATATGGTCATTAGTGCAGGCTTGAACTTTTCCAGAACAACGTTAATTTTGAGCCAAGCTACTTCAGTCTTCAAAGGCAGTGAACTTTATGACTCAGCAGAAGCTGACTGAAAATGTCTGGTTCAGCAAGGACTGGTGGTTTTAAGATCCTGAAGTATCCAAAGGCTTCTCTAATCCCCTAAGAAATTTTCCATGCTGTTTCCTATTCAGTTAGTTGTAGACGTATAAAACAGAACTACTATATATTTCATGATTGCACTGGTATCAGTTATCATTACATTTCTTTACATATTTGGGGCTGCAAAGCTGGATGGAAAAAAGAAGCCAGAGAAGGATGCAAAGATTCCTATCCAAGCAAAGCTCACAGAACAGCCAGTGAGAACAGAGGCACATTCAGCAGCCTTGTAAAACTGTGCAGATATTTGGAAAATGAAAAACTTTCTAACAAGTATGAAGAGAGGCAAAATGAAGATTTCATTCCTTAACTGTCCAACCCAGCAGAGTTAGACATATTTCAGAATAATCTGTATTTCCTTATGAATGTCATTACCTTTATATACCCGTTAAAAAAAGCAAACATATTATTTTTCATAAACTTACCTCTACACTGAATTAAGTAAAAAGAAAGTTGTAAGGAAATAGTATGATTACACATATTGAAGTGGTCACCATTCAAGACTTAATAGCTTATACCTTTTGCAGTGGTTAAATGTCATAATACTTCTTTATGGAACCAATCTGTTTATATCTGAAATTGAAATGAACTTTGACACTGGTTTATGAGTAAAACCCAGGAACTTGTGAATGTTGTCTTGGTTTTCCTGTCAGTTCTACTAGGAAGTACGCATCTGTGGTCTAGGCTTGTTTCAAGGAGCAATTTAAATGTCTGAACATTTTCGCTTTTATACAAGTCTACACTCATGTTTCGTTTTATTATTCACATCTCTTCAACATAATAGCAGAGACTCAGTCTTTTGAAACGACGAGAGAATCCACAGTCACCAAAAAACCATTCCTTGTGATTGGTTGACTCTACTTTCTGTCTGTTACTTACCCAGTACAGCCTGTCCCAGAATCTTCGCCTCTAGCTTCAAACATTATGCTTCTTCAGCACTTAAAAGGAACCCTATGAAAGCTTGTCTGTCTTTGCCCAACATGTTTTTGCATTGCAAATTCCAGCATGCCAGTAAAGTGGATGCAGTATTTTGGCTACCATGAGAAAAAAGTGAGGGAAGGCAGCAATCTTGGAGGCAGTTGATCTTTCCAGATCATTGAGAAGTCAATTTAAACAGCTTCTAGATATAGAAACTGTGGGATAATGCTAGGGGGTGTACATGCACAGTGTCTGTATGTCTTTGTAAGGGTCTTCTGGTAGTGCTGTATGTCAGGAAGCTTTTGAGACAAGTTTAAGATAAGCATTCTTTTTTTTCTGTCTACCAGAATACCTTTTAAATAAGTAGACAGGCCAATGAGCTCTTCCTGTTTTAATCTAGTGATGTGCTTGCATCATGTAATTTTCATCTGACATACTTTCCAGGACTGACAGAGTCT